>NC_134690.1:341625698-341965698 GCF_050947455.1 Rhinoderma darwinii
CGGTGGCCATGTCACATTTGCAAAGCCCCTGAGGGGACAAGACAGTGGAAACCCCCAACAATTGAAACCCATTTTGGAAACTATACCCCTTGAGGAAATTATCTTGGGGTATAGTGACCATTTTCTCCCCACAGGTTTTTTGCAGAAATGTTTGAAATTAGGCTGTGAAAATTAAAATGTAATTTTTTTCAAATAAAATGTAGGTTTAGCTAATTTTTTTTCATTTTTGCAAGGACTAAAGGAGAAAAAGCACCATAAAATTTGTAAAGAAATTTCTCCTGAGTAAAAAAAGTACCCCACATGTGGTAATAAATGGCTGTTTGGACACACAGCAGGGTTTAGAAGGGAAAGAGCGCCATTTGGCTTTTGGAACTCAAATTTAGCAGGAATGGTTTGCAGAGGCCATGTCGCATTTGCAAAGCCCCTGAGGGGACAGAACAGTGGAAACCCCCAACAGGTGACCCCATTTTGGCAACTACACCCCTTGAGGAAATTATCTAGGGGTACAGTCAGCATTTTGACCCCACAGGTGTTTTACAGAACTTATTGGAAGTTGGCCGTAAAAATGAAAATCAACATTTTTTCAAAGAAAATGTAGGTTTAGCTAATTTTTTTTCATTTACACAAGGACTGAAGGAGAAAAAGCACTGCAACATTTGTAAAGCAATTTCTCCCGAGTAAAACAATAACCCACATGTGGTAATAAACGGCTGTTTGGACACACAGTAGGGCTCAGAACGGAAGGAGCACCATGTCACCATGTCACCATTGCTGAGCCCCTGTAGTACTAGTACAGTGGAAACACCCCAAAAGTGACTCCATTTGAGAAACTGCACCCCCTGAGGAATCATCTAGGGGTATAGTGAAGATTTTGATACCAAAGGTTTTTTGCTGAATTAATTAGAATTAAGCCATGAAAATCTAAAATTAAATTTTTTTCCAATAAGATGTCGTTTTAGATCAACATTTTTCTTTTTTACAAGGAATAGAGAAGAAAAAGCACCCCAACATTTGTAAAGCTATTTCTCCCTAGTATAGTAACACCCCATATGTGGTTATAAATGGCTGTTTACATATATGGGAGCATTCAGAAGAAAAGGAGCGGTATTTAACTTTTGGAGCGTAGATTTTGCTGGAATGGTTTGCGGACGGCATGTTGCATTTTCAAAACCCCTGATGTACCAAACAAAAGTGACCGCATTTTAGAAACTACACCCCTAAAGGCATTTATCAAGGGGCGTAGTGAGAATTTAGACTCCACAGGTGTTTTTCTGAAATGAATACGCAGTGGATGATGCAAAGTGAAAATTGCAATTTTTCCACTGATATGCCAATTCACCGCACAATATGTTGTGCCCAGCTTGTGCCACTGGAGAATCTTACCCCATAAATTGTAAAGCGGTTTCTCCCGGGTATGGTAATGCCTTACTAGTGGACATAATGTTTGGGCACTCGGTAGGGCTAAGAAGGGAAATACCGCCATTTTGAGCATGGATTTTGCTTGGTAGTTTTCTTTGAGTTTTGCTGGCATTTTAGTTTATAATGTAGGGCATATGTAATCTGTGCCAAGTACATCAGGGCATAATAAGAGGGTATAATAATGGGGTAAATAATACAATTATCCATAGATGTGTGTTACGCTGTGAAGCGATCAGTTATGCACAGGCTGGTGTCGCACTGATGAACAGTTTTCTTTCTTATCCCCCTTTTGTAACATTCTGCACCTCTTGAGGACTTTTTCTATATATATATATATATATATATATAGCACACAAGAAAATGGCGACAGCACACTGCGAATACCAATGCCACCTAAGCCGCTAAATATAAATAAATATGCATTATTGCTAAATCTACTTACAATAGGGAGGTTCTTAGCGCACATTTTGATCAAATTGTGTGAGCCCACCTGCCATGACAAGGCGACCTCTATAAGGTGGGAACCTACACTGTACATACACCCAGAACTGATACTAAGCCTACATATACTTGGGGATGGTAGGAACCAGCATTAAACTAATTAAAATCACCCAGGGCAGAATGGGAGGAGTGCAAGATCAAAAATGGAGGCAGTTACTAACCCCACATATATGAATCACATAAACAACACAAAAATTTGAACAGCACATTCCAATAAAATGAAAGAAAGCATGTATAAGGGTGCAAGTACTTACAATAGCGAGGTTCTTAGCGCACATTTTGATCAAATTGTGTGAGCCCACCTGCCACGACAAGGCGACCTCTATAAGGTGGGAACCTACGCTGCACATACACCCAGAACTGGGAATAAGCCTACATATATCTGGAGATGGTAGGAACCAGCATTAAACTAATTAAAATCACCCAGGGCAGAATGGGAGGAGTGCTAGATCAAAAATGGAGTGTGTGTGTGTGTGTGTGTGTGTGTGCCTTCTCAATGAATAAGAATATCATCAAAAAGTTGATTTATTTTAGTAATTCCATTCAAAAAGTGGAACTCATATATTATATAGATTCATTGCACACAGAGTGATCTATTTCCAGAATTATTTTCTTTTAATGTTGATGATAATGGCTAACAGTTAATGAAAACCCAAAATTTAGTCTCTCAGAAAATTCGAATATTATATAAGCCCAATTTAAAAAATGATTTTTAATACCGAACTTTTGGCCTACTGAGAAGTATGTACAGTATATGCCCTCAATACTTGGTCGGGGCTCCTTTTGCATGAATTACTGCATCAATGCGGTGTGGCATGGAGGCGATCAGCCTGTGGCACTGCTGAGGTGCTTTGATAGCGGCCTTCAGCTCGTCTGCATTGTTGGTGTCTCTCATCTTCTTCTTGACAATACCCCATTGATTCTCTATGGGGTTTAGGTCAGGCGAGTTTTCTGGCCAATCAAGCACAGTGATACTGTGGTTATTAAACCAGGTATTGGTACTTTTGGCAGTGTGGGCAGGTGCCAAGTCCTGCTGGAAAATGAAATTAGCATCTCCATAAAGCTTGTCAGCAGAGGGAAGCATGAAGTGCTCTAAAATTTCCTGGTAAACCACTGCGCTGACTCTGGACTTGATATAACACAGCTATGGCCCTGGTATTGCAATATATAGTGCAAGCGATTCAACGAACACTGGTTCAAGTCCGATGGTTGCTATGACAACTGGAGGCTTAACAAAGGCCAGAGGCAGGACTTAATATGATGCCTGTCAGTGTGAAAGTATTGCAGGGTATTATAAAAACAATCAAATAGTTGGATCTTAAAGTCCCTAGTGGAACAAAAAAAAAGAACATAAAAAAAAGTCCAAAAAAAACTGTTGTACAAAAATAAAAAAGTTAAAGTTCCAAATATTATAAAAGTCCTTCATTATAAAAAAAAAATGAAAACGCCCGATGGCGTAGCATGCGCGGTCTATGATGTTCTGAAGGAGAAGCTCTGTCCGGGACCTGTGGCTGACCTGTAGCCGATCGACTCTACGAGAGGGTGATGGGGATGCAGTCCTCGCGCCCGTAGTGAGGATACATCCAGAAGAATTTGCTGTGGGCCTCTGACCTTCACACTCCTGCCTATTTATTTACTTATCCGATGCTCTCTCTGGGAAGAAGACCGCTATACCAGCTGTGTAAGCAGCTACATCTTAGTGGAAAAAAATTAAATTCTTCATTTTTACTGCCCAATTCTAATGAAATCTAGGGGGATCAAAATGCTCACTACACCCCTAGTTGAATTCTTCTAGGTGTGTAGTTTCCCAACTGGAGTCTCTTTTGGGGGTTTCCACTGTACTGGTACCTTAGGAGCTTTACAAATGCGACATGGTGCCGAGAAATCAATCCAGCAAAATCTGTACTCTAAAAGCTAAATGGCGTGCCTTCCCTTCTGAGCCCTGATGTGTATTCATACAGTGGTTTATTACCACATATGGGGTATTTCCGTACTCTGGAGAAGTTGCTTTGCAAATGTTTGGGTGTTTTTCCTCATTTATTTGTTGAAAAAATTAAAAATTCTGAGGTAAAGCTACATCTTATTGGAAAATAATGTAATTTTTCATTTTCACTGCCCAATTCAAATAAAATCTATGAAATACCTGTGTGGTCAAAATGCTCAGTACACCCCTAGATGAATTTGTCTAGGGGTGTAGTTTCCCAAATGGAGTCACTTTTGGGGGGTTTCCTTTGTTTTTGCACCACAAGACCTCTTCTAACCTGACATGGTGCCTGAAATATAATTTATGAAAAGGAAGGCCGAAAAATACACTAGGTGCTCCTTTGCTTCTGGGACCTTTGTTTCAAGCCCGTAGAACACTAGGGCCACATGTGGGATATTTCTGGCCAATAAATATTAAGTTGCGTTTCTCTGGTAAAACCTTTTGTGTTATAGAAAAATATGCTATAAAAAGGATATAATAAATTTCACCTCTACTTTGCTCTAAATTCCTGTGAAACACCTAAAGAGTTCATAAACTTTCTAAATGCTGTTGTGAATACTTTGAGGGGTCTAGTTTCTAAAATGGGGTGTTTCATAGGGGTGTTTAATATATGGGCCCCTCAAAGCAACTTCAGAACTGAACTGGAACCTAAAAAAAAATAAAAATGAGGCAATACTTCGCTCCTCCTAATGAGCATTGCCTACTCCAAGATGACCCCAGTTTTGACCGTTTGTATAAACGGAGACCCCTATTAGACCGGTTTTCCCAAGCATACACCACCGAGACGTGTATTTCTATTGATGAGTTCTTGGTACATTTTAAAGGGAGGCTTCAATACCGTCAGTACCTGCCGGGTAAGAGGGCAAGGTATGGTGTGAAGATGTATAAGCTGTGCGAGAGTGCATCAGGGTATACCTACAAATTTATGATATATTAGAAGGACACCAGTATTCAACCCCCTAGAATGCCCCCCCTTACTGGGAGTTAATGCAAAAATTGTGGGTGATTTGGTGCTGCTGGACCAGGGTTACCACCTCTACCTGGATAATTTTTATACCAGCATCCCGCTCGTCAACTGCCACGCTTCCAGAAGTACTGCGGCATGCGGCACCGCTAGAAGAAATCTGAGAGGCCTCCCTAAGACTCTTTTTGGGCAAACACTCAGAAGGGGTGAGAGCAGAGCACAATCTAGCAGCAACATATTGTGTGTCAAGTACAAGACGAGAGATGCCACACCAGTACCCATGTACCTGTACGAGGTACCAGTACAGAGACCCCCAAACCAGACTGCATCCTGTACTACAATAGGTACATGAGAGGGGTGGACTTGTCAGATCAAGTCCTGAAGCCCTACAGCGCCATGCGGTGTGGTATAAGAAGCTGGCCGTGCACATCATACAGATGGCTTTGTACAATGTGTACATGCTACATCGATGTACAGGCCAGACGGGAACTTTCCTGGAATTTCAAGAGGTAGTTATAAAGAAACTAATTTTTAGGGATCAAGAAAGGGGGGGCACCCAGTACTTCTGGAGGCGGGGCCACACACATCGTACCAGGGCAACACTTTCCAGGAGAAGTTCCCCAAACTGGCAAGAAAGGAAAAAGTCAAGAGGTACAAAGTCTGCTATAAGAGGGGGATAAGGAAGGACACAATATATCAATGTGACACGTGTCCCGAAAAACTAAGGCTCCGTATGAAAGAGTGCTTCAAAATGTATCATACATCCCATGATTTTTAATCTACCCCAGTTTTACTTACCCTGATGCACTCCGCACAGCTTATCCCCCTCATCTTTCCCTTCTGAGCCCTGCCGTGTGCCCAGGCAGCTGATAACAGCCACATTGAGGGTATTGCCATACCCATGGGAACACACATTACAGTTTATAGGGTGTATGTCTCCGGTTAAAATGCTCACTACACCTCTAGATGAATGCCTTAAGGGGTGTAGTTTTTAAAACGGGGTCGCTTCTTGGGGGTTTCAACTGTACTGGTACCTCAGGGGCTTCTGCATACATGACTTTGCACCAGAAAATCCCCAGTAGGCAAATGGTGGTCCTTTCCTTCTGAGCCCTCCCATGGGCCCAAACGTCAGTTTATCACCACAAATTGTACATTGCCGCACTCAGGACAAATTGGGCAACAAAATGGGGTATTTTATTTCTTGTGAAAATAAGAAATTTTGAGCTAAAACTACATATTATTGGAAAATATATATATTTTTTAAATTCCCAGCCCAATTCAAATAAGTTCTGTGGAGAAACTATGGGGTCTAAATGGTCACATTACCCATCAATTAATTCCTTGAGGGGTGTAGTTTCCAAAATGGGGTCACTTCTGGTGGGTTTCCATTGCTTTGATACCTCTGGGGCTCTGCAAATGCGACATGACACCCGAAAACCAATCCAGCAAAATCTGCACTCCAAAGAACACACAGCGCTCCTTCCCTTCTGAGGCTACCCATGGGCCCAAATGGCATTTTATCGCCACAAATGGGGTATTGCTGCACTCAGGACAAATTGGGCAACAAAATGGGGTATTTTGTTCCCTGTGAAAATTAGAAATTTTTATCAAAAATGACATCTTATTGGAAAAAAATTCATTTTTTTTTTATTTCACAGCCCAATTCAAATACGTGCTGTGTAAAAACTGTGGGGTCAAAATGGTCACAACACCCATAAATGAATTCCTTGAGGGGTGTAGTTTCCAAAATGGGGTCACTTCTTGTGGGTTTCTATTGCTTTGATACCTTTGGGATCTGCAAATGCGACATGGCACCCGAAAACCAATCCAGCAAAATCTGCACTCCAAAGAACAAATAGCGCTCCTTTCCTTCTGAGCCCTCCTATGGGCCCAAACGGCACTTTATCACCCCAAATGGGGGTATTGCTGCACTCAGTACAAATTGGGCAACAAAATGGAGTGTTTTAGTTCTTATGAAAATAAGAAATTTTGAGCTAAAACTACACATTATTGGAAAATATATATTTTTTTAAAATTCCCAGCCCAATTTAAATAAGTTCTGTGAAGCAACTATGGGGTCTAAATGGTAAAATTACCCATCAATTAATTCCTCGAGGGGTGTAGTCTCCAAAATGGGGTCACTTCTGGTGGGTTCCCATTGCTTTGATACCTCTGGGTCTCTGCAAATGCGACATGGCACCCGAAAACCAATCCAGCAAAAGCTGCACTCCAAAGAACACACAGCGCTCCCTCTCTTCTGAGGCCACCCATGGGCCCAAACGACAGTTTATCACCACAAATGGGGTATTGCTGCACTCAGGACAAATTGGGCAACAAAATGGGGTATTTTGTTCCCTGTGAAAATAAGACATTTTTATCAATTTAATTGCCCAATGCAAATACGTGCTGTGTAAAAACTGTGGGGTCAAAATGGTAACAACAACCATAAATGAATTCCTTGAGGGGTGTAGTTTCTGAAATGGGGTCACTTTTGGGGGATTCCTTCTGTTTTGGCACCTCAACACCTCTTCAAACCTGGCATGCTGCCTAAAATATATTCTAATAAAAAAGAGGCCTCAAAATGCACTAGGTGCTTCTTTGCTTCTAGGGCTTGTGTTTTAGACCACGAGCGCACTAGAGACACATGTGGGACATTTCTAAAAACGGCAGAATCTAGACAATACATATTTAGTAGTGTTTCTCTGGTAAAACCCTCTGTGTTACAGAAAAAAATTGAATACAATTGAAATTCAGCAAGAAAAGTTGAATTTGCACATTTCACATCTACTTTTCATTCATTTCTGTGAAATGTCTGAAGGGTTAAATAAATTTTCTAAATGCTGTTTTGAATACTTTGAGGGGTCTAGTTTTCAAAATGGGGTGTTTTATGGGGGTTTCTAATACATAGGCCTCTCAAAGCCACTTCGAAACTGAACAGGTACCTTAAAAAAAAGGCTTTTGAAATTTCTTAAAAATATGAGAAATTGCTGTTTATGTTATATGCCAATCTAATGTAGACATATGGGAAATGTGAATTAGTTACTATTTTGGGTGGTATAACCATCTGTTTTACAAGCAACTGCATTTAAATTCTGAAAAATGCTATTTTTTATACATTTTCTCTAAATGTTGCAATTTTTCACCAATAAACACTGAATATATCGTCCAAATTTTACCACTAACATAAAGCCCAATGTGTCATGAGAAAACAAGCTCAGAATCGCTTGGATAGGTTTAAGAATCCGACGTTATTACCACATAAAGTGAAATATGTCAGATTTGAAAAATGGGCTCTGAGCCTTAAGGCCCAAACAAGGCTGCGTCCTTAAGGGGTTAAGGGGATAAAGGGGTCCCTTAGCACAAACAACCCCTTGATCTAAGAGTTGCTGTGGTGATCAGCTGATCGCCATGGGTCTAGCTCCTGAGACCACTGGCAAACAGCTGATTTTCCACGCGATGATACAGCCAGCTATACATTTTCCTGCAGTGGTCGGGGAAGTCCTATTACATGCAGCCATGTTAAATACATGTACTGACTGGGTCCAGCGGAGCTGCTGCTTGTTAGCGACTCCTCACTTTGGGTCATATAGCGGAACCACTTCTATGACTCCGTAAAGAAAATTCCCATTTTAACATCTCGTAAATTTCATGTTCCTGTAGTTATGCTACTACATCAGAATGAATAATATAATGTCATATATGTGTGTGATGTAAATCAGGGCAGTGCAGAATTAGGACTAATTTATTTGGCCCACTTCACACAGTTTTTTGGTGCTGATTTTGACGCGGACACTGCGTCGGAATCAGCGTCAAAAAACATCAGAAATCGCCCCCCATTGATTTTAATGTTAGGCAAAGGTGTTTTTTTTTCCCGGGCTGCCTTTAGCCGCTCGCGTGCGAAAAAAAGCGGCATGTCCTTTCTTGCTGTGGTTTCCGCCTCTGACACCCCATTGAAATCAATGAGAGGCAGGAAAAACCTGCGGCACTAGTTTCTAAGCGTTTTTCGCTGCGTTTTTATAACTGTCCAACAAAAAATTAACTGAGGACTTTGATTCGTCCTTATAAACGTCAACATCTATTCGAAGATTTTCTACATGCGGCGCAGTGTGTATTTATGGGTTATGGACTCAGGGCTGGACAATACATGTGCTATATTGCAATTATTTTATAGGTGCAGGAAAGACTAAGAACATGGCAGATAAGGTAAGGTAAGTGTCAGTTTCCTTTATTCTCCCTCTTGTTCCATAAATGAAAAAAATCTCCATCGCTTCCTATTATATATAAGGAACCCCAGATCTCCATCCAAAGCATGACTGCGAACATCACCATTAGAGATGAGCGAACTTATGAAAAGTTCGGTTCGGCAAGTTCGCCGAATTTCGTGCAAAAGTTCGATTCGGACCGAACTAGTTCTGACCGAACCTGTAATACAAGAAAGCCCCTAAAAATCGTGTATAACACTGTTTTAAAGCCCTAGAAGCCCTGTATAACACTCTTAGGTCACCCATGAGTGTATCCAAGTACTTTTGAGCTGTCTTTAATGCAAAGTTGGTGTCAAAGTTACGCCAACATGTATGGCTCTAGGAAAACGGATGGGACACGGAGATAACTAACAGAAACCACTGCACTTGTGCATGTTGTATGCTTAATGCATTGTTAAAAAAGGTACAAAAATTAACCATTTTAGGCGGCTGATGCCTGCCAGGGTTCATACATATAAGGTGGTAAAAGAAGAAGCAATGGCTTTTGACAAGCCCTCCAAAAATTGACCCTTTTTATTGGCAGATGCCTGCCGGGGTTCTTCAATACATGGATGTGAAAGCAACAAGCATGGCTTTTCACAAGCCCTCAAAAAACTGACCCTTTTTATTGGCAGATGCCTGCCGGGGTTCTTCCATACATGGATGTAAAAGCAACAAGCAATGGCTTTTCACAAGCCCTCCAAAAATTGACCCTTTTTATTGGCAGATGCCTGCCGGGGTTCTTCCATACATGGATGTAAAAGCATTAAAGCAACAAGCAATGACTTTTCACAAGCCCTCCAAAAATTGACCCTTTTTATTGGCAGATGCCTGCCGGGGTTCTTCCATACATGGATGTAAAAGCAACAAGCAATGGCTTTTCACAAGCCCTCCAAAAATTGACCCTTTTTATTGGCAGATGCCTGCCGGGGTTCTTCCATACATGGATGTAAAAGCATTAAAGCAACAAGAAATGGCTTTTCACAAGCCCTCCAAAAATTGACCCTTTTTATTGGCAGATGCCTGCCGGGGTTCTTCCATACATGGATGTAAAAGCATTAAAGCAACAAGCAATGGCTTTTCACAAGCCCTCCAAAAATTGACCCTTTTTATTGGCAGATGCCTGCCGGGGTTCTTCCATACATGGATGTAAAAACATTAAAGCAACAAGCAATGGCTTTTCACAAGCCCTCCAAAAATTGACCCTTTTTATTGGCAGATGCCTGCCGGGGTTCTTCCATACATGGATGTAAAAACATTAAAGCAACAAGCAATGGCTTTTCACAAGCCCTCCAAAAATTGACCCTTTTTATTGGCAGATGCCTGCCGGGGTTCTTCCATACATGGATGTAAAAGCAACAAGCAATGGCTTTTCACAAGCCCTCCAAAAATTGACCCTTTTTATTGGCAGATGCCTGCCGGGGTTCTTCCATACATGGATGTAAAAGCAACAAGCAATGGCTTTTCACAAGCCCTCCAAAAATTGACCCTTTTTATTGGCAGATGCCTGCCGGGGTTCTTCCATACATGGATGTAAAAGCATTAAAGCAACAAGAAATGGCTTTTCACAAGCCCTCCAAAAATTGACCCTTTTTATTGGCAGATGCCTGCCGGGGTTCTTCCATACATGGATGTAAAAGCATTAAAGCAACAAGCAATGGCTTTTCACAAGCCCTCCAAAAATTGACCCTTTTTATTGGCAGATGCCTGCCGGGGTTCTTCCATACATGGATGTAAAAACATTAAAGCAACAAGCAATGGCTTTTCACAAGCCCTCCAAAAATTGACCCTTTTTATTGGCAGATGCCTGCCGGGGTTCTTCCATACATGGATGTAAAAACATTAAAGCAACAAGCAATGGCTTTTCACAAGCCCTCCAAAAATTGACCCTTTTTATTGGCAGATGCCTGCCGGGGTTCTTCCATACATGGATGTAAAAGCAACAAGCAATGGCTTTTCACAAGCCCTCCAAAAATTGACCCTTTTTATTGGCAGATGCCTGCCGGGGTTCTTCCATACATGGATGTAAAAGCAACAAGCAATGGCTTTTCACAAGCCCTCCAAAAATTGACCCTTTTTATTGGCAGATGCCTGCCGGGGTTCTTCCATACATGGATGTAAAAGCATTAAAGCAACAAGAAATGGCTTTTCACAAGCCCTCCAAAAATTGACCCTTTTTATTGGCAGATGCCTGCCGGGGTTCTTCCATACATGGATGTAAAAGCATTAAAGCAACAAGCAATGGCTTTTCACAAGCCCTCCAAAAATTGACCCTTTTTATTGGCAGATGCCTGCCGGGGTTCTTCCATACATGGATGTAAAAACATTAAAGCAACAAGCAATGGCTTTTCACAAGCCCTCCAAAAATTGACCCTTTTTATTGGCAGATGCCTGCCGGGGTTCTTCCATACATGGATGTAAAAACATTAAAGCAACAAGCAATGGCTTTTCACAAGCCCTCCAAAAATTGACCCTTTTTATTGCCAGATGCCTGCCGGGGTTCTTCCATACATGGATGTAAAAGCAACAAGCAATGGCTTTTCACAAGCCCTCCAAAAATTGACCCTTTTTATTGGCAGATGCCTGCCGGGGTTCTTCCATACATGGATGTAAAAGCAACAAGCAATGGCTTTTCACAAGCCCTCCAAAAATTGACCCTTTTTATTGGCAGATGCCTGCCGGGGTTCTTCCATACATGGATGTAAAAGCATTAAAGCAACAAGCAATGGCTTTTGACAAGCCCTCCAAAAATTGACCCTTTTTATTGGCAGATGCCTGCCGGGGTTCTTCCATACATGGATGTAAAAGCAACAAGCAATGGCATTTCACAAGCCCTCCAAAAATTGACCCTTTTTATTGGCAGATGCCTGCCGGGGTTCTTCCATACATGGATGTAAAAGCAACAAGCAATGGCTTTTCACAAGCCCTCCAAAAATTGACCCTTTTTATTGGCAAGGGTGAGTAGTAGCAGCACATTAAAAGACACTGGACGACAGTCACAGGACAAAGCCCTGTGGTGGGGCAGGCCTGCTTGTAGCAGACGGGCGGCAGTGGAGGTGTATTGGTGGTAGTAGTCGAGGTAGCCAACACAGACAGCAAGGGTGCAAGCAGTAGTAGCAGTAGTAGCAGCACATTAAAAAAAGAGACTGGACAGTCACAGGAGGACATAGCCCTGTGGTGGGGCAGGCCTCAGGCCTGCTTGTAGCAGACGGCAGTGGAGGTGTATTGGTGGTAGTAGAGGTAGACTAGACAACACAGACAGCAAGGGTGGTAGACTGGTAGTAGCAGCAGCACATTAAAAAAAGAGACTGGACGACAGTCACAGGACATAGCCCTGTGGTGGGGTAGGCCTGCTTGTAGCAGACGGGCGGCAGTGGAGGTGTATTGGTGGTAGACTGGTAGTAGAGGTAGCCAACACAGACAGCAAGGGTGGTAGTAGTAGTAGTAGTAGTAGTAGTAGCACATTAAAAAAAGAGACTGGACAGTCACAGGAGGACAAAGCCCTGTGGTGGGGCAGGCCTCAGGCCTGCTTGTAGCAGACGGCAGTGTAGGTGTATTGGTGGTAGTAGAGGTAGCCAACACAGACAGCAAGGGTGCAAGCAGTAGTAGCAGTAGTAGCAGCACATTAAAAGATACTGGACGACAGTCACAGGACAAAGCCCTGTGGTGGGGCAGGCCTGCTTGTAGCAGACGGGCGGCAGTGGAGGTGTATTGGTGGTAGTAGTCGAGGTAGCCAACACAGACAGCAAGGGTGCAAGCAGTAGTAGCAGTAGTAGCAGCACATTAAAAAAAGAGACTGGACAGTCACAGGAGGACAAAGCCCTGTGGTGGGGCAGGCCTCAGGCCTGCTTGTAGCAGACGGCAGTGTAGGTGTATTGGTGGTAGTAGAGGTAGCCAACACAGACAGCAAGGGTGCAAGCAGTAGTAGCAGTAGTAGCAGCACATTAAAAGATACTGGACGACAGTCACAGGACAAAGCCCTGTGGTGGGGCAGGCCTGCTTGTAGCAGACGGGCGGCAGTGGAGGTGTATTGGTGGTAGTAGTCGAGGTAGCCAACACAGACAGCAAGGGTGCAAGCAGTAGTAGCAGTAGTAGCAGCACATTAAAAAAAAGAGACTGGACAGTCACAGGAGGACAAAGCCCTGTAGTGGGGCAGGCCTCAGGCCTGCTTGTAGCAGATGGCAGTGTAGGTGTATTGGTGGTAGTAGAGGTACTAGCCAACACAGACAGCAAGGGTGCAAGCAGTAGTAGCAGTAGTAGCAGCACATTAAAAAAAGAGACTGGAGAGTCACAGGACAAAGCCCTCTGGTGGGGCAGGCCTGCTTGTAGCAGACGGCACTGGGGTGGATTGGTGGTAGAAGTAGTAGCAGCTGCAGCACCAACAGCGGCACATTAAAAAAAGAGTGGACAGGACAGAATCCCGTAGTAGCAGGCGGCAGTAGCAGGCGGCAGCGGCAGCAGCAGCAGCAATGTCAGATCTAATCAGTGGCATCAGGCACAGGGGTTTTAAAATCCTCACCGATCCACGCTTGATTCATTTTCAGAAACGTGAGATTTTCCAAGCTGTTGGCGGACAATCTTGTTCGCTTAGGGGTGACGAAGCCCCCTGCTGCGCTGAATACCCTCTCTGACGCTACACTGGAGAGTGGACAAGACAGTACACCCATGGCAAACTGGGCCAGTTCTTGCCAATAATCCAATCTGCTGACCCAGAAGTCCATGGGGTCTGGGATCAGCATTTCTGACGGAGAAAGGGCACAGTCCAGGTACGAGTGAACCTGGTTGTTTAGGTGCTGCACCTGGAGATGGTGAACATCCCTTTGGTGACTAGTACTGCGATGTGTGTCAGGTCGGGGTATTGGATGTAAAAATGTTGTCATCATATTTTCCAAACTGAATTGGCTGCTGCTGCTGCTGCCGCTGCTGCCACGGCTGCCGCCTATTGCAGAGGTAGCTCTGCCAGAGGCGGTGGAACGATGAGACAGTGGGGAGCGGAGAGTGGCCCCCCGGTCAGACATGCTTGCAGCGGGTGTTTGCCGTTTGAAAGCCGTGACAAGCTGGCTGCATAGCTTCTCTCTATAATAAGCCAATTTTGCCTCCCTCTCGGAAGGCGCAAAAAACTCCCCCATTCTGGCTTTATACCGAGGGTCTAAAAGTGTGGCTATCCAGTAGTCATCTCTTTGCTTCATGCTAACAATACGACAGTCAGCGCGCAAGTAACGAAGCATACAGCTCGCCATCCTGGCCAGCGTTTCAGAGGGCCCAGTTGGTTCCATCTCCGCCCCATACTGCCATGGTTGTCCATCATCAAGGTCGTCGTCAGACTCGTCATCACCACCATCACTGTTACGTTGTGCGGCTGCCTCGTCCCCTATCCCTTCCTGTGATTCCATCTCCAAATCCAGCTCCTCTTCAGGTCCTGTTTCCTCATCCTCCTCCTCCTCCTCCTCCTCAACATCCATAGCCAGATGTGATCCTTCCTCCATCCTTTGCTGAATCATCGCTGTGAGCGTTTGCTCCATAATGAATATCAGCGGCATAACATCGTTCATTCCGCTAGCGTCACGGCTCACAAATCGTGTGGCCTCTTCAAAGGGCCTCAAAACGCGACATGCGTCTCTAACCAGCTGCCAGTGCCTGAGCTCGAAATTACACTGGCTCCAAACGCTGCCCGTCTGCTGCATCAGGAAATCATTCACGGCTTTCCGCTGTTCGTACAGACGGTCCAACATGTGCAGGGTGGAATTCCATCGTGTTGGAACGTCTCAAATCAGGCTGTGTTCTGGGAGATTGTTTTGACGCTGCAAGTCCAGGAGGGCGTGCTTAAATGCATACGAACGTCTAAAGCGAACGCAAACCCTCCTGGACATGGCCAGCACACCCTTCAAACCAACATATGACTTTAAGAAGCGTGTTATGACCAGATTGATCACATGTGCCATGCAAGGAGCGTGTGTCAGGTGACCTAGACGCAGTGCAGCCACAACGTTCTTGCCGTTATCAGAGACAACATTGCCCAGTGTGAGTTTCAGAGGAGACAGCCAGTGTGCGATTTCCACCTTGATGCACAGCAGCAGCTCCTGCCCTGTGTGGCTTTTCTCGCCCAGGCTCAGCAGGTCTAAGACAGCGTTGTGGCGCTTCACCTTGCACCTATGAAAAGAGGAGGGAGGAGGAGTGGAAGATACGCTGTGTCCTGTCGGGGACGGGAAGACCTCCAAGGAGGAAGGCAAGGAGGAGGAGGAGGAGTAGGAGGAGAAGGATGGTAGGCGCCTGGTGTCCGGAGTTGAACTAGAAACATACAAGCGTGGAGGTGGTAATGCCTGGCATTGCTGCGGTGGTGCATCGGACTGCAAAATATTGACCCAGTGGGCCGTGAAAGACATGTACTGTCCCTGCCCATAGTTGCTGCTCCACGTGTCGACGGTGGCATGTACCCTGCTGCACACGGATAATTGCAAGGACTTGGACACCTTTTCTTCCACATGCTTGTGCAAGGCAGGGACAGCTGTTTTGGAGAAGTAATGTCGGCTAGGTATTCGCCACCTAGGCTGAGCGCACGCCATCAATTGCTTGAAGCCGGCGGAGTCGACCAGGTGGTACGGCAGCGACTGCACCACCAACAACTTAGCCAGGTGTGAATTAAGCCGCACGACAAGTGGATGACTGGGTATATATTGTTGCTTATTGGACAACGATTCCGTAATGGATAACTGACGGGACATAGGAGGAGCACTAGATGACAGTGATGATGACAACGACATGGTGGATAAGGCCTGGCTACTACTTAGATGACAGGGACTCGGAGCAGCAGCAGCAGCGGAAGAGGGGTCTTCATTAGATGTACATGATGGTGGGGCATGTTGATTGTCCCACATGGCCTTGTGATGCCGTTCCATGTGTTTACGTAGAGCAGTAGTTCCTACATTGCTGCCCTGCCCACGCCTTACTTTCTGCTTGCAGATACGGCACTGTGCCATGTTTTCCTCCTCCGGGAAGGTACAGAAAAATTGCCACACGGCAGAGTACCGTAAAGAGGTAGTACCACGTCCACCACCACCACCACCACAACCACCCGAGCTTGCCCCTTGTCTGGCAGGCTTTTTTCGGGAGCCTACACCAGCATCTGTGTCGCCGTCACCGGCTCCTGAGCTCCTGACTTCTGCCCCTACCTCGGCTTGGCTGTTTATCACATCCAGTGCCGCCACTACTACCCTCCTCCTCTGACGCCGTCATCACCTCGTCACCTGGTTCCCACGTCCTGTCTAAAACAACATCATCATCATCATAGCCTTCCTCATCATCCCCGCCACTTCTGTCACTGTGTTGTGAATGTGATGTGACATCATGGCGGGCTCCATGCCCCCCTCATTACTGCGTCTGCCACCACGGCTACCACCACCAACACCCCCACTACCGCAGCTATGCGTCTCGGTCACCGCAACACACTCCGTTGGCTGACTCGCGGAAAACAAATCATCATCATCACTATGTTGTTCAGTATCTTCCTTCGCACCCGAGGAGATGTCTCTTAGGACTCTCAGGAAAGATGGCTTCCCGCTAGGAAGGGGGAGCGAAGACATAGATGATGGAATGGAAACGCTAGAAATACCTATATTACTACTGTCACCGTGCCAAGGAACTGTAGAGGATCTGGAATCCAACGAAACCTGGCTTGAAGCCAGATCGTCAGAGTCTTCCTGCTGAGATGACCGCGAGCCAGCCAACCAGTCCACAATGGCCGTATTGTCTAAAGTAACCCGCCCACCGGAGGAGATGGACAAGTCTGGCTTGCTGATACTACTACGAGCAGGCACATGGCAGCTGCTACTAGTGGAACTGGGCACATGTCTTGTGCCACAAATGCTGCTACTGGGTCTGGCACCAACAGATCCAACATTTGGACTGGAAGAGGAGACGGCATGGGTGTTTCTTCCTCTACCCCGTCCTTTCACAACCTTTTTTTTCCCAGACATTTCAGAGCCCCTTCTAAAAGCGTATTCACACACTGACACTGGCTTGGCAAATGGCAATGAATGAGAATTTCAATCAGCCTCGCTGCAGTGCACTCAGGGAATGCTGGGCCTTGTAGTACTACTAGGCTGCCTGTATGGCAAGTTGGATTGTTATTCCTGTTAATAACGGCCAGGGATGAGCCCCTTTTAAAAGCGTATTCACACACGGACACTGGCTTGGCAAATGGCAATGAATGAGAATTTCAATCAGCCTCGCTGCAGTGCACTCAGGGAATGCTGGGCGTTGTAGTACTTCTAGGCTGCCTGTATGGCAAGTTGGATTGTTATTCCAGGGATGAGCCCCTTTTAAAAGCGTATTCACACACGGACACTGGCTTGGCAAATGGCAATGAATGAGAATTTCAATCAGCCTCGCTGCAGTGCACTCAGGGAATGCTGGGCCTTGTAGTACTTCTAGGCTGCCTGTATGGCAAGTTGGATTGTTATTCCTGTTAATAACGGCCAGGGATGAGCCCCTTTTAAAAGCGTATTCACACACGGACACTGGCTTGGCAAATGGCAATGAATGGGAATTTCAATCAGCCTCGCTGCAGTGCACTCAGGGAATGCTGGGCCTTATAGTACTACTAGGCTGCCTGTATGGCAAGTTGGATTGTTATTCCTGTTAATAACGGCCAGGGATGAGCCCCTTTTAAAAGCGTATTCACACACGGACACTGGCTTGGCAAATGGCAATGAATGAGAATTTCAATCAGCCTCGCTGCAGTGCACTCAGGGAATGCTGGGCGTTGTAGTACTTCTAGGCTGCCTGTATGGCAAGTTGGATTGTTATTCCAGGGATGAGCCCCTTTTAAAAGCGTATTCACACACGTACACTGGCTTGGCAAATGGCAATGAATGAGAATTTCAATCAGCCTCTCTGCAGTGCACTCAGGGAATGCTGGGCCTTGTAGTACTACTAGGCTGCCTGTATGGCAAGTTGGATTGTTATTCCTGTTAATAACGGCCAGGGATGAGCCCCTTTTAAAAGCGTATTCACACACGGACACTGGCTTGGCAAATGGCAATGAATGAGAATTTCAATCAGCCTCGCTGCAGTGCACTCAGGGAATGCTGGGCGTTGTAGTACTTCTAGGCTGCCTGTATGGCAAGTTGGATTGTTATTCCTGTTAATAACGGCCAGGGATGAGCCCCTTTTAAAAGCGTATTCACACACGGACACTGGCTTGGCAAATGGCAATGAATGAGAATTTCAATCAGCCTCGCTGCAGTGCACTCAGGGAATGCTGGGCCTTGTAGTACTTCTAGGCTGCCTGTATGGCAAGTTGGATTGTTATTCCTGTTAATAACGGCCAGGGATGAGCCCCTTTTAAAAGCGTATTCACACACGGACACTGGCTTGGCAAATTGCAATGAATGGGAATTTCAAGCAGCCTCGCTGCAGTGCACTCAGGGAATGCTGGGCCTTATAGTACTACTAGGCTGCCTGTATGGCAAGTTGGATTGTTATTCCTGTTAATAACGGCCAGGGATGAGCCCCTTTTAAAAGCGTATTCACACACGGACACTGGCTTGGCAAATGGCAATGAATGAGAATTTCAATCAGCCTCGCTGCAGTGCACTCAGGGAATGCTGGGCGTTGTAGTACTTCTAGGCTGCCTATATGGCAAGTTGGATTGTTATTCCTGTTAATAACGGCCAGGGATGAGCCCCTTTTAAAAGCGTATTCACACACGGACACTGGCTTGGCAAATGGCAATGAATGAGAATTTCAATCAGCCTCGCTGCAGTGCACTCAGGGAATGCTGGGCCTTGTAGTACTACTAGGCTGCCTGTATGGCAAGTTGGATTGTTATTCCTGTTAATAACGGCCAGGGATGAGCCCATTTTAAAAGCGTATTCACACACGGACACTGGCTTGGCAAATGGCAATGAATGAGAATTTCAATCAGCCTCGCTGCAGTGCACTCAGGGAATGCTGGGCCTTGTAGTACTACTAGGCTGCCTGTATGGCAAGTTGGATTGTTATTCCTGTTAATAACGGCCAGGGATGAGCCCCTTTTAAAAGCGTATTCACACACGGACACTGGCTTGGCAAATGGCAATGAATGAGAATTTCAATCAGCCTTGCTGCAGTGCACTCAGGGAATGCTGGGCCTTGTAGTACTACTAGGCTGCCTGTATGGCAAGTTGGATTGTTGTTCCTGTTAATAACGGCCAGGGATGAGCCCCTTTTAAAAGCGTATTCACACACGGACACTGGCTTGGCAAATGGCAATGAATGAGAATTTCAATCAGCCTCGCTGCAGTGCACTCAGGGAATGCTGGGCCTTGTAGTACTTCTAGGCTGCCTGTATGGCAAGTTGGATTGTTATTCCTGTTAATAACGGCCAGGGATGAGCCCCTTTTAAAAGCGTATTCACACACGGACACTGGCTTGGCAAATGGCAATGAATGGGAATTTCAATCAGCCTCGCTGCAGTGCACTCAGGGAATGCTGGGCCTTATAGTACTACTAGGCTGCCTGTATGGCAAGTTGGATTGTTATTCCTGTTAATAACGGCCAGGGATGAGCCCCTTTTAAAAGCGTATTCACACACGGACACTGGCTTGGCAAATGGCAATGAATGAGAATTTCAATCAGCCTCGCTGCAGTGCACTCAGGGAATGCTGGGCCTTGTAGTACTTCTAGGCTGCCTGTATGGCAAGTTGGATTGTTATTCCTGTTAATAACGGCCAGGGATGAGCCCCTTTTAAAAGCGTATTCACACACGGACACTGGCTTGGCAAATGGCAATGAATGAGAATTTCAATCAGCCTCGCTGCAGTGCACTCAGGGAATGCTGGGCCTTGTAGTACTTCTAGGCTGCCTGTATGGCAAGTTGGATTGTTATTCCTGTTAATAACGGCCAGGGATGAGCCCCTTTTAAAAGCGTATTCACACACGGACACTGGCTTGGCAAATGGCAATGAATGGGAATTTCAATCAGCCTCGCTGCAGTGCACTCAGGGAATGCTGGGCCTTATAGTACTACTAGGCTGCCTGTATGGCAAGTTGGATTGTTATTCCTGTTAATAACGGCCAGGGATGAGCCCCTTTTAAAAGCGTATTCACACACGGACACTGGCTTGGCAAATGGCAATGAATGAGAATTTCAATCAGCCTCGCTGCAGTGCACTCAGGGAATGCTGGGCGTTGTAGTACTTCTAGGCTGCCTGTATGGCAAGTTGGATTGTTATTCCTGTTAATAACGGCCAGGGATGAGCCCCTTTTAAAAGCGTATTCACACACGGACACTGGCTTGGCAAATGGCAATGAATGAGAATTTCAATCAGCCTCGCTGCAGTGCACTCAGGGAATGCTGGGCCTTGTAGTACTACTAGGCTGCCTGTATGGCAAGTTGGATTGTTATTCCTGTTAATAACGGCCAGGGATGAGCCCATTTTAAAAGCGTATTCACACACGGACACTGGCTTGGCAAATGGCAATGAATGAGAATTTCAATCAGCCTCGCTGCAGTGCACTCAGGGAATGCTGGGCCTTGTAGTACTACTAGGCTGCCTGTATGGCAAGTTGGATTGTTATTCCTGTTAATAACGGCCAGGGATGAGCCCCTTTTAAAAGCGTATTCACACACGGACACTGGCTTGGCAAATGGCAATGAATGAGAATTTCAATCAGCCTTGCTGCAGTGCACTCAGGGAATGCTGGGCCTTGTAGTACTACTAGGCTGCCTGTATGGCAAGTTGGATTGTTGTTCCTGTTAATAACGGCCAGGGATGAGCCCCTTTTAAAAGCGTATTCACACACGGACACTGGCTTGGCAAATGGCAATGAATGAGAATTTCAATCAGCCTCGCTGCAGTGCACTCAGGGAATGCTGGGCCTTGTAGTACTTCTAGGCTGCCTGTATGGCAAGTTGGATTGTTATTCCTGTTAATAACGGCCAGGGATGAGCCCCTTTTAAAAGCGTATTCACACACGGACACTGGCTTGGCAAATGGCAATGAATGGGAATTTCAATCAGCCTCGCTGCAGTGCACTCAGGGAATGCTGGGCCTTGTAGTACTACTAGGCTGCCTGTATGGCAAGTTGGATTGTTATTCCTGTTAATAACGGCCAGGGATGAGCCCCTTTTAAAAGCGTATTCACACACGGACACTGGCTTGGCAAATGGCAATGAATGAGAATTTCAATCAGCCTCGCTGCAGTGCACTCAGGGAATGCTGGGCGTTGTAGTACTTCTAGGCTGCCTGTATGGCAAGTTGGATTGTTATTCCAGGGATGAGCCCCTTTTAAAAGCGTATTCACACACGTACACTGGCTTGGCAAATGGCAATGAATGAGAATTTCAATCAGCCTCGCTGCAGTGCACTCAGGGAATGCTGGGCCTTGTAGTACTTCTAGGCTGCCTGTATGGCAAGTTGGATTGTTATTCCTGTTAATAACGGCCAGGGATGAGCCCCTTTTAAAAGCGTATTCACACACGGACACTGGCTTGGCAAATGGCAATGAATGAGAATTTCAATCAGCCTCGCGGCAGTGCACTCAGGGAATGCTGGGCCTTATAGCACTACTAGGCTGCCTGTATGGCAAGTTGGATTGTTATTCCTGTTAATAACGGCCAGGGATGAGCCCCTTTTAAAAGCGTATTCACACACGGACACTGGCTTGGCAAATGGCAATGAATGAGAATTTCAATCAGCCTCGCTGCAGTGCACTCAGGGAATGCTGGGCGTTGTAGTACTTCTAGGCTGCCTGTATGGCAAGTTGGATTGTTATTCCTGTTAATAACGGCCAGGGATGAGCCCCTTTTAAAAGCGTATTCACACACGGACACTGGCTTGGCAAATGGCAATGAATGAGAATTTCAATCAGCCTCGCTGCAGTGCACTCAGGGAATGCTGGGCCTTGTAGTACTTCTAGGCTGCCTGTATGGCAAGTTGGATTGTTATTCCTGTTAATAACGGCCAGGGATGAGCCCCTTTTAAAAGCGTATTCACACACGGACACTGGCTTGGCAAATGGCAATGAATGGGAATTTCAATCAGCCTCGCTGCAGTGCACTCAGGGAATGCTGGGCCTTATAGTACTACTAGGCTGCCTGTATGGCAAGTTGGATTGTTATTCCTGTTAATAACGGCCAGGGATGAGCCCCTTTTAAAAGCGTATTCACACACGGACACTGGCTTGGCAAATGGCAATGAATGAGAATTTCAATCAGCCTCGCTGCAGTGCACTCAGGGAATGCTGGGCGTTGTAGTACTTCTAGGCTGCCTGTATGGCAAGTTGGATTGTTATTCCTGTTAATAACGGCCAGGGATGAGCCCCTTTTAAAAGCGTATTCACACACGGACACTGGCTTGGCAAATGGCAATGAATGAGAATTTCAATCAGCCTCGCTGCAGTGCACTCAGGGAATGCTGGGCCTTGTAGTACTACTAGGCTGCCTGTATGGCAAGTTGGATTGTTATTCCTGTTAATAACGGCCAGGGATGAGCCCATTTTAAAAGCGTATTCACACACGGACACTGGCTTGGCAAATGGCAATGAATGAGAATTTCAATCAGCCTCGCTGCAGTGCACTCAGGGAATGCTGGGCCTTGTAGTACTACTAGGCTGCCTGTATGGCAAGTTGGATTGTTATTCCTGTTAATAACGGCCAGGGATGAGCCCCTTTTAAAAGCGTATTCACACACGGACACTGGCTTGGCAAATGGCAATGAATGAGAATTTCAATCAGCCTTGCTGCAGTGCACTCAGGGAATGCTGGGCCTTGTAGTACTACTAGGCTGCCTGTATGGCAAGTTGGATTGTTGTTCCTGTTAATAACGGCCAGGGATGAGCCCCTTTTAAAAGCGTATTCACACACGGACACTGGCTTGGCAAATGGCAATGAATGAGAATTTCAATCAGCCTCGCTGCAGTGCACTAAGGGAATGCTGGGCGTTGTAGTACTTCTAGGCTGCCTGTATGGCAAGTTGGATTGTTATTCCAGGGATGAGCCCCTTTTAAAAGCGTATTCACACACGGACACTGGCTTGGCAAATGGCAATGAATGAGAATTTCAATCAGCCTCGCTGCAGTGCACTCAGGGAATGCTGGGCCTTGTAGTACTACTACTACCACTACTACAAAGGCTGCCTGTATTGCAAGTTGGATGCAATGGGGATGAGCCCCTTATAAAAGCGTATTCACACACTGGCAGAGTAGTGAGTAGTGGATGAGCCCCTTCGATTTCTGAATTCCTGCCTTTTAGATTCCTAAAGCTTTCCCTTACTGCACAGAGATGCTATCCCTACAGCTCCTGTCTGTAAAATGGCCGCTGAGCTCCGTGCATAGACTTTTATTGCAGGCTTGAGCCCGCCCCTATGCTGCCTCCCGATTGGCTGGGAGAGCCGTTTGCAAGGCATTATGGGGTAGCCTGATGTCAGGTGATCTTCTGTAATCCTCCATTTTAGATGTAACATGTGGCAGGCGCCAAAATGTAGCCGGGTTCGGTCAAAACGGGTTCGGCCGAACCCGGTAAAGTTCGGATTCGCTGCGAACCGAACTTTTCCTGAAGTTCGGACCGAAACCGGGTTCGGTTGTCCCGGTTCGCTCATCTCTAATCACCATCTTACCCCATAGACCGGTCATAGGTGACACTGAGGAGTGAAGACCTCTTTACACATATAATCAATTATTCTCTCTTATGTCTGATCTGTATAATAAGACTTTGGAATTGAATGTTCTTTCATCTGAATTGTTTTCTTCTTTAACAGTTCAAGACAGGTTACCTTGCCCGGAATAGCCATCATGATTCTCTGCCTGATTCTCCACTACATTATTAGTCATTGGTAAGTTACTGAGAACTTGTACCGCTCATGTTACATTGTAATACCTAGAATCAATAAGTACTATTAGTGATATCACTAGACCCAGGCAGGGCTGCCATGATAAATATCTGGGCCCCATACAGAGAAAAGCTCAGACATAAGCTCTCTTCTACATCTCCTATCCTTCACCTTGGACCCTATAGTGTGCACTTGAAGAAATGACTAACTGTAGATGTTTTGATATATATATATCAGATTTGTTTATATGAAAGCTACTTTCTATAATTGCATATGAGGAGTAGAGATCAGAACGTGCACCCAGTATCTCTTGCTGACTCAAGAAGCGCGTGCGACCATTGCACTACTGAAAATTTAATACAAATGTATTATATTAATATTCCAATTTCATTGTTACTTGGGATTATAGCGGAGATTTTAAGATCATCCAGAGGATTTTTCCTGTCAAGAGAGAAGGCGTGAATGACGAGAACACTGAACTAGAATCTATTGTTCACAAGCCAGGTCAGAATTATAACTACATAATAACTTCCGCATATAGGACACACAGAATTATCTCTGCTATATGGCTACGTAGTGTAAAAAAATACTGGTGCCCATTGCCTGTTTCTTAGTAGTCATGTCTACTATGCTCTATTTTTTAAACCATCTTAGATGCTGCGATTGTGATTGATCGCTGCATTTAAGGACCAGGAACAGCGCGATTGCTGTTCCTGGCCGTTAGTCCCGGGTGTCAGCTGTAATACACAGCTGACACCTGCAGCGTACGGAGCAGGCTCAGCTCCACTCATCCCCCGCACCACGATGTGCTATTATATCATGGTGCGAGAACAAGTTAACCTTTCATAATACTAGTCCCATTGCGGACAAATGTAAGCAAAATTTATCTCCCGTGTAGCATTACTATCCACTAGAGAATATTACACAACATTCATTACTATGTATGACCATCTTAGCACATATAATTTCACTTTTTCCCACAGTAGCTAGACACTGGCAAAAATAATTTTGCTAGACACTGGCTGTTACAGGAGAATATTGTTCCCATCCAGACACTCTGTCTTATGACCACATAAAATATACCTGGTAAATAGATATAGTCACATTGGAAGGTGTATGGGTGGTCATAAGGCGGAGTCAATGGAATGGGTGGGTTCAACCCAGGGATAGGAACATATAGGTCATGGGAAGCTCTTGGTTCTGGCTCTTTCCTGCCAGCCCTGGACGCTCAGCACTTAACATCAGGAGCAAGCTAAGTTATATTATATGTGTGCTTTCTGTGTATGTATATAAGTATAATTATATTACAGCAGACTTTATATGTGTACATAGAGATATTCTAGGAATCTTATGTGGATTATAGATGAGTAGATATATATATGCTGTTTAAGCATGAGTCTCTATATGTACATGTACTAATGGTCAGGCGCTGTATGTGGCTTTGGTTATAGTTGTAGTACCAGGAGACCGTATAAGGTTGGGACCTGGATTTATATTATATATACATACACATTACTAGTCACATGTGCAAAGTGTCCAGGGACGGTAGGAACAGAGGCAGTTGTGTGTGGTTGTGTTGTCTATGTAATGTATTGTATCTTGATGTAGTGTATATTGGTTTGTCACGTCTATGTTATGAGTAAAGTATTTTTATATATTTAAGTATCTGCGAGGGTTGTATGTTACTCCTGTGGTGTGTGAAGGACTGGAGTGTGTGCACATTGTGAACAATACAAAGTAAGCGGACTATATAGGAAACAGAGGTAACGGACTAGGAACGGAGAAAAGGGAGATAATGCAGACAGTCAATTGCCCCCTTTAACAATGGCGCCCGAACGTGGACTGTTTTAATTACTCTTTATTAGGATATAAGGTAGAAATCTTTGTTATACTGTGAACGTAGGTTATTATCCCTGAGAGGTTCGGACAGGTAGCACAGTTTCTTCTGAGGCCTAGTGTGAGCGATTAATTACAGCGAATCTAGTTAAGTTGAGTTCCTAGAATATTGGTGACTTCCTGTGCTTTTTGTGTTGTTTTTTTTTTTGGTTTTTGTGTTTCTTTGTTTTGTATTTTCAGTCCTTTGGAAGAATCTTGCTGGTCGGGGAAAGAAGTTCAAAAGAGGATCTTTCCCATGCAGCAACCACTAGACACCACTCATAGGAGTAGCACGGATCGCAGGGTAACAATGAGTGACAAAGCAGGACATGTAACTTTTGAAAAGTTAAGTAAATGCAGTACGTTTAACCCTGTAATACTGAACACGTATGAATCTACTAAGATTTTATGGGAATCACTGTTAGAACAGGCTGGTTCCTATGATAAGTTGCATATTGCCAAGCGTAGTGTGTAGAACCAAACCTCTAAACGCCTTCACATGCTTGCTAAGCTGGTGTGCGTTTTTGAGGACCGCATTTGTAAGCTGGAGGAGGTTGACCTGCACAATAGGTGAGAGACAGTTATCTCTGGAAATTTACATTGCTATTGTTGTACAGAACGGGTTAAACAGGTTTTCAGTTTAGAGACACAACTAAAAGAAAACAGTGAGGTAACCGTAGAGAAAGACAGCCAAATAATCAGGCTACAGTATCAACTAGCTGAAAGAGAGAAATATTATGCAGATGTTGACAAGGTTTTTATACAGTTATATATGGACATAACTGAATATAAGAAAAAAGCAGCATCTACTGATGTGACTATTGCTGACCTGAAAAGTGAGCTAGGTAAAAGGGATGAGACTATCAGTGATCTGAAAAAGACTATAGGTGAGTCATCACGTCAACAATATTTGCCCACAAAACAAATTTGTGTTTTGAGTGCAAACAGGGGGACTGAGGAGACTGCACCTATGACTACTGCAGATTATACAAGGTCTGACCCAAAGACTGCTTGTAATGCTGCCACAAGTATTGCTGGTGACACAGTTGGTGGATTGGGGGGGGACGTGGAGAATTTTCAGGCCACCTCCAACTCACAAATGTGCCACAGTAGTACTGGAGAATTGCAATCTTTCCATAACATGGAGAGGATGCAATTTCTGATGAAGATATACAAACTGATTCCTAGATATGATCCAAACGTAGATCCCTTCACTTCCTGTGACATTTTTGAGGGACATTGTAAGAAATTTTCTGTCCCTCAGGAATATCGCATGGAACTGTTTAAACTATGGTTGCCTACACATCTTCATCAAAGATATGAGGTCATAGGGAAAACTTCCCCCAGGAATGGCCTATTTCATGATGAGGAAGACAGACTTTCCATCCTCATGAAATTGGTAACAGGGCATTTAGACGTCACCCCGGAAGTCCTAAGTAATTTCAGGCCAACCATCCATGATGAGCCCTTGTCTCTATGTGGGAGGTTTGAAGCTATGTATAGGAAAGTGACTAAGGATCCTAGTATGGGAGTCCCACAAGGAATGGTACGCATGTTTGTGGAAAAGTTTCCATATCTTGACATCGCAATTCGTTTGTACGCGGCTAAAGCGCCATCACTCATTGAAGCAGCATTAGTGATAGAGCAGTCCAGGCAGGATTTGCTGAAGAAAAGAAAGTCCATAAATATCAGGAGACAAGTAGCAGCTAATAGCAAACTGCAACATGACCATGTGCTACAGGATAAGGCTTCTAGCCAAATACCTGTGTATCCTAATGCATCCAAATTTGGGAAGTTGGGAAATGTCCGGTGTTTCCATTGCCTACAATTTGGGCACATAAAGCGATTCTGTCCACGAAGAGTTCACAAGAATCATGTGAGCTTAGATAATAATGGTTTCACAATGAAATCTAATTATGTTAGGTGGGCAGGTACTCCAACACAGGTACAGAGAGAACATGTGAGCACACAGGCTACAGATAAAGTTGGGCTGGTACAAGACACTGGTACAACAGATGCCCATATTGGGATACTGGTACAGTAAGACTTGTGGTTGGGGATCCCTAAGCATCTGGCCCTAATATGTAATATTCAGGGATACCCCATAGAAAATTGGCCACAATTTATTATTCATGTAAACCTAAATAACTCTCATTTGGTGGTGATAAGACATGATCACCAACAAGGGGGGGGGGGAAGGATTTGGTTTACTGTTACAGAACCTCTTTGTTGTATTGTTTTTCTTAGCAGAATGTAAATGTACTACAGTCCTGTTGTTTGCCCAGTGGATGGGGGTTGTCTACACAAGAGATATCTACAGTTGCCTTGGCTTTTATGTCGTTTTTACTGTAGAAGCCATTCTATTCACAGGTGTGCCCCTCAGGGGGTAAAGCCATGCAGCTTTCACAGACATTGTGACTCTTGATTTCCCAGATACAACAGCAGTGGCAATGCGCATTTAAACTTTGTGAGTTAAAGTAGGAACTACTGGCCTAACTGGTTTATGCACAGTCATTGTAGTACAATTTTGTTATACTGGCAAACATAGCATGAAAACCCTTACTTTATACACACATTTGGTGTTTTCTGTGAAAGGTATGCTCATGAATATCAATCTTTGACTTGTTAAAATGCAAAGTATTTTTATTACTTTGTTTGTCTCTTGGCATCCAATGGCAATAGTGGTGTTGATGGTTCTCAAACTATTGTAGTGCACAGAACTCCAAGCACTATAAGTTCTTGTAGAATTGGGCTGTTCAGTTCATGCTGGGAGTGAAAACTGTTAACACCCCCAGATCATTGAAGAATGGTAAGGCAGATGCATAATGTACCTAAAAGACAAGAGTATGATGCAGAACACACCTAGCAGCAGAACTGCATGCGATATAGGCTGCGGTCTTGAAGATGGTGGTGTTGGGTCTTGATACGCATTTTCCAAGGTCTATTGCTTATTCTCCTGTGTCTCTTACTAAGGTAAACCCTGTATGTAGGCGGTTGGTCAGGCCGACAATTGCCGACCAATTGTGTAACCGGTCCAAAGAAATGTAGCGGATAGCTTCCACTAGGACCCATGGAGGTGTGTGGGGCGATTTGGGCGCAAGCCTACAAAGTCTGCGGCGCAGCCAATAGGCCGTGGAGCATAGCTCTCGCTATTGGGTATTCTGTGAGGGAGTGGATAGCCCCACTGTAAATCACAGAGGCGCATTGAAGGAACAACGACCGCCCGGTCGGACGCAGGTTTTTGCTGCAGCCGATTAAAGGGGAAACTCCAGAGGAGTCATGATCCCAAGCCTCTGTTCATACTGTAACTACTGAGGGTGCCAAGTGTTGTAGTCTGTTATAGATACCGTCCACAGGGGGAGCATCAAATCTCCTGATGGATTCTAATCATGTAAATGACAGATAACTGAGACAACAATGACAGGTGAAGGAAAGCATGGACAACATGCAGAGATGAAATGTCTCGAACCTTGTGTTTGGTACGAACTGCAGCTATTGAGGAGACCTCTTCCGAGGAGCATACTGTTCTCTTAATATCATTTCAGGTACAGAAATGCACAAAGAAACAATGAATGCCTTGAACGGTAAAAGTGACCTAACATCCGCCCAAACAACCCATTTCTGATGGACTTCAAGATGGAGTGACAACCAGAACTGATGATGCCCAAGAAGATGAACCAACAGATTGGCCAGAAATGCAAAATGAATAACCTTTTACTATGTCTTATGTGCTTGCAAGAACATATGGACTGCCTCTAAGATACATGTTCTTGTGGACAATCTTCTCTCTCACATCCAAGGGAGAAGAAGTGATTTTTATTTTTCCACTGTGGACTTCCTAGGTTTTTTTTCCTGCTGTGTGCCAATTACACAGATGTTTTTTTCTACCTCCTCCACAGTGGTTGACAGAAGCTCTCAATTGTTTTTGCAATGAAATGTAAGCACACCACACACAAAAGACCAGACTTCCAACATATTGTGTCGGTATACCGACAACAGGGGGAATGTTACAGGAGAATATTGTTCCCATCCAGACACTCTGTCTTATGACCACATAAAATATACCTGGTAAATAGATATAGTCACATTGGAAGGTGTATGGGTGGTCATAAGGCGGAGTCAATGGAATGGGTGGGTTCAACCCAGGGATAGGAACATATAGGTCATGGGAAGCTCTTGGTTCTGGCTCTTTCCTGCCAGCCCTGGACGCTCAGCACTTAACATCAGGAGCAAGCTAAGTTATATTATATGTGTGCTTTCTGTGTATGTATATAAGTATAATTATATTACAGCAGACTTTATATGTGTACATAGAGATATTCTAGGAATCTTATGTGGATTATAGATGAGTAGATATATATATGCTGTTTAAGCATGAGTCTCTATATGTACATGTACTAATGGTCAGGCGCTGTATGTGGCTTTGGTTATAGTTGTAGTACCAGGAGACCGTATAAGGTTGGGACCTGGATTTATATTATATATACATACACATTACTAGTCACATGTGCAAAGTGTCCAGGGACGGTAGGAACAGAGGCAGTTGTGTGTGGTTGTGTTGTCTATGTAATGTATTGTATCTTGATGTAGTGTATATTGGTTTGTCACGTCTATGTTATGAGTAAAGTATTTTTATATATTTAAGTATCTGCGAGGGTTGTATGTTACTCCTGTGGTGTGTGAAGGACTGGAGTGTGTGCACATTGTGAACAATACAAAGTAAGCGGACTATATAGGAAACAGAGGTAACGGACTAGGAACGGAGAAAAGGGAGATAATGCAGACAGTCAATTGCCCCCTTTAACACTGGCAAAATATCAATATATTGTGTATTATGAAAGTTTAATACACAGTACATTACTGTATTTTCTATAAGACATAAAAAATTTATTATGAAATTAAGCAGCACAGAATGAGGATAAAATAAAACAAAGTGATTAAAAAAGAAGTTGTCTCCCCTATTTCAGCTGTTATCTACCACAAAATCATAGCTTGAAAACTCTTTGTGACCGTATAGACCAGTGGTGGCCAAATAGTAGATGACAATGAACACAATGATATATGGGAAGAGCTTACAGCAGGGAGCAGTAGATCTGGATATTTCATCACTGGATTCTTCTCTTCATAGGTTTCATTTTCAGAGTCACCAGTGTTTTCTATCCGCATTGGCCAATCATATACTGACTCGTGGACCATCACCATTGAAATTAGACGGTGGAGGGTCTCATACACTCCCTGATGGCTTAAATACCCAGAGGAGCAATATGGTCATGTAAATGGCTGAGGAGCAAGTGCAGTAAGTAAAAACCTGAGGCTGCAATCACTATCAGGCCTGATTCAGACGAACGCGTTCGTCCGCAAAAAACTGACCGAATTTTATGTTTTTCCATTTTGCGTCGTATTCGTGTGCTTTCCGTGGGGCATCAGTGTTCCTCTTATTTTTTTTCTCATCACTTCTTTAGCAACTGGTGCGTGAAAAACACGGAGAGCACACAGATGTCGTCCATGTACAGTCCGTGTTTTTCATGCACACATTGACTTCAATAGACGAAGTGGTCTGCAAAAAACAGACTAAAATAGGACATGCATGGAATGTCACGCAACGGACACGCTGCGTCAAAAAGCACAGACTTGTGAATAGTCCCATTGAATTGCATGGGTCCATGTGCCATCCGGTTTTTTAACGGACTGTACACGGATGTCTAATAAGCTCCTCTAAATAAGTCCTACACTGGCAAAAGTGGCAAAAAAAGAACCTGCAGTAATGTCTTCCACACAACACATGTCTCTGGTCAGGGGTGCAGCTGTAGGGGGTGCGAAGGTCGCAGCTCCACCCAGGCCCTGCTGCATGAGAGGGCACTCTTCAATCCTTAAACACGTCAATAAAGATGGCTCACTTCTGGTTTTAAATCAATGTAACCTAAAAATATCATAACCTGAGGCCATTGGAACCTGAGAGACCCCTGTATGATCTTGTATCCATCTGTTTATAAACTCCTATTACTATATAATATATAATGACCAGGGCCAGCTGCATGGGGCACAGAGGAAGGGGGGCAGTGTGCCACAGCGCCGGACTCAGATCTGTAATAATTATCTCCTATTTTAGGCTTCGTTCACATCTGCGTCAGGGCTCCGGTCGTGTGTTCCGTCTGAGCTTTCTGTCAGGGGAACCCATGAACGGAACCCAAACTGAAACAAACAGAAACCATAGGTTTCTCCAGTCATCCTCCATGACAGCACCACAGGAGGTTGACTCCACACCCTAATAGGGACAGGAAACACAGAGAATTTAAAAGCCCGTCTTCATCCTAACTCAATCCAGTGTTTTTCCTGTACCTATGGGGCATAGTAGAGATGTGCTCTGGGAACAGTCTAGTAAATGTGTGATGAATAGGGGTCAGTGCTGTGAATAGTACATGGGGTGTCAGTACTATGTGTAATACGTGGAGGGATAATCTGCTGGTCGTCAGGCCTAGCATATCTTGCCGGATCACAGCCTATTTGTAACACCGCTACTGTTAGCTAAGGCGGGCTGCTCTGCATGCCAAACCAAACGCCAGCACATCATGCCCTCCCAGCATATAAGACCTGGCCGCGTCCTGAAAAAAGTATACATAGTAAAAATATCCATGAAACATGGGGTATTAGTTGTTATTTTGGCCAAAATACGCAAAGCTCGCAACCCAACGTCAAGGGTCCCCAGTGCCTTGCGAGTCCCTAACTAGAATTTTTCGTTCCTAATTTAAAAACACCAGCAGAAAAAGACTAGTGGGAGTGTCTATCACTATTTAATGCACCCTCCTTCTGCAGCATTTTTTGACCTGTCTGCGTCCTGCTGGGAACGGGTTTTCACCCACCCACTTAGTAAGTATGGCCTTTTTTGTGGTTTTGAAGTTATCTATGTCCCATTTTTTCTGCTGGTGTTTTTCCCTATTACTATATAGTATATAATGAGCAGGGCCAGAATAAAGCGAGGTCACCTGGGAACTCCACCAATAAGGAGCAGTGGGGTCCTCCACCAGAACTGCAGGTTCAGACTGATGCCTCCGCTGAACCTGTAGACATCAGTACCCTGCAGGAACTAGAAGGTGAGAGTACATGTTGTCTGCCCGCTCTGGGGCAGCTGCATGGGGCACAGAGGAAGGGGGGCAGTGGGCCACAGCGCCAGCCTCAGATCTGTAATAATTATCTCCTGTTTTAGGCTTCGTTCACATCTGCGTCAGGGCTCCGGTCGTATGTTCCGTCTGAGCTTTCTGTCAGGGGAACCCATGAACGGAACCCAAACTGAAACAAACAGAAACCATAGGTTTCTCCAGTCATCCTCCATGACAGCACCACAGGAGGTTGACTCCACACCCTAATAGGGACAGGAAACACAGAGAGGTTAAAAGCCCCTCTTCATCCTAACTCAATCCAGTGTTTTTCCTGTCCCTATGGTGCTCTGGGAACAGTCTAGTACACTTACCACGCAGCAAAGGTCGAACGATATCCTTCCTTCTCCGCTGCTGCTTTGGGTTGGCTGTTCCCCTGTGCCTCTTCGGAGGTTAAGCTGAATGGTCCCAAAGAAACTTTGGCTCCGGTCCCCCATGAGCTCCCCAGTCGTATTCCCAAGGCTTCTTCTGCGTGTATGGGACGCCAGCCGCTGGATAATGATACTTCCGGTTTCGCGATTACAACTTCCGGTCGGTGGAACGCATATGCAAACTAAGTGCGGCCTACTTCTGGTAATGGCAAATGTGGCAATTATGAACATTACAGCGGATTGGAGGCCTGGAGAAAGATTTCCTCGGATTGGATGAGGAAAGTGCTGAAAATTTTACAATAAACACGGAAAACCTTAGATACAGGATAATATCTAGTGTAGACCTATGTCAAGATCCAAAATTTTAGAAATATACAGATGTATCAGGTGTTTACATGTGAGAGGTATAGGAGGATATCCCCCAGGGCATTAGTGAATACACTATATGCTGTCGGGAAAACAGGAAGCACGGGGGGGGTTTCCTCTTTTTCCTTTGAGCAATGATGCCTCCACCCAGTCTATGCCTGTAATATAGTTTTTCTGGAATGAGTTTGAATGGGGGGCTGTGGGGTGAAGCCGCGTTTGCAAATTTTCTTTGTTTCTGGCTGCTGTTATCAAATTCAGTACTTTACGGCAGCAGACCGGTGTGAAAATAAAATTACCAGGGTCAATGTAGCCGGATATGGTCCACAATGGGTCGGGGCCATATAGAGGGGGGGGCATTAACTGATCAAATAGGAGTTAGTAATGGCAATTACTTTATTCCAGAAATATCTGATCACTGGACAGTTCTATAAACAATCATATTTCCCTGCGGCTTGGAACTTACATTTGAAGCAGTCCGTTGTCTCATTTATACCCATTCTGTGCCACTTGTGTGGCATTAAGTATGACCTGTGGCATATTTGTAGTGTCATCTCCATGAAACGTTCCAAAAACAAGTGTCACTAGGACTTAGTGATGGCTTGAAGTAAAGGTGTGACATGGGGTATATCTTCCTCCACCTGATGAAGGTAGAATGGGCATTAGAGTGGTCCAAATCTGATTGTTAGCAGTGTTAGAGCCGCCATACATTACCACCTTCACAGAGAGAGCTGCTCGGCTGTTTTCATAACAACCATACAACAGAATAATGAGATCTGCGTGCCTCACTACACTAGTCTACGCCTGGATTCTGCGGTCAGTTCTAGATATAGGTGCAGGCAGGGCTGCCATCAGGAATTTCTGGGCCCCATACTGCCAATGAGTCTGGGCCCCCGCCTCCTCGTTATTAGGAGGGGGGGGTGAAATGTAAAGGGGCGGGAGGTAGGGCACATTAAAAAGAAAACTCTTTGGAGGAGCAGGGCAGAGACAGGAGGTGGGTGTCGGAGGGCAAAGGGGAGAGACTAAGTGCCAGGGCTGGGAGAACTGAAGGTAGCAGTGGTAGCCAGGGGGGAGACGCCACCTCTGTGGAGTGACAGGGAAGAGACAACGGCTCTGTGGGGGGCAAAAAGGGAAAGTGAGTGTGTGTGTGTGTGTGTGTGTGTGTGTGTGTGTATGTGTGTGTGTGTGTGTGTGTATGTGTGTGTGTGTGTGTATAGAATCTGTCAGGGTGTAGGAAGGCAATATAAACAAAAATCATTGCACTGAAGCCCTATACACAGCAGAGTCACTCACTAAAATGTAGTCCCTAAGATCTCCCACCGCCACAGGCATGCCTGGATGATGCTTTTGCACCACACAACAAACCAGAAAAAAATTCAGATCCTAGACCAGACCTGTTAGGTAATTCAGACACCTTTCCACCAGAACCCTACCTGTGGCCAGCGTTTAGCATTTAGACTTTTATCTACAGGGGAGTGTGTGTGGCGCTATCTACAGGGGGCAGTGTGTGGAGCTATTTACAGGGGGTTGTGTGTGGAGCTATTTACAGGCGGTTGTGTGTGGCACTATCTACAGGGGGGTGTGTGGCACTATCTAAAGGGGGGGGGTGTTTGGCACTATCTACAGGTGGGTGTGTGTGGCACTATCTACAGGGGGGTGTGGGGCACTATCTACAGGGGGGGGTGTGTGGCACTATCTACAGGGGGGTGTGTGTGGCGCTATCTACAGGGGGCAGTGTGTGGAGCTATTTACAGGGGGGCTGTGTGTGGAGCTATTTACAGGGGGTTGTGTGTGGCACTATCTACAGGGGGGGTGTGGCACTATTTACAGGGGGTTCTGTGTGGCACTATCTACAGGGGTGGTGTGGCACTATCTACAGGGGGGTGTGGCACTATCTACAGGGGGGTTGTGTGGCACTATCTACAGGGGGGTGTGTGTGGCGCTATCTACAGGGGGTGTGGAGCGCTATTTACAGGGATTGTGTGTGGCGCTATCTACAGGGGGCAGTGTGTGGAGCTATTTACAGGGGTTTGTGTGTGGCACTATCTACAGGGGGGTGTGTGGCACTATCTACAGGGGGGGTGTGTGGCGCTATCTACAGCTGGTGTGGAGCGCTATATACAGGGGTTGTGTGTGGCGCTATCTACAGGGGGCTGTGTGTGGCGCTATCTACAGGGGGCTGTGTGGCGCTATCTACAGGGGAGGTGTGTGGCACTATCTACAGGGGGTGTGTGGCACTATCTACAGGGGTGTGTGGCACTATGTACTGGTGTGTGTGTGGCGCTATGTACAGGCGGGTGTGTGTGGCGCTATGTACAGGGCTGTGTGTGTCGCTATCTACAGGGGGCTGTGTGTGGCGCTATCTACAGGGGGCTGTGTGTAGCGCTATCTACAGGGGGCTGTGTGTGGCGCTATCTACAGGGGGCTGTGTGTACCGCTATCTACAGGGGGCTGTGTGTGGCGCTATCTACACGGGGCTGTGTGTAGCGCTATCTACAGGGGGCTGTGTGTGGCGCTATCTGCAGGGGTGGGTGTGGCGCTATCTACAGGGGAGGTGTGTGGGGCGCTATCTACAGGGTACGTGTGGCGCTATCTACATGGGATTGTGTGGCGCTATCTACATGGGATTGTGTGGTGCTTTCTACAGGGGGCAGTGTGTGGCACTATCTACAGGGGAGTGTGTGTGTGGCGCTATCTACAGGGGGTATGTTCGGCGCTAACTACAGGGGAGTGTGTGGCACTCTCTACAGGGGATTCCAGTCCAGGAGGAGACCCTGACCTCACTGTCCATATATGGACAGTGACCTCAGGGGCTACCTCTAGGAGAGGAATCCCCGGCCAGAGTGTCAGCAACTCTCTGGCCGGGGATTCCGCTCCTGGATGGGTGAATGGCAGAGCAGGAAGCTGATACTTTCCTGCTCTGCCATAGTATTCAATTGTATCTGCATCCTGTGGACGCAGATACAATTGAATATGGCAGTGGCTGAGACACGTCTGGGACAGTAATGCCTCTGTAGATTCAGGACAGTCCCTGCAGATTCAGGACTGTTGCTAACTATGCCTCCGGTATAAGCTTTCTCCCTCTACCCAGGTATACTCTCTCCTTCCTCTACCCCTCCCCATGTATAATTTCTCCCCTCCCTTCAGATATCATCACTTTTCACCCAATTATTACCCCCCCCCCCCATTGTATAGTACCTCCTCCAGTGGAGGGATGTCACGATACCAGAATTTGGACTTCAGTACCGATGCTTTGTGTAGTATTGCGATTTCGATAACAAAGCGATACTTTGCCAACAGTAATAAAAAAACAAAACAGTTCTTCCATTTCTTATGTGAGGCGCGAGGTGTGATGGTAAATTTAACCTCCATGTGCCTCACATTAATAGCAATTAACCCCATCATGTTCCTCAATTATAATGGGTTAATGTGTAAGGTACATGATGGGGTTAATTACTATTAATGTGAGGCACATGGAGGTTAAATTCATCACACCTCGTGCCCCACATTATTAAGTGAAAGAAGTTTTTATTTTATTTTTTACAGCATACACATCATAAATGATGCAAAAAAATTGTTGTGCAGGTTATTACGGCCGCGCCAATACTGAATGTGTATATTTTATGTATTGAGACTTATTTTAATGTGTTTTGTAAAAAAGGTGTATGTGTATTTTTTTTTTATTTAACATTACTTTATGTTTTTACTTTATTTTTTAAACTTTAATGTACTGGTATACATCTATATACGGATAGTACACAGGCAGTTGTTAGGACAGACCTCAGTATGCCCTAACAGGAAATATGGTAAGACAGCCCTGGGGTCCTTCATTGGACCTTGGGCTGTCTGCCCATATATGGTATGTCCCTCAATCGTGTCACAGGAATTCCTGTGACGTGATCCAAGGGGCATCCCCCTTCTCATTTTCCCCTGAATGCTGCAGTCAGCTTTGATCGCAGCATTCAGGGTAATAGCGGCGGAGATGAGAGGTTTCTTTGATCTCTGCCTTTATAGAGTGGGACTGCGGCTGTGTAATACAACCATTGCCCCGCCCCGCACGCGGTCAGCCCGAGGTGATGCGGGCGGCGCTGCACTAATGAGCGGCGGTTCAGGCACTGAAGACAGAACATGTGGGGGTGTTTTGTAGTGCGCCCGCCATGTTCTGTCTTCAGTGCCGCCGCTCATTAGTGCAGTGCTGGCCACATCACATAATCCTGGCGGCGCGCACATGTCAGGACTCCGGAGCGGGGCCGTGACTGTATTACACAGCCGCAGCTCCGCTCTCATACATTCATGTATTACAATATTGAGCTGTGCGGCCGCACAGCTTAGTATCGAAATACATGAAATAACGGTATTGAACCGTTTGGGGGTGCACGGTATCGAAACCGTATCAAAGTTTTGATGCATCGTGCATCCCTACTCAAGTGCCATCCTCCCTCCATTATTATCTCCTTCCCACTCTAGCATCATTTCCCTCCCTACCCAATGCCATCTCCCTGCCCCATTATCATCTCCCTGCCCCCATTATCATCTCCCTGTCCCATTATCATCTCCCTGCCCCCATTATCATCTCCCTGCCCCCATTATCATCTCCCTGCCCCCATTATCATCTCCCTGCCCCCATTATCATCTCCCTGCCCCATTATCATCTCCCTGCCCCCATTATCATCTCCCTGCACCCATTATCATCTCCCTGCCCCCATTATCATCTCCCTGCCCCCATTATCATCTCCCTGCCCACATTATCATCTAACTCTACCCCATCCCCATAGAAAGCAAAACTCTTCCCCACGTCTGTATTAGTTTACACTGCAGCATAGGATTGTATCAGTATCAGCTCCACGACGGCTCTTTTCTCCTGTGTAAACAGAGGGAGAACACAGGTTTATTGTCACATGTTACACAGGACGGGAGATAAGAGCCGTAGAGCTGATACAATCCTATGCTGCGGTGTTAACATAATACAGACGTGGGTAAGATATTTACTTTCTATGGGGGCAGGAGGAGATTTTTTCATGAGGCTCCGGGCAGCAGCAGCCGGACACAGACATAACTTAGTACTCACTGAAGGTGATGACTGCTTCTGCTGCTGGACGTATCCTCCGAGGCTGAGCTCATAACTCCCGCTGCTGTGATGTCTCCTCCCCACACGCTGACACGCTGTTGTGGAGGAGGAGGGGCGGGCACATCTCACTCTCCAGCGGGCCCTTACAGTTTTATTCTGATGTAATGAACGGGCCCCTGCTTCGTGATGGGACCTGTTCCTTTCACCGAAATGAAATCGTAAGAGCCACACTGCCGTGAGTACAGGGTGGGCCATTTATATGGATACACCTAAATAAAATGGGAATGGTTGGTGATATTAACTTCCTGTTTGTGGCACATTAGTATATGGGAGGAGGGAAACTTTTCAAGCTGGGTGTTGACCATGGTGGCCATTTTTAAGTCGGCCATTTTGTATCCAACTTTAGTTTTTTCAATGGGAAGAGGGTCATGTGACACATCAAACTTATCGAGAATTTCACAAGAAAAACAATGGTGTGCTTGGTTTTAACGTTACTTTATTCTTTCATGAGTTATTTACAAGTTATGGGTGACATTATGGGTGTCAGGTCCGAGCATTCCTAGATGAACAGTTTCCTGGAAAGTGGATTGGTCGTCGTGGGCCAGTTGATTGGCCCCCTAGGTCTCCCAATCTGACCCCCTTAGACTTTTATCTTTGGGGTCATCTGAAGGCAATTGTCTATGCTGTGAAGAGACGAGATGTGCAGCAACTGAAACTACGGATACTGGAAGCCTGTGCTAGCATTTCTTCTGCGGTGTTGCTATCAGTGTGTGAAGAGTGGGAGAAGAGGGTTGCATTGACAATCCAACACAATGGGCAGCACTTTGAACACATTTTATAAGTGTTCAGAAACTTGTAAATAACTCATGAAAGAATAAAGTAACGTTAAAACCAAGCACACCATTGTTTTTCTTGTGAAATTCTCGATAAGTTTGATGTGTCACATGACCCTCTTCCCATTGAAAAAACTAAAGTTAGATACAAAATGTCCGACTTCAAAATGGCCGCCATGGTCAACACCCAGCTTGAACAGTTTTCCCCCTCCCATATACTAATGTGCCACAAACAGGAAGTTAATATCACCAACCATTCCCATTTTATTTAGGTGTATCCATATAAATGGCCCACCCTGTACAATACAAAAAGTATGGAAAATTCAGAAATGTCTTTCTCTGTGAAACCTACTGCAGAATGAAAAGGATCATATTCCACAGCTTTACATTATGTGTAATAGACTAGTGACTCTAAGGCTCTGTTAATATCGGCGTCAGAGGTTATTTTGTCCGGCAAAATGATAAAACCCATTAAAGTCAATGGCTTCCATCGCGCGCAACTGGTTTCCGATATGGGACGAATCCTGTGGCTATGGTTTTTCATCGTTCTGCTTCTATAATGTAGCAGGACAATGGAAAACCCAAACGCAAATGTGAACGAAGCCTAAGACCCCACTAGTCTATCAAACATTCTTTCACTTTTTTTCAGTGTTGTACCTCTGATCTAATTTTGATCATGAAAATAATGACAAGACAGATTTTTTTTAAATTAAAAACTTAAGTGTACTGTGAAAGTCCTTATGACAATTCTAGGGAGTTACCTGTTTTAATGTAGTACATTTCTGTAAAAGGGATCGTCTCAAGTAGACAAGTTGAGTAGCTGACATGAGATCATCATGAAATAAGTTTATTAATTTGTTCTTTCTTGGTCAATATGGGACAATAGAGAACAAATAAGGCAATTGTCTAGGTCATTCTCAATCTGTTCCCAAAACCAGAAGCTAGTAAGAAATGAATAGGGGTAACTCTGGCCATTCCAACAGAACAAAAAAAGTGTATGGGATTCTTTGGAATTTCGTTGTCAAGATCTGTGGCAGATTCGGAATCTGGTGGCTAAAACGATCATGTAGGAGAGTACAAATCACAAGAGTAGTCAAATATAAGCAAAGGTTCTAAATTTTTATATGACATCATTGTTAGATCGGATTCGACATGTCCACGTTGTAAGCAGGCATTTGCAGGTATGCTTCACATGTTCTGGTCCTGCTCCAGCTTGGAAGATTTCTGGAAAAATGTAGTGACTGTCATAACTGAGGTATTTCAGGTTTGTGTCGAGATGACCCCACTAGTTTGTGTGTTGGGATATGTGGAGGATATGGAGCCGGGGAAACTGGCAGTGGCCCAGATGTTATACATGGCGAGTAAATTAATATCCCAACACTGGATAGAGGAGATAAGCCCTACGAGACAAGAATTTGTTAAGAAAATCAACAGGCTCATAAACTTGGAAAAAGGAATGTATAAAAATGTGAAAAGTTTTGGGGCCCCTGCATTGACACTTCTACTTCGGTGTCAAGAGAATTCACAAAATATTGTCTAGGTCTCCAAGGTATTAATCTGCTGTGACAATGTGGTAGGGTGACTGTGGCTCCTTCTATGGGGGAGGGGGAGTAGGAACCTACTCAGGTTACGTTGTGAGGTAAATGCTATGATTGGAATGTCATACCTACTTGCTGTGAATATGTTTAAAATATTTTTGCAATGTATGTACTATTTTATTTACTTCAATATGCACTTTACTATGACCACTATTGTGTAATGATGTACATGGTCTAAAGTCTCATCTACATGGAAAGGGTTGTCCCTTTGCACTTTTTGATATTTGTACTTTTCTGTTGGGGTTGTATTTTTTTGTGGGGGTATGTGGGTTAGTTTTTGTATGTTTTGTGAGAAAAATGTATAAAAAATAAAAATGACTGAATATAAAAAAAAAGTACAAGTGAAGGTTCAGTACACAGATAAGCGGCAAGAGGTAGTAACGTGAGGGAGAAACGTGGTCAGGAAACCGTCCAAGTTTATGATATATACTGTACATGTATATACCGTTTACTATAACAATTTCATTTCTGGATACTGTTTTTTTATTTCAGAGGGTACTGAATAGAAAAGGTGATCACACTTAGCGGCTCTCCACTTTGGGTCATAGAGGAGGGTCCTAAGCAGGGCACCCCCCTCTAAGACATTCATTTGCTGTAATAGTGCTTATGACAAGAGATTATCTTCATGGGATAGGCCTTTAAATGCTACTTTAAAGAGATTTATCATTCATTTTATGGTTTTTAAATAATGAATTCAGCACTGTTTATGCTAAAATGTGGTCCACCCTATTTTGAAAACCTCATGTTTTAATTGTCAAAAATTCCTTCAATCCATAAATGTTATTTTGCCTGCTGTATATATAACTTAAGTGAAATTCCAACTTTTAACTAAATAAAATGTTTAGTAACTGTTCAAATACTTGCTGAATGTTTTTGTATCTATTTCAAGTTATCTCATGTTAAAGAGTATCTCCAATTATATTGATATTTTATAGAAAGACAATAAAAATCGATCCTGGTCATGTGATGGACACACAGGTGCAGGGCTCGTTGCCTAATCAGACCTGCACCTGTGTGTCCATCACATGACCAGGACATCACATTACCCCATGATGAAGGTCCCTTTTGAATGACAGCAAACAAAGACCTTGAAAACTATGAGGAATTGTAACAGAAAGTATATGGGCATATTGCCTAACATTTAATTATGCAAAAAAGAACATTTATTTATTGAAATCAGAATACGCCTTTAAACTATGCAAGTGTAAAATGTCATTTAAAAACAGAGTTTTCCCTTAAGTTAATTTAATTATTCTTATTGTAGTCATTATCAAATACACTATAGTGTATAACAATATATTTTTGTAGGGTATTCCCTTTTTTCACTTTACTACGTAGTTTGGGCTTATTACTGGCTGTTAGATACAATTAAACGTGAAACCCAGTATATAAGCTAGGACTGGGCAATTATGACCTAAATCACGATTAATTGAACATGTAACCTCGATTTCGATTATTTGCATATTACGCCATTGAATTAATATATATCCCCTGAGCCTGCACTATAATACTGTATATAATATACCCCCTGACACTGCCCCCACATCATAATGCCCCCATAGTGCTCCCCACACAGTATAATTCCCCATAGCTGCCCCCAAAAATTATAATGCCCCTATAACTGCCTCCACACAGTACAATGCCAGTATATTTGCCCTCCACACATCCGTTTCCGTCACCATTGATTTTAAAGGTGACGGATTCGGTGCCAATGGTTTCCGTTTATCTCCGTTGTGCAAGGGTTCCGTCGTTTTGACGGACTCAATAACATAGTCGACTGAAATCAATGGTAATGGAAACTATGGTTTCCGTTTGTGTCAATCAGGGTCTCGTTCTGACAGAAAACTCAGACGGAAAGTCGGAACGGGACCCTGGCGCAGATGTGAACGAAGCCTAACTCGAGAGTTCAGTTCCAACACAAAGGATCGATGTTAGTATAGTTAGCTATACATATTATGTTCAAGATCAGGTAGCACTTTGCAAATCGCAGGTTGCTATTGATGACATTACTTCCTCAAGAAATCTATGGTGGAAATTTATTAAGACTGGTGTTTCATACGCTAGTCTTAATGGGCTAAAAAGTTGAAGTGTACTCTGACATATTTATTGACTAGTTGCGGACCGCTTATCGAATATAAACGTCCGGATGGTCCGCACTTAACTCTGCAAGGATGTTCCAGAGGTTTGCAAGTGTGCATAAAGCTATTATTCGGCCACCCCTAAACAATGCTCACAAGCAGAAACGGTTGCAGTGGGCTCAGAAATACATGAAGACTAATTTTCAAACCGTGTTGTTTACTGATGAGTGCCGTGCAACCCTGGATGGTCCAGATGGATGTAGTAGTGGATTGTTGGTTAATGGCCACCATGTCCAAACAAGGCTGCGACATCAGCAAGGAGGTGGCGGAGTCATGTTTTGGGCTGGAATCATGGGGAGAGAGCTGGTAGGCCCCTTTAGGGTCCCTGACGGTGTGAAAATGACCTCTGCAAATGACGTAGAGTTTATGACTGACCACTTTCTTCCGTGGTACAAAAAGAAGAACCATGCCTTCCGTAGCAAAATTATCTTCATGTATGACAATGCACCATCTCATGCTGCAAAGAATACCTCTGTGTCATTGGCTGCTATGGGCATAAAAGGAGAGAAACTCATGGTGTGGCCCCCATGTTCCCCTGACCTCAACCCTATTGAGAACCTTTGGAGCATCCTCAAGCAAAATATCTATGAGGGTGGGAGGCAGTTCACATCAAAACGAAAGCTCTGGGAGGCTATTCTAACATCCTGCAAAGTTATTCAAGCAGAAACTGTCCAAATACTCACAAATTCAATGGATGCATGAATTGTAAAGGTGATATCAAAGAAGGGGTCCTATGTTAACATGTAACTAGGCCTGTTAAGTTTTTTTTTGATTGAAGGAGCTTTTAATTTCTGTAAATATGACCTCCTGATGCTGCAAATTCAACAAATTACAATTTTAGTTCTCTTTACAATCTTTAAAATGTTTTGATCTCTGTTGTGCATAATAATTTGAAACAGTGCATTTTGAGTTTTTTTACTTCTAAAAAAAAATTTGTTATCATTAGGAGATTTGTTCAATAAAATTTGCATTAACTCCAACGGTTGATGGCTTGAAGATTATACTGACTGTCATTTGCATCGACTATTTAGGAAAATCAGCGAAAAATAACATTTGCATAATAATTTGGAATGCGGTGTAGATAAGATTTTACAAATCTCATCCACATGCTGCAGACATTTTACACTGCAGATTTTCAAATCTTTGATATGCTGTTAGGCCCCATGCACACGACCGTAAAAACGGAGCCATTCACTTTCATTGAACACTGACACCTTTCCGTAGCACTACGGAAGGGTGTCCATGTTGTGGAGATGTTCCAGGAATTATGGATTGCGGGCACGGTCGTGTGCATGGGGCCTTAAGGCCTCATGCTCACTTCCGTTGGCCGTCGTACGACCGCTAATGATGAATCCGTGGAACACGGTTTTTCAAAACGGCCACGTAAAAAAACGGCCGTGAAAAATAAGTGCATGTCACTTCTGCCGTTTTTGGAGCCGTTTTTCTATAGACTCTATAGAAAAACAGCTCCAAAAACGACCGTTAAAAACGCAGCGAAAAACGTGACTTTGATTAAAAAACGTCTGAAAATCCCTTGAAAACAGCTCCGTATTTTGGGACGTTTTTTATTTTGTGTTTGCACATACCCTAAGCCTGGGTATACACGACCTATTTTCAGGCGTAAACTAGGCGTATTATGCCTCGTTTTATGCCTGAAAATAGGGCTACAATACGTCGGCAAACATCTGCCCATTCATTTGAATGGGTTTGCCGACGTACTGTGCAGACAACCTGTCATTTGCGCGTCATCGTTTGACAGCTGTCGAAGGACGACGCGTAAAAATACAGCCTCGTCAAAAGAAGTGCAGGGCACTTCTTTCAGATGTAATTTGAGCCGTACTTCATTGAACTCAATGAAGCACAGCTCAAAATTTACGGCTGTCAGAGAAGCCCCGCAAAATGCGAGGAGGAGCATTTACGACTGAAACGAGGCAGCTATTTTCTCCTGAAAACAGTCTGTCTTTTCAGACGTAAAAGCAAGCTATCGTGTGCACATACCCTAAGGGTATGTTCACACGCTAGCTGTGATTTACGGCTGAAATGACAGCCTGTTTTCAGAAGAAAACAGCTGCGTCGTTTCAGCCGTAAATGCTCCTCCTCGTAATATACGAGGCGTCTGTGACGCTCGTATATCTTGAGCTGCTCTTCATTGAGTTCAATGAAGAACAGCTCAAATTACGTTGCAAAGAAGTGCCCTGCACTTCTTTGCCGAGGCAGTAAATTTACGCGTCGTCGTTTGACAGCTGTCAAATGACGACGCGTAAATGACAGGTCGTCTGCACAATACGTCGGCAAACCCATTCAAATGAATGGGCAGATGTTTGCCGACGTATTGTAGCCCTATTTTCAGGCGTAAAACGAGGCATAATACGCCTCGTTTACGCCTGAAAATAGGTTGTGTGAACCCAGCCTTAGTGTTTGGTCATCCACTTGGCAAATGAGGTTTAATGTGGATAAATGTAAAGTTATGCATCTGGGTATTAACAATCTGCATGCATCATATGTCCTAGAGGGAACTATACTGGGAGAGTCACTTGTTACAGTCCAAGTAATTTATTTATTTTCATTTTACACTCCCCGCCTTCTATGAGCCATAACTTTTAACTTTTTCTGTCAATGGAGCGGTTTGAAGGCTTGTTTTTATTGGTACCATTTAAATTACCATATAATGTACTGGGAATCTGCTAACAAAATTCTATGTGGGATGGAATTGAACAAAACTGTGATTCCTCCATTTTCTTTTGGGTTTAATTTTTATCTCTTTCACCGTCCTCTAAAAACGAAAAATTTACTTTATTCTGCTGGTCAATACAATTATGGTGATACCAGATTTATGTAGTTTTTTTTAATGTTTTACTCCTTTTACAATGAAAAAGCTATGTTAGAAATAAAAATAATATTTTTTTTTCCATATTCTGGAACCTGTAAATTTTGTATTTTTTCGTCGATTGAGCGGTGTGAGGGCTTATTTTTTGTGGCAAAAGCTGTGTTTTTTATTGGTAGCATTTTTAGTACAAACGATTTTTTGATTACTTTTTATTTAAAAAAAATTCACCACTAAGTTGACCAAAAAACAGCGATTCTTGCGGTTTATATTTTTTCTTTTTACTGCATTCACCGTGCAAGTTAAATAAAGCTATATTGTAATAGTTCTGAATTTTACAGACGCAGCAATACCAATAGGAAAAATAGGAAAAGGTTTTTTTTGGAACTTGTTTGTTTTTTTAAAACTTCACTTCTAAAAACTTTATTGAACTTTTTTTTACATTAGTCCCCCTAGGAGGCTAGAACCAGCTGGTACAATACACTGCAATACTAATGTATTGCAGTGTATAGTAATTTTTTTACTGGCTTCTATTAAGCCCTGCCAGAGTGAAGGCTGTCCTGGGGGCCTTCAATAGGCTCCTGGGCTGCCATGACAACCATCGGCACCCCATGATGGTGTTGTGGAGGCGCTGATGAGCTGTCAGAGCCCTCGTTATAACGCTTAAGATGCTGCGGTCGCGATTGACTGCAGCACTTAAAGGGTTAAACGGCCGGGAACAGTGCCATCGCTGTTCCTGTCCGTTAGTGCCAGGTGTCAGCTGTAATACACAGGTGACGCCTGCAGCATTCAGAGCGCACTACCCATACTTCTCCCGCTGCACTTTGACGTGCACTTACGTCAAGGTGCGTTAAGGGGTTTCCTTGTAGATCATAGATGATCTGGGTGTCCTTGTAGATCATAGACTAAATAACAGCATGCAATGTCAATCAGCTGCTTCAAAGGCCAGCAAGATATTGGCGTGTATTAAAAGAGGCATGGACTCGCGGGACAGGGATATAATATTACCACTTTATAAAGCATTAGTGCGGCCTCATCTAGAATATGCAGTTCAGTTCTGGGCTCCAGTTCATAGAAAGGATGCCCTGGAGTTGGAAAAAATACAAAGAAGAGCAATGATGAGGAAAGATTAAAAGAATTAAACCTATTTAGCCTTGAAAAAAAGACGACTAAGGGGGGGCAGGATTAACTTATAAAAATATATTAATTGCACATACAAAAAATATGGTGAAATCCTGTTCCATGTAAAACCCCCTCAAAAGACATGGGGGGCACTCCCTCCGTCTGGAGAAAAAAAGTTCAATCACTAGAGACAACAAGCCTTCTTTACTGTGAGAACTGTGAATCTATGGAATAGTCACCGCAGGAGCTGTCACAGCATGGACAGTAGATGACTTTAAAAAAGGCTTAGATAATTTCCTAGAACGAAAAAATATCACCTCCTATGTCAATGTATAGAATTCTTGTTTGAATATTGATCCAGTCAGATTACACACAATAAGATTACACCTTCCTTGGGATCAAGAGGGGTAAAACAAAGTTCTATAATTTTTCACATCACTTCCCTTTCTTCCATCCCTTTGTTGAACTTGCTAGAGATATGTCTTTTTTCAACCGTACTATGTAACTATGTAAAAGTGTACATTTTATTAAGCCTGTGTCCCTAACAATCTGCATTGATATGACTGTAAGGGTATGGTCCCACGTTGCCGCAGCTGCATGCGGTCACAACCACGCCAACATGCAGTGGCCAATGGCCGCATGATTTGGTGGTAACACTGTAGTGTTACCAGCAAAACTGTACGCCCATTGGCCACCTTATGGGAGCGTGGATCTTGGTCGTATGCAGCTGCCACTACATAACTTGGAAATAAATGTTTCTACTTATTTAAAGTAGATGAGCAAAATAAAAGTTAGCCTACTCTATAAGAGCCTGTTCACATCAGCGTTGCCCTTTCGCTGAGGGGTTCCGTCGAAGCTTTCCGTCGGGTTAACACCTCAACGGAAAGGCAAACGGAAACCTAAGCTTCCGTGTCCCTCACCATTGATCTCAATGGTGATGGAAACATTGCTAAAGGTTTTCGCTTATCACCGTTGTGACAGGGTTCCGTTGTTTTGGCAGAATCAATAGCGCAGTCGACTGCGTTATTGATTCTGCCAAAAACGACGGAACCCTGTCACAACGGTGACAAACGGAAATCTTTAGCAATGTTTCCTTCACCATTGATATCAATGGGGATGCAAACAGAAGTTTATGTTTCTGTTTGCCTTTCCGTTGAGGGGTTAACTTGACGGAAACCTCCAACGAAACCCCTCAACGGAAGGGCAATGGTGATGTGAACACAGCCTAAGAGTGAACATGAAAATCCATGAAAATATCTCTGTATATGTGTTTTACTTGTGCTAAACAGACAGAAAATGAGAAATATACAGTATGGCAGAATGATTAATGGGTCCTGCATGGATTACAAATCATTCCATATTGCAAAGAAATGGTAAAGAAACAGCATGAGATTTATGGATGTAAAATACAATGCAAGTGTAAAAGGACCATCAATTCAATTATAATGTAGGTTTATATTTAAGAGGTGGAGGCCGGAATAAATTGCATTATAATATTTTCACTGATTCTGATGAAAAATAAAATAAATAATATACTGTATTTTACCTCTTTGATCCCTATTATGATACTGATGGAGTTGCTACTAATAGGTCTTTTCAAAGCTGTATATTTGAATGTAATTTTCTGCTGCTTGAAGGCTATATGGACGTAGCATTGATGGTTGTCTTATTTAGGATGTAGATTGCATATTAATGGAGGGTTTTTCCGCGGCAGTATTTAATCCCGATGGCAAGATACACAATGTTATTGGTTAACAATTTACTAATTCACATGAATATATTAAAATATTTCCTTCTGCAGTTTTGTGGTGACTTAAGAGCAGGCTATAGTTTTATGTTTATGTTATTTATATATTTGATAAGGCATTAATTCCATAGTATTAAAAACTGCTTGTAAAATAACATGCTTGAGTATGCATCAACGTTAGGCACTTTGGGCTAAGATAATATGCCTTTATACATATGGTAGTAAAGAAAAACTAAACACACTCAGAAATTGGCCTTGCTAAAGCCTATTGGATATCCTGAGTGTGACCCATGAATTATAGGGGTTGTCCTATCAGGAAAAACACAGTCCATATGCCCTATTAGTACATATGGACATCGTAGAAGGAGGTCCCCAGCTCAAGACTCAACTTTATGAGTCAGAACAGAGCGTGGCTCTTGATCTGATGGTCGAATGTTCATCCATCTGGCTGCAACAGGGCAAATGCATGTTCAGGCATTTCTTCCTCGGTGATCATAGATGATCGCCAGGGGGTTATAGAAGCTAGCTTCCATTTAAAATGGGTTTGACTATTTGAGACAACCCCTTAAAATAAATGAAAAATTACTCCCAGTCCTGATAAGAGATATTCTTTAACAAGGACATTGAACGCAGATAAGAAAATGTAGTGATATACATAGAGCTAGGGAATATGTTATATTGGTAAAGTGTGGTTTTTGTGGGGGAATTAACTACACTATGGATGTCTAATACTCCTTTATTACTTGCTAAAACTCACATGGCATCTTAAATATTTGTTTTTTTCTAATCTGTTGAAGAATAGAATGAAAATAATTTAAACAAATATTGTGCATATTACTACATTTACATGGGATAATGCAAAATATATATAGTTCTAAGAATAATTCTAGTAGTTAATATAATGCAATATCTCAGTCAATATTATCAGAAATAGGTTAGGTCACTATTTCAGGACTTCATAAGATAGATCCTAATTTTATGATTATCACATACAGTTCTTATTTTATTTAATATTAATTGATATTAGCATATCTATAATCTACATATAGGATTATGTATACCTCCTACTAAATGACAGCAACACACAAAATAATTATAAATTCAATTAAAACTTTATTGTTACATATAAATATATAAAAACACATGAAAATGTAAACATGCACATGATGATACCCCAAGGTCTATAATCAATCAGATACAGAAGATATAGAAAACGGAATGTGCTAATGCTACAATCAATGTAAGCCACGGTTCCTTACCTTATGACGGCCATGACCACAGACCGCTGGCATCCTGGCAGCATCTACCTCCAAGGACACAAGGGCACTCGCGGCCGTCCGTCCCTGCTTTCAATGTTAGATTGCGCATGTGCACTCGGTCTCGACCTTAAAGAGCAAGCGCACGCAACTGTTAAGAATACCTTAATCCATCCCTGATTATCCTGGACTATAAAAATGGCTCTGCACTTCCACTCCTTGCCTGAGCATTGTTGTAGTTTTCCCATGTTCGTATTGCAAATGGTCCCTTAGTGTTATCCTGCTCCCAGTGTTCCCATACCCTGCTACCTGTATCCTGTATCCCATGCTGTGTTTTGTTCCTGTGCCTGTTTCGTATTGGAGTCGTATTGTGCCGCCTGCTGGTATACACCACGTCTGGTGTCATCTGCCACTCCTGGTACCATCTGCCACATCTGGCGCAACTTGTCACATCTAGCCCCATCCATGCCATAGCCTCTGCCACCGTCTGGACTATCTCAGGTACCGTTGCGCTACGAACTTGTATAGACTTTGCATAGACTGTGACTTGGCCAACTGCCGCTCCTCTACGGCGGAGCGGCCTAGTGGGTCCACATACCCTCTGATCGTGACAAGTATACTAGGACTGGAGTTAAGTATAAAGTGCAAAGTGTATACAATAAGCAATTCAAATACCTAGATACAAGAGAAGTGGAAGATACAGACCAAAGGGTAACAACCCCCTATAGTATTATGTATGTAAAAGTTGAGTAACTCTGGAAATACATTAAATGAATTATTTGGATTGACTCTAAGCCTGTATAATAGTTCAGAGGTTGTGACAGACTTCACTCAGTAGGAATAAAAGTCGTACCCTGAAGACAGGAAAGAGAAAGAGCTAAGGGACAAACTGGAGCCAATCCAAAATACATGACTAAGAATCTTAACCAGAGGATGACGAAAGCCCACTAAAAACCTTAACAAATCCGTTGGTAAGGGTTTCCCTACTTTGTCCTGATGGGATCCGTTCCTGTTTTGACACAAAATATACAAATCTGAATGCGACTTTATCTGTTGCTGGATATCCAGGTATTCTGCTCTTAGTGTGAATGGAATTGTTCTTCAATCAACTTATAATGTGTCTAGTATGCCATTACTCATTAAAGTCTGCATTATTAATCCAATTTCTTAATAATGCAATGCTCCTGCCTGATCCTTCACTTGGTGCAGAAATTTTAGAGTTCCTAGCCGAATATCTTCATCACATGCCCCAGGTGTTCCTAGCAGTGCCCTAGCCTTGTTTTAAACATATTTGATGTACAAAATACTTTTCCTATATAATGTATACATTTTGGTGGGGAAGATTAACAGTGTTAATGACTACTTGCAGAATATGGGAAAAACACTTTATTCCTTTCTGTTTCACAAAAGAAAATGGATCAGCACTTACATAACAGAAAGTAGGCTGTAAGTTAACAATCCTCATTTCTAACAATGTTTTTAGTTATAAAAGTGCAGATTTTCCTTTATCAGAACTTTCTCCATAGCTCTACGTCATCCACAGATGAATCTTGTTAGAGCTCATTGTATGCTATTGGTATGACAATGTTTCATTTTAACAACTATGAGTGGGATGTATTCTTTGTATCTGGAGCTTTACGGCTATTACACTAAAATTTAGGTTGTCTAGTTTGTCACACCCAGGATTCTCTAGCTCTCGCTGACCAGAAGTTACTGCCATGGAACTCTGCATATGGCCATTCAAGCATGGCGGCCATTGAAATCAATTTCTGTCCATGTAATACATGAATGGACCTGGCTTACCAAAGCAACTCTCCATTTTGTCAAACCAACACTATTTTGGTCTTTGCCTTGGTACCAGCACTCCATTTGGCCCAGTGTTGTGAATCCTCAGGAGACTGCATAAGGACTCCTTAACACAGTATTTATTTTCTATGTTTTAAAACACATGTAAAAAAACGCCAGCAGTTTCAGATATTTTTTACAACCATTTTTAATTTGTGTCATTTTGTACAAGCTTTTTTCCAGGCAATTTCAAAGTTCTTTTGAGAAGTCTGTGGAAAGAAATATTTTAAAATACCCTACATAGAAAATGCTGCATTGACAAAAAAAAGAAATACCACTGACCCTCAAAACACCACTAAAATGCCACAAAGCAATATGCTATGTATGTCAACATTTTCAGATTATACTTAAGACTTTTAACTTACTTCTAGCCAGAGTGTTCCCCCTCCCCAACCCCCACCCCCCAAAACATCAATGTGAAAAACACAATAGAAAAAGAGGCTAAACAATGTGTGTGAAACTAGGTTTCTACTAAAATTACTCTCAGTGGTAGTACTGCTTGTGGTGGGGTGTAGCCTAGAGCCAAAGGGCTCATGTCTGCTTAAGTCTGTGCGGACTCTGTCTTTTTTCCCTATTAATGTATTTCGATTGATGTTGCGGGTGTGAGTTGTCGATAAACTGCGCACTGCTGAAATTTCATTACACGTGAAAGTGATGAGTCTCGGACTCAGCAGGTTGTAAATCACACTTTGGCGGGTCACTCTTTTAATAAGTATTGTCTCATGAATAAGATGGATTTACTATGTGTGGGTTATTCCAATTAGACTTTCTGCTGCTTAATTTACATTCTTAATGCAAAATGTTTGTGACTGAGGTGGCTGATTCTGAGGGTCATTGGGGATTTCATTAGCAGCAGATCTATTATCCAACATCAATTTTTGAGGATTCTATTTCAAAACTAGGCTTATGGTCTTCTTTGTTTGAAGATGATGAGTATCTAAAAGAAGTATTAGATACTGAGCACTCTCATATTAATATACGTTGCATCTATGGACTTTCTTTTTTATTCCCTGTAATTCAGAATTTGACCTTCAATTTTTAAGGAGTGCATGAAGTCGCATCAGATTATATGAGTCAAACAACCAACCCAGAGCATGGATTCAATGGCTAAAGTTGCTTTGTAAACATCTTATACTTTCCAGGTTTTTTAATTAAAATCCCAGAATACCAATCCCTGTAACAGTCTTAGAAATCTTTCAAAAAAACTGTAGCCACATACTCTAAATGCCTTAAATTCTCTAAAAAAAATAATTGAAAAGAGGTTGGTTAAACATATGCTTTAACCTAGTAATAATTTTCTACTTATGGATATGGACTTACCTGATTAAATATAATTCATTCATCTGCATCTAGTATCTATGTATGCAGCGTTCCCTTAGAATATTACAATATTGACTTGTTCCAGTACGACCAACTTGTTACCGGGATCGAAATTCAAAAATATTTAAACTTGAGACTATAAGGGCCTGTTCAAACGGAGTTCTTTGACAACTTTTCTGACGCGGAAACCACGTCGGAAAACGTGCCAAAAAACGGACAAAAACGCCTCCTATTGATTTCAATGGTAGGCGGAGGCATTTTTTCCCACGAGCGGAAAAACCGCTCCCTATCTTCGGGAGTTTACGCCTCTGACCTCCCATTGACATCAACGGGAGGCAGAGAAAGCGTATTTCGCGGTGTTTTATGCCCGCGGCGCTCAATGGCCTCCTGCAAAAAAACTCTGTGTGAACCCAGCCTTACTCTATGGAAAACTATGAATTGGTTCTGAAACCCCAAAATGTCATCCCAAAGTATTAAAAAATGTACATTACAGTTATTACATAACTGATACAAAGGAAGTAAACAATTACATATAAAAGTCGGAAAGACCTGCTCATATATGGACAGCGACATCAAGGCTTCCCTCTAGAAGCGGAATCCCTGGCCTATGCTCTGTATGGGGAGACTGTATAGCCCTGTCTACAGGGGGCGCTGTATAGCACTTTCTACAACGTGGCTTGTATAGTACTGTCTACAGGGTGGGCTGTATAGTACTGTCTACAGGGGGGTGCTTTATAGCACTATCTACAGGGGGGGCTGTATGGCACAATCTCCAGGGGACACTATCTACAAGGGCGGGCTGCGTGTGGCACCCAGGGGAGGGGGACCCAGTCAAAAGTTTGCTATGGGGCCCAGTGTTTCCTAGTTACACCCCTGAGTACAGTCCATGTACTACAGGTAAAGAGCAGTACAGTACATGTAATACAGGTGGGGAGCAGTACAGTACATGTAGTGCAGATAGAGAGCAGTATAGTACATGTAGTACAGGTATAGAGCAGTACAGCACACATAGTACAGGTAGAGAGCAGTGCAGTACATGTAGTACAGGGATAGAGCAGTACAGTAAAATATCGCTATGGACTTTATTACAGACCTTACTCCTTCGGCTGGATATACTATGGTCTAGGTAGTGGTGGATCGTTTCTCTAAAATGGCACATTTTGTCGTTCCTTTGAATGGCCTTCCATCTGCTCCTCGTCTGGAAAATCTGTTCATTCTGCACATCTTTTGTCTGCACGGACTACCTCTGCATATTGTCTCGGATTGGGGTGTACAGTTCACGTCCAAATTCCTGGAGAGCCCGGTGCATCTGCTAGATGTGAAACTGGGCTTATGCCTATCACCCACAGTATAATGGTCAAGTGGAGAGGGCCAATGAAATATTAGAGAATTACCTTCGTCATTTTGTTTCTGCCCAACATGACAATTGGGTACAACTTCTGCATTGGGCAGAATTCTCCTGCAATAATCATACAAGTTAGTCTACTGCCTCTTCTCCTTTCTACATTTTGTACTTTCAGCATCCAAAAGTTTCTCTTCCTGTGCCAGCCATGACTCAAGTACCGGCAGCTAATTCTTCATTTGGGACTTTCATTCACATCTCGCAGCAAACCAAGTCTGCGATCCTTCAGGGCAGTTAATCCCATGAAAAGGCATGCTGATAAAAAAAGAAAGGTTCCTCCTCAATTTTCTCCCGGAGTCAAGGTCCGACTATTGTCTCAAGATGCCTAATCACAAAATCGCTCCCAAATTCCTTGGTCCTTTCGAAATCTTCAAAAAATAAACACCGTGCCCTATAAGCTTCGGCTGCTTGCTAGTCTCAGGATTCCAAACTTGTTCCATGTGTCCCTCATTACGCCACCATTCCTCACCACCATCCGACGGCCGTGACCGCAGACCTCTGGCTTCTTTCCAGTGTCTCCCTCCTCTGAGACACCAGAACACGTGGCCATTCTGCTTTGAAGCGTCCCCTAGGGTGTGTGCGCGCGCTCATCCCCGGCCTTAAATGGCCAGCATGTGCGCATGCAAAGAGTTACCTAATTATCCCTAAATCACACTGGACTATAAAAAGGGCTCTGCCCTTCCACGCCTTGCCTCAGCGTTGTTGTATTCCCATGTTAGTCTAGCAAATGGTCCCTTAGTTGTATCCTGCTCCCAGTCTTCCTGTATCCTGCTTCCTGTATCCTGTATCCCGTAACTGTGCTTGTTCCTGTGCTGTATCTAGTGTTGGAGTCGTGTTGTTATCTGCCACGATCTGTGTCGTCTGCCACGTCCAGTGTCACCTGCCACGTCTAGTGTCATCTACCACGCCAAGCATCATCTGTGCCAAGTGTCTACTACACCATGTGCCTGCTTCTCTGACTATCTGCCAGCTCATCTTCCTAGGTACCCTTACCACAGAGACTATTACTGACTGTTGTTTGGCCAGCTGCTACTCCGCTACAGCAGAGCGGCCTAGTGGGTCCACATACCCCACAGGCATGACAACAGCATTATACAAACGATTATAGTATCACAGCTTCAAGTCCTCTAATGGTACAAAGAAAACATTTAAAATTGAGTTCCATAAAGTAAAATAAAAATTAAAAATTAAACCCTTTTTTTATAAAAAAAACAAAACAACCCTTTCAGGATTAAGGCCTTCCGATGCCTGCATGCCACAGTAAAATGTCACCATTGGAATGCCAGATTTTAAGGATGAATATTTTATTTTATACTTTAGCCAAATATTAAAAAAATGTTTAAAATTTTTGGAAGCATAAATGGGGCTTTAATGTGGTACCAACACAGTTAATGTGAGGAGGCAAACAGCCAAATCTCCTGTATCTGTTATATGCGCTGAGCACGCTCAGTTACTGTTCAGCACCTGCGCAGAAGTGGGTGTAACCAGGGACTATCTTGAAGCCATCAACAGTTTGTGCTAAAACCAGTTGCTGTGGTGATTATTCCACCGATTTACAGCTCCTATAGAAAAGAAGGCTATTTGCCTCTGGAAATTGAATGATTTTGTCTCCAGACTAGGGGTGTGCCCCTTTATCTTTGTAGGGATTTTTACATAGATCAGCTTTTCATCATATGGTCTTGGGTATGAGCCATTTAAAAGGGTTGGCTACTGTGGCCACGCATGGCAGACATGACAATCACCCTTCTCAGTGCTATGGACACGGACACAGTGAATACATAGCCCATTCATGGGCAGCCGGGGGCAATATAGTTTACAGATTTTTTGAAAATATTTGTATAAAGTAGCTAGCCCTTTTAAATGGCCAATACCCCAAAAAATATGGTGAAAAGCTCATCCATGTCAAAACTTCTCCAAAAACTATGGAGCACTCCCTCCGTCTGGAGAAAAAAAGTTTCAATCTCAAAGGCAACAAGCCTTTTTTACTATAGGAGCTGTAAATCTGTCAAATAGTCACTTCAGCAAGTGGTTTTAGCAAAAACAGCTGATGGCTTCAAGAAAGCCTTAGATGTTTTCTCCGAACAAAGAAACATCAACGCTAATGTAAATGTATAGAATTATTGTTTGAATCCAGTCTGATCGCCACTTGGGATAAGGATTTTATTTATGCCTTCCTCTGGATCAATAGGGGGAAACAATTTTAAAGTTTACCCCTATACCTTTAAAAGATAATCTCTCCCTTCTCCTGGGTAAATTTGATGGACATGTATATTTTTTCAATCGTACTACCTATGTAACTATACTGAATGTAATATGTATGCACTAGCCTAATTTTTTATTATTTTTGTTATACAAAAAATAAAAGTTTAATTCTGTATCAATGTGCCATATATACATCATTAAATGATATCTTTACAAATGCTTATGTCTAATTTATTTTGGTACTTTTCAATATGTTCTAATTAGTTTTTTGTTTCATTGGAAGAGGTTTAGTTCTGGCATTGAAAATTATCTGGATGGCAGAAAAGCAAAGAATTACAACATTTGCAACAAAGCTTTGTTTCTATTCCGGTTAAAACCCTGCCAACCACATATCCCTGTGGAGTAAATATTTTATGAGAATGAATAAAACAAGTAAACATATAATATTGAGTAGCAAAGGGAAATTGTTAGAGGGCTGTTAACAGCAAAGTGATAAAATGCTATATTAGCAAAAACAGGCTTCCACCAACATAAAAAAAAAATTGTGCATTTCATATTTCAAACAGCCCCCCTCCTCTTCACCATTAATTGAAAAAAAAAAACACAACTTCATTACTGAACAGTATTATTTATCTAAATACTGTAACATCCACCGGGAAAGTGGACCCACCGGGCTACTCCGCTGTAACGGAGTAGCAGCTGGCCAAACAAATATAGGACAGTCACTGGTCGCTGGTACCTTGATGACAGGCTGGTACCGGATTACTGGAAGCTGGCTTGTGCTGGATTATCGGAAGCTGGTTTATGCTGGTTTATCGGTGGCTGGCTTGTCACGGACACTGGACTCTTTGCAGACACTGGCTACATCTCGAACACTGGATTCGTCTCGTACACTGGAGTCGTCTCGGACAATGGACTCGTCTCGAACAGTGGACACAGTTACTCAACTCGTCACTGACACTGGACACCGATACTGGACCCAAACGGCACTGGACATGGATACTGGATTGGATAGTCACGGACACAGGTTTCAGAGAACTGAATACGGAACCTTTGCAGACTAACTCTGGGTTAGAACTAACATTGCTCAGGCAAAGGAAGTGGGCAGAGTTCCTTAAATGGTCCAGGATGTGTTGGGATAGACTGAGGGCAATATTCCTGGTGCGCGCACTGGTGCTTTAATAGCTGGGACGAGCGCGCACACCCTACGGGCATAGGCTGAGAGCAGAGGAGAGGGCAGAGCGTGCCAGCCTTCCTGGACAGGGAGCAGCCGGTGATGCAGACAAGCAAGCTGGTGCCCGCTGGGGTAACTGAGACCCTCGGCTGCCGGCGATACACATACTATTGTAACAGTTTATTCAGTGTGAGGTTGATAATAAAGAATTTTAGGGCACATAGTATGATGCATGCAATAACAGAGATGCTCCAGGCAAAATGGATACACTGTGTAATGCCTATTGCAGAGCTTGAAGGGCGTGCATGGAACAGGGATTCAAAGACCACCAAAGAGATCAATCATGCACCGTCCGCTCGGACCCTGCACTAGGCATAATACATTGCATTAATTTTGTCTTAAGTGTTCCTTAAAACTTTGAAAATGTGCATCAAGGTTAAAAATTGGAAATCTTTTCTCTGGAAAAGTTTTCCTGCCTTATTCTTGTGGGATTGGATCTAATTTTGGCATAAAATATATATATCCCGGCCTAACATTGACAATGGTGCTTTGTGTATTTTGGGTAAAAAGTAAGAGTTGTTATTTTTCACGCAAAAATGTTTTACCCTTTTTTATTTATATTTGTCTGCTTTTCTGGGGGCTTGAGAATTGATAAGTTGTTGTAATGAAAGCAGCAGCAGCTAAATTTCTGGCAAAGTGATAGTAAGTTAGATTATTGTGTGGTCTTAAACCTGCTGGTCTATCAGATTCCTAAAAAGGCGCGAGTTGCTGACAGACATCCCTGATGATCTGCCAATGCCTCTAGACACGTTACCTGTTTTGCTGCTGTGCTGCATTATTTTTCTGGGTATTACCGGTAAAATTGTACAATCATTGGCCACCCAAGTGAGCAGGGTTTCGACCGCATACGGATGCCGCTATGTTGGACCATACCCTAAAGATGATGTGTTAATGTGTTAAGCTGCTGCTTGTACACATGGGCAAGACAACAAACATGGGAAATTTGATATAAATTCCTCAACCTAGCGAAAAATTTACTCATCTCTAGTAACATACAATAATGAGCGTTATTAGTTTAGGTTGTTGAGTAAAAAAAGGAAGGCTGTCTATCTGTATATATTCTATTCCATTCCAATATAATATCGCTCAGTATAATTACCATGCTATCACAGAAACACAGAGGCAGAATATAGGCTCATATTCACTATGTGTAAAACTGGATACGCTTATAAACTGACTTAGGAGACTTATGTCACATTTATTTGATAGACTTTAAACTGGTTTTCTGGTCTCACCAAATGTGTGTTTTTTTAAATATTTAAAAGTCATAACATTTTCCAATATACAGTACTTTCTGTATTAATTCCTCACGGTTGTCAAGATCTCAGCTTTTGGTAATTCAGTAGGAACATTCATTGTTTATTTCCATTAGATAAAAGTCTGTCCATGGTCATGTGATGGACAGACAGGTGCACGGATCGTTACAGTATGTGTACCAAAGCTGTGTCTTCCAATGTTCCCAGTACCTGTGTGTCCATCACATGACCGTGGACAGAATTTTATCCACTGGAAGTAAACAATGAATGTTCCTACTGAATAACAACAAGCAGAGATCTTGAAAACCATGAAGAATTAATATAGAAAGTTTATTGAAAAATTGCAGAACTTTTAGTTATACGAAAAATAACATTAAATTTGCTGAAAACGGACAACCCCTTTAGAGTCTTTTTCAATTAAACAGGAGGTGGATACACCCGTGGGAAAACACTTCTCTGGACCTGATCACAGTTTGGCAGATTTAAAAGTCCTAATACTAAAGGGTCATTTTAAAAACAACAGAGAGAGAAAAATTTGGGAATACAAGATGATGATAAAATTCCAGTCATTGACACAAGGCCTCAATCTCACACCTGGATTTATGAGCCACTACATGGACACACGTCACATCCCCCATCAGACTGACTCCAGATGCCTTAAAGGAACAGTGTCACCAAATTATTTTTTTTCATGTCAGTTTTATGTTAGTGTTTTATTAAAAAAGTTTTTATTTATTTGTGTGTTTGTGTGTTACTTTTTTCTATTTTTTCACTTTTTCTTCCCTATGGGGGCTGCCATTTTTTTTTCCATTTCTGTATGTGTCGATTAACGACACATACAGACATGGAATACGGCAGCCACAGTCCCATAGGGACTGCGAACGGGGCCCGTCCCATCCACTTCTGTGTACGCCGTCTGTGTGGGAACGGCGCATGTAAGATTACTACTTCCGGTCGCGGCTTCCGGACTTGTGCACTTGGACCAGCGGCAGCAGACGGAGCGGACGGGCCGGAGGGAGCCGCGGCGGCAGGAGCAGGTAAGAGATTTCTATGTATGTTCGTGTTTGTGTGTGTTTACTACTGTATGTAAACCTACTACACTGTGTGTTAGCTCAAAAAATGGCGACACACAGTGTAGGAGGTTAGACCGTTCAATCCCCTCGTTTATCCCGGCACTAGCCAGGATAAAGGAGGGGGGGATTCTCAGAGCTCACTAGAGCGAGTGCTTTTTTCCCAATTTTGCAGCAAAAAGCAATGTGGTTGCTTTACCACATGCAATGCTGCAATTTTGGGAATAGCTCCATCTAGTGACCAGCACTGGGAAATATTATAAATTAGAATCTAATTTATAATATTTCCTGACTCGTGAAAAAAATAAAAAAAATTTGAACAATGTTTAATCACCTACACACTAAATGTTTAACTAAAAAAAAAAATACATGTTTTGCTAGCAACACATTCCCTTTAACTCCTAAGTCATCACCCCTATAACCTCAGTTTTATTGTCCCGGCTTATCTTAATGATATATCACCTCATGTACTAATTGTCTTTGTGTAACATCTTAAATGTTGTGCTTTTTTCTAAGACATTCATTTGTAATTTGCCTGAAGAAGGGGCCTCTGTGCTCTGAAAGCTTCATATAGAACTTTTATGGTTAGCCAATAAAGGTATCATACCTACTATACTTTTGTCTTTTTTGACACAAAAGTATTTAACATTGCATATTGTTTCTGGCTAACATGGTACTACACTATTTTTTACTGTACTTCAATTAAACATTGAAAGTCTTCCAGATCAGTGACTGATTCTGGATTGTAGCAGACAAAAGTTAGGGTTAATGGTCTCAATGGTTTTAACACTATAAATGTCATTACTAGGACACCATCTCCTTCTCTATATAGCAGTTCCAAAGAACATAAAAACTTGCTCCTGTTCAACCCTGTAAATTCATTATGGGTAACCTGTATGTAAGTTCAACCGTCCTCATGTCAGCTGATTCATTACTGAAATAATGACAGAAAGAAATAAAAATTATTAGATGGCACAAATTAATTCCCTTTGACAGTATTTGTATTTGTTCCATTCAGAGAAAGGTCAACGATAGAATTACAAAACGTTTATGTTCTTCGATAGATGCTATTTTCTCTGCCGATGTTTTCTTGTATGTGTGTCTTTTTCCCCTCTCGGGTGTATCCATATCTGTGTAGTCTGGATTGGAATCCGAGTTGTCTAGTTCTTGATGATTAAGAACCAGAAGTTTCGAAATGCGTAAGCGTATCCTGGACAATGCACTTTACTCCTTGCCACATTTTGCTATATGTTTTTATGAATAAGTGAAATAAATGAACAAATAGCATATTAATCGAATATATATAATTCTTCTCATTGATATATTGTAGATATACAGCAGCCTTAGAATATCTCTTATCATCTGGATTATATTATAAATTTTTATGAAATATTAATCGATAATATTGTGAATACAATGCATGCGCAATAGCAAAGCTTACCCATATCCATAATGCATAAATAGCCATAAATATTATCAAATATATAGTACTTGAACACTAACATTTCTCAGAGATTTTAATATAATATATAAATAGTAAATTATCTATAAATTTGGCTTTAGAACTCCAGTGTGTAATATTCATTCATATCGAATCATATGGACAGATTTTTAGATCTGTCGCCATACCAACTGTATACTAGCATGGGACACATATTTTGCAATATTTACTTGATTTTACAATTTTGAAAATGTGATTTGAATAGAAATGACTCAATATGCTGAATATTACACACTGGAGTTCCTGTTCCTAACTTATAGAAAATTTACTATTTGTGTATTATATTAAAGAGGCTCTATCACGAGATTATAAGTGCCTTACATACATAATCTGATCGGCGCTGTAATATAGATAACAGTGGTTTTTATTTTGAAAAACAATAATTTTTGAGCAAGTTATGAACAATTTTAGATTTATGCTAATTCGTTTCTTAATGCCCAACTGGGCGTTTTTGAACTTTTGACCAAGTGGGTTTGTAAAGACAAGTGTATGACGCTGACCAATCAGCGTCATACACTTCTCTTCCAGCTCAGCTTGAGTCACAGCACAGCGTCTTCATTCCAGCTCAGCTTGATTCACAGCACAGCGTGATCTCGCGAGATCACGCTGTGCTGTGTGAGTAAGTCCCACAAAAACTTTACCAAAGTGTCGGGAATGTGAATAGACATTGTATCCTGGCTGGAGGCAATGTCTATTCACTCTCAAGACACTTTGGTAAAGTTAATGTGTGAGTAAGTGACAGCACAGTGTGATCTCGCGAGATCATGCTGTGCAGTGAAAGGAGCTGGGCTGGAATGAAGAGAAGTGTATGACGCTGATTGTTCAGCATCACACACTTGTTTTTACAACGCCCACTTGGTCAAAAGTTAAAAAACTCCCAGTTGGGCATTAAGAAACTAATTAGCATAAATTTAAAATTGTTCATAACTTTCTCAAAAATAATAGTTTTTCAAAATAAAAACCACTGATGTTATCTACATTACAGCGCCAATCAGATTATGTAGGAGATAGGGCATTTATAATCTGGTGACAGAGCCTCTTTAACATTGTTGCCAATTTTAAGTTTTATGCCTGCAATAATTTATCTTCGGGCTTGTACTGGCATTAACTCATGAAGGCTATGGAAACCTAGGCATCCTTTTTTTAAAAAAAAATAAATTGCATGCAATTTGGGCTAATAGGGTTTTATTAAAAATGTTGCTTAGTTTGGCTTTTGCAGCTGGCAAGTATATATACTACATAGCAAGCTGCAGAATGCCGTTCATTTGCAAATCCGTCAGACTGATTGTCTGATGGTTCGTTCTTCAGTCCCTTTCTCTCCTCTCCTGAACAATTTTCTAAGCTGATTTATAACTAAATCAAAGTATCACAGTTACAGAAAGCGCCTTAGCTCCCTCTAGTGGTGGTTGCATGCAGTCAGCATGTTATCTTTTAAATCTATGTCTATGAATGGGAATTTGGAGCTCGGTACCAGAAAAATGGAGCTCTGACTGCTATAAAGACATATTAAGAAATTAATGATCCATGCATGGCATGATAAAAGGTGGACAACCTTAAGCATTCTGTCTTTTAAAACAGCTGTTTGCCTGAATTCTAAGACAAATTTATCAATGTCTAACAGCAAATTATTCCTGTAATATAAATTGTACACAATTGTTTATAGTCTGTATTGGCAAGTGCTAAATAAAAAGGTACACATTGCAACAGTTGCGTAGACTGGATAATAAAAGTTTTTTAATTTAACATTTTCACATTTACATTCAAATGAGCTTTAGAAACAGATTTAGTTTTTGCATGTTTTTTTTTTAGTTGATGTAAAACTACCTGCAAATAGTATAGATTTGTTCATTGTATCCTGATGGCCGGAGAAAACATGTGAAGCCAAACAATGCCTCTATACTAGTCCCAATGGGAATGTGCTTCACATTCAATTTAGTTTTCAATCCGGAAAGTTTATATTGTAATTTTAATGGGATGAAAGCCATTCTTTTTTACTAGAATAATATTGTGGTGTACATTCCATGCAAAGCAAATACCTCTGTGACTGAAATTTCACCCTTAAGCGCATTTGAATAAGCTCATCATACCAACTGAAATTGAATTTTTGCACTTAGGTGTTAAAATAAGCAAACTAAGCCATGTAATCTACAATCAACAATTCATTCAAATTCCCCAGTTGACTGGAGCGGACCTGTAATAATTCCACAGATGCTATTCCTTGGCTAACAAATGTATGGATAATGCCAAAAACATAATAAAATGGTTGCACCTACTGTGTAATTTAGCGAACTTACTTGACAACTGGGAAAGTAAATGACAATAAACAAGATAAGAATATGCCAAATATGTCAATATATACCAGAAAGCCTAAATTAATGTAAGGTGATTACACTTTTTTTTTTAGTCAGTATACAATAATTCTAGATGAAAATAAGTCAAAATATATATATATATATATATATATATATATATATATATATATATGTGGACTGCATGTGTGTATATTAAAGATTATATAAAAATTAACATTGAAGTGCTTTTTGATAACCAGTGTCTACTATGCCACGATGGCGATGTGAATTAGGCATCATTCAGACGGCAGTATTTTGGTCAGTATTTTGTATCAGTATTTGTAATTCAAAACCAGCAGTAGATACAAATCCTTCCATTATACTTTTTTCCCTGTGTAGGTTCCACTACTGGCATTGCTTTCCAAACACTGCTGCAAATTACTGACCTAAATACTGACGCGTGAGTGAGGCATAAGAGAGAAGATACAAATGATTAAATTATAGGTTTGTTTTTCATTGTTATGACTTGAAACCAAATTGGCACAGTGTTCATTAGTTTTAGCTTGTATAAATTAAGTTATTGTTATGCCCGGGAATTTTTGCCTTTTTTTCATGGACAGGCACCTTTTAGTAGTCCTTTTGACATAAGAGTTTAGTGTCAATAAATTTCAAGCATTTTACAGGAAGGTGTGGATGTGGTGGAGATATGCTTAGTCAGGCAAGCTTGCATACAAACTCACTTTCACCAAGCCTCTGTTCTTCTGTGAGCAAATTACCAGTTTTGTTCAGTTTTCAAAATGGACGATTTTACTCAAGACAATTTTAACCTTTCCCGTTGGGCATCAGAGTTACATTAGATCATTCATTATTTAATAAATATATGCACCAGCGTGATGTGTAGTAAGAAAAGGCTTAACTTGAGGTTATGTCCACACAGTTCTTATCAGTAATACTTCAGAGGAAGAGCAGGACATACGGCTCTGTTCACACTCGTCTCATGGCTTCTAATTATAATAGAGCCATGACGGATCCATTTTTGAATCGATCCCAACAAATCCTGACAGGTGCTAATAACTTCTAATGGGATTCATCAGGTTTCTGTCAAGCTTTGGTTGTGTTTGATGTAAAGAAATATGATGCAGACTTTGCTAATTTTGCTGTATTAAATACCAGAACCCTGACAGAAAAGACAAAAATGCAAATGTGAACTGACCCCTCCCTGTGTGTTACATTTCTCACTAGAGAAGTTGATTATCTAGCCTGCAATCGGTTAGACCTGGCTAGACTGGGGTGTGGAGTCAAAGCCTTAACCCTCGCAAGTGTGTTTAGACTTTTCTGGTCAGATTCCCAGCTTTTGGTCTCCAGAATAGTCACTAATTGGTAGCGGGTGCACTATAGTAGAGTCAGGGGGTGTCAATGGATTAATAGACAAAAGGTACGGTAGCAAGCCAAAGCATGAGACAGAACCATAGTCAGGAGTCAGTACCAGAAGTAGAACCACAGGAACCAAGTGGCAAATCCAAAGGGTGATTCAGAAGCATGATCCAGGAACAAGGCTGAGGTCAGAATCAGAGACAGGAAAATAGTCAAATAGAAGTAGGAACAATAGCCAATTAAAAGATGTACAATGATCTGCAGGCAAGCCATGGCAAGCTAATTCCCCCAATTTAAATAGGACACTAGTCCCAACGTCATCAGTGGGTGCCGGCCGTGGGGAAGAGGAGAGCCACGGCCAAATACTGAAGGATGGTGGCTGAAGATGGGACCAGAGGAGGAGCCGCAGCTACTAACCAGAACTTGTCGCTGGAGGATTTGAGAACCGGGGTAGAAAAAGTCTTGACCTTCGTAGAAAACCTGTTACTAATCAGAGGTCAAAGAAGAGAGATATGAAACTATTGGTAACCCAATGAGAATGCAAATGCTGCAGCTTCAGGCGAAAGGTAACTTGGCTGACCTGCTCAATTATCCACATACACATTCGCATTGATTTGGAGATACTACTTGAGGATCCGTTACATCTGACCATTAATTTGAGATGGTGACAAGAAGAAAAGTTCAGAGAAATCTTTAAAGCTTTATATAGTGTCCTCCAGAATTTGGAAATAAACTGTAGGATCTAAGGCAAAGCAAGCTGGGAGACCATGGAGGTGAAATATTTCCTTGAATTATATGTAAAGTCAATCGAGGAGCTGAGGGCAGACCAGACAGTGGTGCAAAATTGGCCATTTTTGAGAAGTGATCCACCACTGCCCAGATGGTAGTGAATCCCTGAGCAGGAGACAAATCAATGACAAAGTCCATTGACATCTGAGTCCCAGGTTCTGTTGGAATGGGCAAAGCCTGGAGGAGACCTGATGTTTATTGCCTTGAAGATTTGAGCTGAGCACAGGTGGTACAGGAGGCTGAAAAATAGTTCAAAAGCTGTGTACACCTTTGAACAATAATTTAGGATAGTTAAACCCTTACTGACCGCCAATATGTGTTTTCAGGACATTCATTAAGGGTACTGATGCCACAGCGCCACCTTTTCCTGTGACATAAGCCTGTGACATAAGCCTGACACTGGTGTCAATTGCTGACTATAGCGGGTGTCGGGCTCTAATGGGTAGGATCAAAGCTTTCTTCAAACACACCCATTAAACCCTTATATGCCATGGTCAATAGTGACCACAGCATCTTAGTGGTTTTAGAGGAAAAGGCTTTCTTTTTTACCCCACGGCACCCGCATAATGCGATCGTGGGGTGCCGATGGTTTCCATGGCAACCGGGGGTCTAACACTGAAGTATTATTAAGCCCTGCTTAATGCAGGGCCTAATAGAATGCCTGTCAATTTTACACTGGCTGGCATAATACACTGCAATACAAAAATATTGTAGTGTATTATAAAAGATGTCAAATAATCACATAGTAAAGTCCCATAGTGGGAATAAAAAAAAGCTAAAAAAAAGTTTATAATAAATAAATGAAAAATCCCAATAATAAAGTAAAAAAATATGTTTTCATCTTATAAAATGCTTTATTATGTAAAAAAAGAGAAAAATGAAAAAAGCTACTCATAATTGGTATTACCGGAACTGTAACAACCCAAACTATAAAATTATTATGTTACTTAACCTACAACGTGAACGCCGTTAAAAACAAAACAAAAACATCAGTAGATGTCATAAATCATTTGAGATCGATGATATGTGTCGGATGGTCAGGAAGGGAATCAAACATATCAAAGTATTTGAAAAGACGATCCGCTCTACAATTCTGATCAGTCGGATGATAAGTCAAGATGAAGTTAAAATGTGAAATGAAGAGTGCCCAGCTTTGTTGACATGGATTAAATCTTCAAGTAGACTGGAGATACTCCAAACTCTTTGTGGTCAGGGAAGATAGTGGCAGAAAATGTTGCGCTCTCCAATAGATGTCGTCATTCTTCCAGGGCAAGTTTCACTGCCAGCAACTATTGGTCTCTACTGAAATAGTTTTTTTCTGCAGAAGAGAAGCTCTTGGAGAAGAAGCTATATAAATAAAATGTGTCTCTCACACTAGCACTGTTGAAAGAGAACCACTCCGACTGATTAAGGAACCATCGACTACAAAAAAGAATGGCTTATTAGGATCAGGATGATGGAGAATCGGAGCTGAAGACAAACATGTCAAGATGGCAGAAGGCTTATACTGCAAAAGCTGGCCAATTTCGGGTATTAGTCCCCTTTCTGGTTAGGGCAGTGAGTGGAGAAACCACTCGAGAGAAATTCTGAATAAATTGACGATAATAATTCACAAAGCCCAGGAATCTTTGCAGGGCCTTTGCAGGGCCTTGCGCGGTCCCAGAACAGCAGGGACCGCACATGCGCGTTACTGACGGCACAACACAACAGCTCCTACACGGCATGTCACTAGTGACATACCGTATACCCGGAAGAGAATTGAAGATCAACACAGCAGCCAGAGAGTGACGTCACCCGTCAAGTACCCCACGGCAACATCTGGAATCGGGGCCAATTTGGAAAATGTAAGCACAGTACAAATGTATTTACATTCACAAGTTACAAGCTTTAACAAATACACATTTTAACTCAGAAAACTCCTTTAAATGTTACAGTAAACTTCTTTTTACTAATTCAAAATAAATACTAAAACATATTCTGTTCTTCTAATGAGTTTTGAATTCATGTTTTTTCTGCATGGGTCGGTGGTGGGAGTCATCTTTGATGAGCTACTGCTCTGAACCGTGAGTAGCAGTTCCAAACATTTGCTTTATAGCAGACATATTGAAACCTCAGTCAGAAAATGGCTCATTGATTTTTATGGAAGGTGATTGAAGACATTCTCTGCGACATGTATAGCGGTCAATGAGCAGAGAGGATGTGTTATCTGCCTCCAGGTTTATAAAAGAGGTGTTACATTTCATTGGAACCCTGCTCGCTAAAGATAATGAGATGACTGCTGAAAAGTGACTTCTACGAAACAGGAATTGACAGCCTATAGAGTGTCAGTGCCATGGATGTAAATTGCAATATATAATTTTTTTTTTATTTTTTTTCCGCAGCACTGGGGTCCGGGGCTTAAATCCAACTAAGGACAACGCCTGTATGGAGTTTGCATTTTCTCGTGTTTGCAGGGATTTACACTTGGTTTCCTCCCTCACTCCTAAAAAAAATACTCACAGGTTACAGGTTAATTGGCTTCCTATGAAATTGACCGTAGTGTGTCTGTCTGAGATAGGAAAATTAGATTGTAAGCCCCATTGGGGACGGGGACTGATGTGAATGATAACAATCTCCATACATCGCTGTGGAATATGTTGGAGCTATATAAGTAACACGTAAATAAGTAAATTATAGTGACATTTAAAAAACACAAAAAACACCATCAAATGTTTTGAAAACAATTATGTTTAACATTAAACATACCGAAGATATTTTAAACCTAAATTACCAAGTTATTTTTTTAAGTTTTTCCATCATCACATTCAAAGACCTATAACTTTTTTATTTTTCTGTTGACATAGCTGTATAAGGACTTGTTTTATGCGGGACACGTTTTGTTTGTTAATAGCTTCATTTTGGGGTATATATAATTAATTGGTTAACTTTCATTAACTTTTTTGGTGGGGTAATGGAAAAAAAACAGAAATTTTGCCATTCTTTTTGTGTCTTAAAGAGGCTCTGTCACCAGTTTATAAATGCCCTATTTCCTACATAATCTGATTGGTGCTGTAATGTAGATAACAACAGTGGTTTTTATTTTGAAAAATTATAATTTTTTTAGCAAGTTATGAGCAATTTTAGATTTATGCTAATTACTTTCTTAATAGACAACTGGGCGTTTTTTACCCTTTGACCAAGTCGGCGTTGTAAACAGAAGTGTATAATGCTAACCAATCAGCGTCATACACTTCTCTCCATTCATGTCCATTTGTACTCAGCACAGCGTGATCTCGCGAGCTCACGCTGTGCTGTCACTTAGGGTATGTGCACACGATGAGAGGATTTTACGGCTGAAATGACAGACTGTTTTCAGGAGAAAACAGCTGCCTCGTTTCAGCCGTAATTCCTCCTCCTCGTATTATGCGAGGCGTCTGTGACGCACGTAATCTTGAGCTGCTCTTCATTGAGTTCAATGAAGAATGGGTCAAATTACGTTGCAAAGAAGTGCCCTGCACTTCTTTGCCGAGGCAGTCAATTTCCGCGTCGTCGTTTGACAGCTGTCAAACGATGACGCGTAAATTACAGGTCGTCTGCACAATACGTCGGCAAACCCATTCAAATGAATGGGCAGATGTTTGCCGACGTATTGTAGCCCTATTTTCTAACCTATTTTACGTAAAACGAGGCATAATACGCCTCGTTTACGTCTGAAAATAGGTCGTGTGAACCCAGCCTTACTCACACATTAGCTTTACTGAAGTGTCTTGAGAGTGAATAGACATCACCTCCAGCCAGGTCGCAATGTCTATCACACTGTGCTGTGTCAGAAAGTCCCACAAAAACTTTACCGAAGTTTCGGTAGTGTGAATAGACATCGCGTCCTGGCTGGAGGCAATGTCTATTCACTCTCAAGACACTTCAGTAAAGTTAATGTGGGTGTATGTGACAGCACAGCGTGATCTCGGGAGATCACGCTGTGCATTGAATACAAATGGACATGAATGGAGAGAAGTGTACAACGCTCAGTTGGTCAAAAGGTAAAAAACGCCAGTTGTCTATTAAGAAACCAATTAGTATAAATCTAAAATTGCTCATAACTTGCTCAAAAATTATTGTTTTTCAAAATAAAAACCACATCAGATTATGTAGGAGATAGGACACTTATAATGTGGTGACAGAGCCTCTTTAAATTTATGCAGTTTACCGTGTGGTATAAATAACATGATAACTTTATTCAGCGGGTCATTACGATTGCGGCGATACCAAATTCATATGTTTTTTTATGTTTTACTACTTTTATACAGTAAAAACAAATTTTTTTTCAAAATATTTGTTTTCGTATCGCCATATTTTACGATCCAAAACTTTTCTATTTTTCTGCCGATGCAGCTGTGTGAGCACTTTTTTTTGCGGGACGACTTGTCGTTTTTATTACCATTATAGAGTACATGCGACTTTTTACAATACTTTTTTAAGTCAGGATAAACAGAAAATGGCATTTCTGACATTGTTTTTTATTTTATTCTTTACGACGTTCACTGTGCGGGTTAAATAATGTAATAGTTTTATAGGTGGGGTCGTTACAGATGCGGGGATACCAAATATGTGTAACTATTTTACCTTTTTCTTTTCATAATAAATAATTTTGTAAGGGGAAAAAGTGGGTTTTTCATATTTTTTATTGGGATTTTTATTTATTCTAAACTTTATTAAACTTTTTTTTTAGCCCCACTAGGGGAATTTACCATTTGATCGCTTTTAAATACACTGAAATTATGTATTGCAGTGTATTATGCCTGTCAGTGTAAAACTTACTAAAGGCAGACCTGGGGGCCTTTGTTAGGCATCGCGGGTGTGCCGGTGGGATGAGAGAGGAAGCCCCCTCCCTCTATAACCACTCAGATGCGGCGGTCACTAAAATAAAATGTAGTAAGTAATCATTTACACATGAGTTGGGAATACTAAATTGTTTTGTAATATTCATTGTGTTTTGTTTAGTCATTTCACAATTTATAACAATCAATCAAATATTGTGAATTTCCAATCTGATAAAAGTGATCCCAGAAGGGAATACTATACATGAAATGAAAACTGCTTTATTATTTTTATATTACAAATACCGACTCTCAAGGCATCTTTTTAAGTGTAAGAAAAATATTCACAATGTTGAATACTATAAATTTTTAATAGCAGTCATAGAGAACATCAGTATATAACAGTTATCTGACTAGTATCCAAATAAAATATCTAAATTATAAAAACAAATCGTGGCACGCTGCGCTAATGTTTCTGGTAACATCTGCCGGCTTTGCAATAGAGGCCCCTAACGGAGCCTCCAACGTTTATGTAAACAGTCCCTAATATATTGTGCCAGAATGTGGTAGATTGAAAATGGTACTGTTAATTCAAGTGCAAGGGCATGTGGGCTGCCTTCATCACAAGGCCCAGTAGAATGATTGATTGAGCCAGGCCGGTCCAGTGACCCGATGGAGACCTGCTTCTCCTCCAGAGGCTCAGAAGGAATCAGAGCTGGAGACTGTGTCATAGTGGACTCATTTTTCAATGTTCTAGTCCAAGCTCCTGTGACCTTGCCATTGAATATCCAGCCTGTTATCCGCACTGTTTCCAACCTGCCAGAGCAGAGATTCCGCTGATGTAAGTTGTGCACCTCCTTAAAGAAGCACCCGGGTTTTTTTCTGCCACCTTCCCCCAGTTTGCAAATGTAATGTAGACATGTTCATTGACTTAGAACCAATAAGAACCCAAATAATTCAAATGCCTATATGAATCCACATCACAATAATCTTTATTGAAAAACCGGCCAAGCACATATCCTCAAATCTTAAGCTAAAAAAGGCTAAAACAAACAAAGCAGGGGATAGCATCCAGATACATACAATAGTATATGTGGATGTAAATTGCAACCAAAAAGCGAGATGAGAATATGCATTTAATATGACACAAACCCATCTGTGGATCTGGGTGTCCACCTTCTCACACTCCAATGTGCGTTTTGCTGCGTTCTTCTTCCAGGAGTTGGAAGGAGGAGAAAGGGAGAATTTAAACTCTGCAAGTACCTTAGAACAAGCCAATAGAGTAATTTAGCGTCATATTATGGGGAGCTTGATGGACGACAGCTGCAGCTGCTACAGAAGAGGAGACCATCTCATTCAACATCCCCGGAGTGCGCAACTCTGCGTTGCCGGTGATGTGAGTAAAGTGGGCCTGCCCCGTCATTCTTTTGCGCATGCGCTCCCTAAGCGCACAACGATCATAAGTACTTATACAAGAAATAGGGCTCATATAGAAAGGGGGCCTACCAAATGACCGATGCAGCACGTGCACTTTAGTGGTTGTGTTTTTAGTGTGTATGGTTGGTTTTGTATGGTTTGAGTATGTATTTTGTATTATTATGCATGTCTTCATGTTATTTTAGTATTATTACTATATTATATATTTTGCAGGACATTATCATTCATATTATGTATTCCTAACTTAGTCACATTAATTCATAATTCAGTCATCTAGATCAGTGTTTATATTTATAATTGTTTGAGTTAATCAACAATTAATATTTGCACTTTATCACTTTATTATTGCTTTTTGCACTGTATTCGCACGTAGCACTTTATGACATTGCATTGTGTGTCTTATAATGTATATTTTGCACTTTATCATAATGTACTGTATTTTGTCAGTATATGCATTCATGGTTACCTATTTCAATATATCCCTTTATTTGTTTTTCTGGGTGTCATATGTATTGTATTGGCTGTATATATGTGAAACTTACAAGTTTCCATTACTTCTGCCACTATCCAAATGGCCCTCTTTCTATGTATTCCCTATTTCTTGTATAAATACTTATGATCGCTTTGCGCTTGGGGAGCGCATGCGCAAAAGAATCGGGGGGCAGGCCCACTACACTCAAATCACAGACGGTTCAGAGTTGCACATTCCAGGGATATTAACTGAGTTGGTCTCCTCTCCTGAAGCGGATGCAGCTGTCGGCCATCAAGCGCCCGAAGATACGACACCACACTACTCTATTGGCTTGTTCTCAGGTACTTGCTGAATTTAAATTCTTCCTTTCTCCTTCTCCTTTCAACTCCAGGAGGAAGCATGCAGCGAAACGCGCATTGGAGTGTAAGGAAGTGGACATCCAGATTCACAGACCGTTAATATGTCCATCTTAGGTCAGTATATGGTTTATATTTATCTGGCTTTCTTGTAGTCTTTATGGTAAATGTTTGAGTCGCACATAAATACGTTAATTTCCTTACATGGGTTTGTGTCATATTAAGTGTATATTCTGCCCTCGCTTTTTGGATGCAAAATACATCCACATATACTGTTGTATGTTTCTGCATGCTGTCCCCTTCTTTGTTTGTTTTAGCCTTTTTTTTTAGCTTAAGATTTTATAATTTGTGCTTGGCCGGTTTTTCAATAAAGATTATTGTGATGTGGATTCATATAGACTTTTGAGTTATTTGGGGACTTATTTGTTCTTGTTCTATGGTGGTGACCTCATGATTGTAGTAAGCTACAGTATATATTTCTTACAAGTTAATTGGAGTAATTCTTCTTATGTAGGTTTAATAATAATGTGTATTGACTTACCTGGTGCTGTATTTAATGGGACGCCGCTCCATTCCGGCCCACTGTGTGGGCTCACATGTTATGTACTCTGACAACTAAATCCTACAGCATCAACTGTAGAAACCGGAGGTCAGTCTCTCAATGCAAGTCTATGAGGCTCACATGAAGTCTCTCATGGATTTGCTTTGAGAGCCTGACTTTCGGTCCCTACAGCAGATACTGTAGGATACAGGGAGTCAGAATGAGTATCACGTGACCCCACCGCGGCCCCATGGAGTGGCTATCCATGAAATACAGCACCAGGTAAGTCAATACACATGCCTACATTACACTACATTACATTTTCAAATAGGGGGGCACAAAAATAACCAAAACAGTGTGCTTCTTTAAGGGACGTAACTTTTAAGTTTGTGTCCCAGCTCAGCCTGTTGTTCCATTTTGTTGGTGCCGAGAACAGTACCAATTAAACTAGGGGGAGGTATGAGAATGTGGTAGTGACCCACATCTTCAAAGGCTCACCGGGTCAATTTATTTGTGTTGCGTATATCATGCAAAATAGCTGTAATTTGTTTGTAGCTAATTTGCTTTTCTCCCCACCGTTGTAAGTGCCGGATGAAGACATATTGCTGCATAACTTATGTGCATGTCCTTTATTGTATCATTTGTAACATATTACTTGTGATTTGATTATTATGGGTTCAATAATTAATTAGAGCCCAACCAATGTTAATGCTTAATATGTTCACATGTGTCCACATATATCTCAGCACTCAAAGAGTCAATAATATGTTTACAGCTCATGTGCCAATGATTTCTCACGGCTCCAGGGATCATTTTTAGAGTGCGTCTGTGCACTCTACCTGCTAAGTCATTAAACTGAAAGTTGGAAGCTGTGTGATGTAACTACAGAGCGACATGCTTCCTGTGATAGTATGTCCAAGGAAATTGAAACCTACAAACCGGTCTCTCCCAAGTTGTTGTACGTGCGCAGCAAAGCTGAGATTTTTTTTGTGCTACAAGCCGACACTGCTCTTTGTTCATCATTTTGCTGCCATTTCTATTGGTTAGAGTCAGATTACAATGTAAGGTTCAAGAATTAGGATCGGGTGTGAGAGTCTAGTGTTAGGGTGAGACATTTTTCATAAACTTACATGAATATGCTGGGCTTCATGCCAGGCAAATCAACATCTATTAATCTCCAAAAGGGGTTCAGACATAAATTTGTCTGTCATTAGAATATTGGAAATCAGGTGTTGGCCTCAATGGACACGACCAAGGCCTTTGATTCTCTAGAACGATGCTTCCTGTGGGCCTTTATGTGGGCATTTGGCTTCAGACCCTACTTCCTAAAGTGGGTTAAACTGCTATACGCATCTTCAGGAGCTTGGGTTTCAAGAAATGGTCACCACTCCCTTTCACTCTTCTTGGCTACATTTATCTGTCAAGGTTGCCCATTCTCCCCAACCTTATTTGCCTTGGCGATGGAGATTCCAGCCCGTTGTTTGAGGTCTGGGGCTTACCCATAATAGTATTAAAACCAAATTCGCATTAAACACTTATGATTTATACTGTTCCTGCATGACTCGGGTCCTTCTCTACGAACCGCCATATGGCTGATTTATGACTTTGACTACTTTTCGGACCTGCTCATTAATTGAAAGAAATCAGTTATTTACTAACTAATTGATAACTCAGAGAGCATTATATCAAATGGCTAACCCTTACATGTGGCTTCACATTTTAAATACCTGGGTAGTGAAATTACTTTCACTTCCTTAGAATTATTCCAGCGTACATTCTCACCAATTGGGTCAAAGACAAAACTACAGTTTGGAGAACTCTACCAATATCCATTGTAGGGCGCTAAATTTCATTAAGATAATAACACAACACATTAACATCGTTAATGCGGCTGAAGAAAGATACATCCATCCTGTTGGTTGAGCCTATTATCCTGCAATGTTAATCCAGAAGAAGGCCAAACCCGATGAGGCAAAAGCCAATTTCCCTCATTTTAGGGAAAATACCTTCCTGACTTCAATATGGCAATCAGAATAAATCTCTAATGATTAATTTTTTAAACGTCAGAGGGTAATCTGATTGGGGAGGGGGGACAAGATATGGGGCCCGACACGAGCCTCTACCTTGCTATGCTCAACAACAGGCTCAGATTCCCTCTATAGTTTACTCCAGTTTTCTGCCATAAATTATAATAAATTGATTGGGCTGTGGTGGCCCTGTCCACTTTTTGTTAAGCCACACTCTTTATTAAAAAAGGTGGTGAGGGCACCAAAAAAATGCTCAATTTTCATCGCAAATTGTGACCTTTGGCCCATTTGCGACTTTTCTGGTGTAGAAAGGGTGATAAATGCCCCCCTTTGTATTTTTTTGACACGTGATATTTGTTCCATGAGTATATTCACCTTGGGTCTTTTTGAACCTACATCTTTGCATTGCATATTGCACTTTTATGTATATAAATGGCTAAGATCATTTTAATTTTGTATTTATTATACTATCTTTATTTATCCAGTACACACTGATTGTGTTATTCAATATTGGGGAGTCATTATACATATATTTCCATATATATTTTGGACACATCACTTGTTTTAAGGGGTTTGCCTTATTTTGACGGACCTTTTGTCATGTACTCTTGTTAAAGAGGCTCTGTCACCATATTATAAGTGCCGTATCTCCTACATAAGGAGATCGGCGCTATAATGTAGGTGACAGCAGTGCTTTTTATTTAAAAAAAACGATCTGTTTTCACCACTTTCTTAGCGATTTTAGATTTATGCTAATGAGCTGCTTAATGCCCAAGTGGGCGTATTTTTACTTTAGACCAAGTGGGCGTTGTACAGAGGAGTGTATGACGCTGACCAATCAGCGTAATGCACTCCTCTCCATTCATTTAGTCAGCGCATAGGGATCCTTTTAGATCGCTATGTGCTGTCTTATACTAACACATTAACGATACTGAAGTGTTTAGACAGTGAATAGACATTCCACGGGATGTCTATTCCCAATCTCTGCACTTCGTTACTGTTTCTGTGGTAGTTACAGCAGAGGAAGTGTAATCTCGTTGTAACCTGTCATCTACAGTGTAATCTCGCGAGATTACGCTTCCTCTGCTGTAACTACCACAGACAGAGTAACGAAGTGCAGAGATTGTGAATAGACATCCTGTGGAATGTCTATTCACTGTCTAAACACTTCAGTATCGTTAATGTGTTAGTATAAGACAGCACATAGCGATCTAAAAGGATCCCTATGCGCTGACTAAATGAATGGAGAGGAGTGCATGACGCTGATTGGTCAGCGTCATACACTCCTCTGTACAACGCCCACTTGGTCTAAAGTAAAAATACGCCCACTTGGGCATTAAGCAACTCATTAGCATAAATCTAAAATCGCTAATAAAGTGGTGAAAACAGATCGCTTTTTAAAATAAAAAGCACTGCTGTCGCCTACATTACAGCGCCAATCTCCTTATGTAGGAGATATGGCACTTATAATGTGGTGACAGAGCCTCTTTAAGGCCCCATGCACACGAACGTGCTTTTGCGGCCTCAATTCCCCCGAAAATCCACGGGAGGATTGCGGCCCCATTCATTCCCATGGGGACATGGACACGGCCGTGGTTTCCACGGTCCGTGCATGGCCCCGGAGCTCATTGAAAATAATGGCCACGGCCATGTGCACAGCCCACGATTTACGGGCGGCACGCGGCTGACACTCCGTGGCCGGCCGACCCGAAAATCACGACCATGGCTACGGTCATGTACATGAGGCCTTAGTCTCTTTAATTTATGGTACTTTTCCTGAATAAAGATATATTTGTATTCAAAATATGTCCACTTTTCGTCTTTTACAGGCATCTATTTGGGTACTCCCTTACTAGTTTTCTTTTATTGAAAGCATATCTAAGTTTTCAAGTGACTTTTCAGACTAAGCTGTCATGTATGTGTACATGAGAAATAAAAAAAATTCTGTCCATTATATGATTTGCATTCTGCATTTTTTTTTTCAGTTTTTCCCTCTTCAGGCTCTATCTTTAATTCTCATTTCTCCCTGAGCTAGGAGACAAAGTGGACAGAGCATTCTGGCTACCATGTTTTCTATACACAGAAGACATAGAATAGGAGAATCCTGCTCTCCTATCTTTATCTATCATATATATAGAATCTGCTGCAGTAACATGGAGAATGAGCAGTGTAGCTAAGAATCCAGTACTGAGGTGAGTTATAAATCTTACCAGAAGATGCTGCACGTCTGTGTCTTTCTCACTCTGCTCCTGCACCCCCTTCCCCTCTCCATAGACTCATATAAGCAGCGTGTCTGTGTCTTTCTCTTCTGCTCCCTCCTCCTGCTGCCCCCTTCCCTCTCCATAGACTTATATGTGCAGCATGTCTGAGTCTCTCTCTGCTCCTGCTTCCTCCTCCTGCTCCTCCTCCTCCCTCCGCTATAAACTTGCATAGGCAAGCAGTGAAGAGACACCCCCCATCTCCTGTAGTCTCCTCTGTTATTTAGCTAGGGATGGATTTTGCTTGACAACAGGAGGTGGACAGCAGATTACAGAAAAGGAGACAACTAATTGCTGTAACTTCACACAGAATTTGTATGAATAAAAAAAACTAAATTTTAACAGTAATTAAATTACAAAGCTGATATATATCAGTTCTTTATAATGCAGACATTTAAATTAAGGGCTCTTTGATCCATGTACAAATTTGTTATGCTACAGTACCTTTGTAAGCAGATTTGAAACCCAAACAAAAAAAATACAGCTGGCTGATGACTTGATTATATGATACTAGAATTATTAGGCCAAATTGAGTAAACAGTTATTTAAAAACGGAGATATTCCATGAATTTCCATTTGTACTTTTTGGAGTTTGATATGCAATAAAACACAAACAGTCTGAAAAGCTTTAACCTCTTAAGTAGAGATGAGCGAACTGGGACAACCGAACCCGGTTTCGGTCCGAACTTCCGGAAAAGTTCGGTTCGTAGCTCTCAGTCTGTTACCTCTCCTCCACTCCTGTCCTCAATAACACCTTCACATGATTGGCAAGTCACCACGTAATGGTAAGAGCAGAGTTCACAGCAGCACAGAGTATTTCAGGAGATGAGCGTGCGGATCTTGTGCGGGGTGGTGACTTGCCAATCATGTGAAGGTGTTCTTGAGGACAGGAGTGGAGGAGAGGTAAGAGACTGAGAGCTACGTAATGGTAAGAGCAGAGATCACAGCAGCACAGAATATTTCAGGAGAGGAGCGTGCAGATTCTGTGCTGCTGTGAACTCTGCTCTTACCATTACGTAGCTCAGTCTGTTACCTCTCCTCCACTCCTGTCCTCAATAACACCTTCACATGATTGGCAAGTCACCACCCCGCACAAGATCCGCACGCTCATCTCCTGAAATACTCTGTGCTGCTGTGAACTCTGCTCTTACCATTACGTGGTGACTTGCCAATCATGTGAAGGTGTTCTTGAGGACAGGAGTGGAGGAGAGGTAACAGACTGAGAGCTACGTAATGGTAAGAGCAGAGTTCACAGCAGCACTGAATCTGCACGCTCATCTCCTGAAATACTCTGTGCTGCCTTAAACTCTATGGACAGGTCAGGATCCTGTTTCTTTTAAATGCTGCACTGTAGCGCAGCCTTATATAGTGGATCGAGCGGGTTCCCCAGCAGCATTTAAAAGAAACCGTGTTTGTGTATGTGTGTGTTTGTGTATATATGTGTGTTTGGGTGTGTGACTTTGTCTGTTTTTGTTTTTATATGTGTGTTTGTGTATATGTGTGTGTGTGTGTTTATGTGTGTTTGTGTATCTATGGGTGTGTTTGTGTATATGTGTTTGTGTATATGTTTGTGTATATATGGGTGTATTTGTGTATATGTTTGTGTGTAGATGTTTGTGTGTGTTTTTGTATATGTGTGTGTTTGTGTATATGTGTGTATATGGGTGTGTGTTTATGTGTGTGTGTTTGTGTGTATATATGGGTGTGTTTGTGTATATGTGTTTGTGTATATGTGTGTGTTTGGGTATGTGTGTTTTTGTTTGTATATGTGTTTGTGTATATGTGTTCGTGTATGTGTGTGTATAACTGTGTGTGTTTGGATATGTGTGTTTTTGTTTGTATATGTGTGAGTTCGTGTATATGTGTGTGTGTTTGTCTGTTTATGTGTGTGTGTGTGTGTGTATATCTTGTTGTGTTTGTGTATATATGTGTGTGTTTGTGTATGGTTGTTTGTTTGTGTGTGCGTGTATATATGTGTGTAGGTGAGTAGAAGTATTGGTATTGTTCACATTGCTAACTGTTTTATTATGTTGTTGCAGATTTTGATGTACCGATTGGACTACATCTTCGATTCGTTGGACTACTGCGTAGATCTACGTTTTTTCACATTTTAATAAAATGGTTAACGAGGGTTTTGTTGGGGATTTCTTATTTCAATAAAAGAATTGTCTTTGTGTTTTTTTTTAAACTTTATTAGTGCCTAGATAATGGCAGTTGGCTGATTGACAGCATCCATTATTAAGGCGGTACTTAGTGTTAGCCGGTGCAGAGGCTAGCACTAACCACCCATTATTACCCCGGTACCCACCACCACCAGGGGTGCCGGGAAGAGCTTGGTACGATCCAGTACCCGACCATCTGTTGTGATGGTCGGGTACTGGGGCGGCTGTAGGCTGGTATTATGAGGCTGGGAAGGGCCAAAATCAGTGGACCTTCCCACCCTTGTAATGCTAGGCTGCTGCTGCTGTGTTGTATCGGGCTGGTTATAAAAATGGGGGGGACCCCCACGTCGTTTTTTTTTTTTTAATTTAACAAATTTAGCAATAGACGGGTCCCCCACATTTTTAATAACCAGCCATATACAAGGCCGCAGCAGTCTGGCATTACATGGGTGGGAAGGGCCACTGGTTTTGTCCATTCCCAGGCTAATAACACTGTGTTGTATGTGGCTGGTTATGATAAATTGGGTGGAACCCCATGTCTTTTTTAAAAAAAAATTAAAATAAATAATTTAAAAAAATGATGTGGGGTCCCCCCCCCCTTTTATAACCAGCCAGATACAACACAGCAGCAGCCTAGCATTACAAGGGTGGGAAGGTCCACTGTTTTTGGCCCTTCCCAGACTCATAATACCAGCCTGCGGCCGCCCCAGAGCCCGACCATCACAACAGATGGTCGGGTACTGGATCGTACCTGGCTCTTCCCGGCACCCCTGGTGGTGGTGGGTACCGGGGTAATAATGGTGGTTAGTGTTAGCCTCTGCACCGGCTAACACTAAGCCTCGCCTTAGTAATGGATGTTGTCACTCAGACAGCGGCCATTGCTAAAGTGGTAGTAATAAAATTTGAAAAGAAAAAGACAAAGATATAGATAAAATATTTTATTGAAATAAAGCACCCCCAACACAACCCTCATTAACCATTTTATTGTAGAAAAAAAAACGTCATCTAAGTAGTCCTCGAAACCGACGTAGTCCAAACACCAAACCTGTAAAAAAATAAAAAATAAATGAAATAAAACATGTCGTAGGCTTAGATTCAGTTTAATGTGTGATACTGACTGTTATACCATGTATAGAAGCCTGCCGTGAAGTTGACTTTGATACAGGGCGCCAGCAGACAGTATCATACATGGCCATACATACATATATACAAACATACATACAAGCATGCACATATATACATGCAAATATACATACACACATATATACATGCAAACTGTCATACATACATACATGCATACACACACACATGAAAACATACATACATACAAACAAACATGCAAAGATACATACATACATACATATATACAAGCATGCACAAATATACATGCAAACATAAATACATGCAAACATAATTACATACATGCACATATATATAAACATACATGCAAACATACATGCAAAAATAAAAACATGCAAACATACATACATGCACATATATACATACATACACACATGACAACATACATACATGCAAACATACATACATGCAAACATACACACATGCAAACATACACACATGCAAACATATATACATGCAAATATACATACAAACATGCACATGTATACATACATGCCAACATACATGCACATATATACATACATACATGACAACATACATACATGCAAATATATACATGCAAATATACATACGCACATGCACATATATACATACATGCCAACATACATGCACATATATACATACATGACAACATACATACATACATACATACCAACATACATACATGCCAACATACATACATACATAAATGCAAACATACATACATACATACATATATATATACACACATGCAAATATACATACAAACATGCATACATACATACATACATACATGCAAACATACATTCATGCAAACATACATACATACATTCATGCAAACATACATACAATTATACATACACACATGCACATGTATACATACATACATGACAACATACATACATACATGACAACATACATACATACATACATGACAACATACATGCAAAAATACATACATGCAAACATACACACATGCAAACATACATACATACATGCAAATATATACATGCAAATATACATACAAACATGCACATATATACATACATGCCAACATACATGCAAACATACATTCACATATATACACACATACATGACAACATACATACATGCCAACATACATACATACATACATACATACATGGCAAAAAAAAAATAATAATACGTTCATACTTACTTTCCTCCTGTCCGACCTCCAGCGATGACGTTTCATCCATGTCGCCGCTGCAGCCTGTGATTGGCTGCAGAGGCGGTCACGTGGGATGAAGCGTCATCCTGACGTGCGTGACCGCCACTACAGCCTGTGATTGGCTGCAGCGGCGAAAGGGATGAAACGTCATCGCTGGAGGCCGGACAGGAGGAAAGTAAATACGAACATATAATTTTTATTTTTTTATTACATTTAAATTGTATTTTCCGCGCGCCGAGCATGTACTGTGAAGGTTGCTGAAAGAGTTAGTGCAGCCCATTAACTCTATCAGCACCCCGGACAGTAGCATGCTCGGCGCACGGAAGTGACAGGTTCGGTCCGAACTAGTTCGGTCCGAACCGAACTTTTTTGTGAAATTCGGCGAACTAGCCGAACCGAACTTTTGATAAGTTCGCTCATCTCTACTCTTAAGGATGTGTGCTAGTTTGGGCCTTAAGAATGCAGCACTTTTTTTATTTTTTCATCTCCGCATAACTTATCTTTCTGTTAGCCTAGCTATAAGAGGCCCATTTTTTTGCAGGATGAGTTGTATATTTTAAAATGGCACCATTTAGGGAAACATATAATGTATTGTATAATTCTAAGTTTTTGTGATTTTTTTTTTTTTATTGTGTTCACCATGGAGTAGAATATGATAACGCGATAACATTTTCTAATATACACTCCTCAACATTGAAATTGCAGCAACAATAAGGAAAAGTTTCGGAATTGTGGAAATCACAGGCTCTACAGACATGTCAATGATATGCAAATGATAAAAAAAATAGATACAAAACATTCCAAAAATCTTGATTTATTCAGAATCCACAATGAGCGCCACGTCCAGAAATACACACAATTACACACCTTGTCTTGTTATTAACCCCTTCCCGCCGCAGCCATTTTTCAGATTTTAATTTTAGTTTTTTCCTCCCCACTTTCCTAAAGCCATAATTTTTTTATTTTTCCATCGATATAGTACTATGAGGGCTAGATTTTTGCGGGACAAGTTGTAGTTTTATGTAGCACCATTTATTGTGCCATATAATGTACTAGGCAACAGGAAAAAAAATATTTGTGGGGTAGAAAATTAAAAAAACAGCGATTCCTCCATTGTTTTTTGCGCTTCGTTTTTACGAAATTCACTGTGCAATTAAAACAACATATTAACTTTATTCTGTGGGTCAATACGATTATGGCAATACAAAATATATATTTTCTATATTTTACTACTTTTACAAGTAAAAACCTAAGTGTAAAAATTAAATTTATTTTGTGTCGCCAAATTCTGAGAGCCATAACTTTTTTGTTTTTCCGTTGGTTAAGTGGTATGATGGCTTATTTTTTGACTATGCTCTAGGGGTAAAATGGGAAAAGGGGGGTTTTTCGAACTATTAATTTCAAAAAAATTTTATATAAAAAAAACACTTTATTTTACAAATTTTTACTTTTTTTATTAGTCCCCCTAGGGGACTTCAACCAGCGATTGTTAGATCACTTGCACTATATACTGCAATACTAATGTATTGCAGTATATCGTGATTCAGACAGGCTTCTATTATGCCCTGCCGGAGTCAGCGCATAGGAGCACAAAGATAGGAGCACAAAGATGGCGGACCTGGGGGCCTTCATTAGGCCCCCAGTCAGCCATAGGAAGCATCGCCACCAAGTGATTGCATTGCGGAGGGCGCGGTGAGCTGTTAGAGGGGGTCGCCCCCTCTTTCTAACGATTTAAATGCCGCAGTCTCTATTGCTACCATCCTCCAAAGCGACAATGGAAACGTGAAAACAATAAGACCATATCAGTGAAAAGCAATATATCTGCTTCTCATCCCTTGCTCTTGGCGCAATCTGAAATATTATTAGTTTTATTTAAATAAAATGTTGCTAAAAGTACATTTGACTTCAAGTCATAGAAATAGTTTAAAAAAACGATGCTATTTCCTCAGAAAAAAGGGCATTATGACATATGCTTTTTCCAGCAAAGTTTTGTAATATATATCATGATGATATATTGTATGCCTTCATTAGGCCCCCAGGCAGCCATAGCAACCATCGCCACTACGCGATTGCATTGCGGGGGGCACGGTGAGCTGTTAGAGGGGGTCACCCCCCCTCTTTCTAACTATTTAAATGCCGCGGTCGCTATTGAAAGCGGCATTTAACTAGTTAAACGAGCGGTAACATACAGCCAACACCGGCATCGTATGGAGCGGATTCACTCCGTGAGCCCGTTCCATACTTCTTCTACCCGACTTTGGCGTATGGATATGTCAAATGTCGGGAAGGGGTTAATTAGGGTATTAATGGTTGTATGAGGAATGTTATGCCACTCTGAATGTACTTGGGCACACAAATCATCAAGATTGTCTGCTAGCAGCTCCCTTTGCAATTGTCAACCAATGACATTCCAGATGTGCTCGATGGGAGGCAAGCCTGGAGAAGCTGCAGGCCATGTTAGCACATTTAGGCCACACAGGCTGCTTACAGTAGCACAAGCAACATACAGATGTAGCCGTCTTCACCTTGACTTTTAACGCATTAAATAAACAATGGCTAGATCTCTTATCTTGACTTTTTCAATAACTTTTCAATGGCTTTTGTTGTGTGATATCACGCTGCAGCAAGTTATCAGAATTAAGTTAATGATGGCTACATACATACGGCCTTGTGTTGTCCTCTTGGAAAACGGCTTCTGGAACACTAGGGAGAAATGGCCATACCACTGGTACCATGACCAAATCAATGTAACGCCGAGCTGTTGTTAGTGTACTTGAAATCAAGACTAGAGGGGTCTGGCTACCATACATTATGCCACCCCACACCATAATCCCAGGAGTAGGACCGGGGTGACGTTCCCTAGTGTAGGCGTGGGCCCACGCGGTCCCCAGACACATCTCCGGTTACGTCCGAGACAAAAGCAGTACTCATCGCTTAAAAGGATAGACCTCTATTCCTGCCTCCATTGCCATCTTGCTGTGCACCATGATAGCCTTTGAGAGCAGTTGTGTGTGGTCAATGGAACATCTGTAGCTGGACTTTTGGCTTGTAGTCCAATGTCGTGCAAACGTCCTCTGATGGTTTGTGTCGACACTGGTTGTCGCCCTAGGCTTAGTATGTGATGTCCAATTTCACTTGCAGTACAGAATGGATCACTAAGCGCTATTCTTCCAATCAGACAATCCGTCCGTGCAGAGGTTTGCCTCCACCAGGGCCGAACAGGCCATCCGGCAGTTCTGGCAAATGCCAGATGGGCTAGTACACAGTGAGCTTGTTGGCTGCCACCAGCATAGTTCTTATTAATTATAGCTACGTTCTGGTGTCAAGCTTATCTGTATACTAGGTGTCAAGCTTATCTGTACGCGGTCGCTGATAAGACACTCACAGAAAGACAGCAAAGGGGAGAAGAGGTCGGCTGCCTCTGTATAATCAAGCAAGAACCAAGTGGCAGAGAGAAAGCAGTGTTTCTTTTCCAAGAAGGGAAGAGCCCACCCACCAGTCCGCTATTAGTTCGTTTATTGGTTTGTGTGGGTGGGGCTGCACATCACATGTCACAGACCGTGTTCGATAGGAGAAAAAAAAGAATGGCAATAGTGAGTGTCTCCTGTATTGTAAGCCAAAAAAGGGCATGAGTGGCACGTGTGCAGCATGGGTTCTTTGTGTTAGTGGCTCATGTGTCCTAGGTGTGAGAAGTGCGGTTGTGGCAAGGAGCCTAGGTGTGAGTGGCACTTGTGAAACATGGGGCCTAGGTTTGAGTGGTTGTTGTGCGGTGTGGGTTGTAGATATTAGTGACATGTGTGCGACATGGGTTCAAGAATGACTGAAACGTGTGTGGCATTGGTCTTATGTGTGAGTGGCGCATGTGTAGCATGTGCACTAGGTGTTTATGGCGTGTCTCCTAGGTGAGAGGGGCATTTGTGTGGCATGGGTCCTAGGTGGGAGTGGCACGTTTGTATCATGGTTCTTAGGTGGGAGTCATGCAAGTACAGCATGTACAGGTCCTAAATGTAAGTGGCATGAGATTAATGCATGTGCAACATATATAGGCAGTGGCGGATTAAGTAGACTATGGGCCCTGGGCTGTTACCCAAACTTGGGCCCCCCTTCTCCCCCGCCGAGCCGTAACACTACCTTTTTGTGCAAGTATTAACAAATGGGTGTTACGATTCGCCTTGTCAAAGGGCTGTGTCCCTACATACTGACAGTCTCCAACCATCGCTGACAGTATCACACTGTGCAGGGACACATCCTCCTAACAAGGGGAATAGTAACACGCATTTGTCTATCAGTCCTGGACTGCACAAAGACTTTTAGTGAAACACAAGGATTTCCTATAATAAACATGTCAGGAGAGGTGACAGATTCTCTATAAATCTAGTGACTCACATGTGACGACTCCTCAGATTCTGGTAACTTTTTTCCTCTTTTCTTCTCCATCCGGTCCAGACTTCATGACGACTTCTCCCGGCCATGACCCATTTCTGTAGAATTTGCCACTTAGATGTCTTCTGTTGCTCACTTTTCCAACATTTCTACACCTATAAACGAAAACAAAATGATCATGGTGCCACAGACTGTGTCTCTAACTATAATAGCACCAAACACTGCGCCCCTGAATATAATTGTGTCAAACACTGTATAGTAAAGCACCACGTGCACAAAGGCCCCTGTATATAGCGTCACACACATCCCCCTGTATATAGCGTCACACACATCCCCCTGTATATAGCATCACACACACAGCCCCTGTATATAGCATCACACACACAGCCCCTGTATATAGCATCACACACACACAGCCCCTGTATATAGCATCTCACACACAGCCCCTGTATATAGCATCACACACACAGCCCCTGTATATAGCATCACACACACAGCCCCTGTATATAGCATCACACACACACAGCCCCTGTATATAGCATCACACACAAACAGCCCCTGTATATAGCATCACACACACAGCCCCTGTATATAGCATCACACACAGCCCCTGTATATAGCATCACACACACAGCCCCTGTATATAGCATCACACACACACAGCCCCTGTATATAGCATCACACACACAGCCCCTGTATATAGCATCACACACACAGCCCCTGTATATAGCATCACACACACAGCCCCTGTATATAGCATCACACACACACAGCCCGTGTATATAGCATCACACACACACAGCCCCTGTATATAGCATCACACACACAGCCCCTGTATATAGCATCACACACACAGCCCCTGTATATAGCATCACACACACAGCCCCTGTATATAGCATCACACACACAGCCCCTGTATATAGCATCACACACACACAGCCCCTGTATATAGCATCACACACACAGCCCCTGTATATAGCATCACACACACAGCCCCTGTATATAGCATCACACACACAGCCCCTGTATATAGCATCACACACACACAGCCCCTGTATATAGCATCACACAAACAGCCCCTGTATATAGCATCACACACACAGCCCCTGTATATAGCATCACACACACACACAGCCCCTGTATATAGCATCACACACACAGCCCCTGTATATAGTATCACACACACAGCCCCTGTATATAGCATCACACACACACACACACACACACACACACAGCCCCTGTATATAGCATCACACACACACAGCCCCTGTAGATAGCATCACACACAGCAGTAATGAAGGGAGGGAGTGAGTTATGGAAGAATGAAGGGAGGGAAGAACAGATGGAGGGAGTGAGTGATGAAGGGATGGGGGTTTGGAAAAGCACTCAACAGCCTGGAGCGCTGTGTAAAAACTTGACTGGTGGGCGGGCCTTCTTCCCTGCAGATATTCTGCTCCTTCACTGTGATAGACGGACCTGATTGGGGGGCGGGGGTCACATGGGCACGATGTCATCAAAGGTCCTTTAGCCTTCAATTCGGAGCACATTTATGTAGAGGTAACGTTCACTATGCCGGCTAAGCCCGCCCCGAATTTTTCTGCCTGCACCTTCTCTCTGCAGTGACAATTAGTGCTGCATAGTTTTTACGATTATGTGCAGTTCGGGAAGCAATGGGCCCCCTGAGTGCCTCGGGCCCGGGGCGACCGCCCGAAACGCCCATAAGATGATCCGCCATTGTATATAGGTGTTAGATGTAAGTGGCATGTGAGAGGTATAAGTGGTGATTGTTCAGCATGTGTCCTAGGAGGGATTGAGTGTGTGTGTATATGTATAAACGGTCAATTTTGGAATCATGCTATTATTTGCTTACATGACGCTATTTTATCATTTCATGTTAGAATGACTTGGGGTATTTTTAAATTTTATGTTTCTAAAAAAGTTAACAAAACAAACAGTTTTGAAGCAAAGTATAGTTAGTCTGGTACAAATTAAATAATATTATCATAGCATATTTATAGTAAAATGTTAATGCAGATCTTGACTGGACAACATGTTATAAAACAGATGGAAAGGTAAATATATGAGTAGTCACAATGCGGAGATTATATTATCGAGGGAATTAAGTGCATAGGGAGAGTATAGTCTTATAACTTAACGGCACATGAACTTCACTTTTAAAATAATAGAAGGAGATATAGAAAAAACTAAAACAAACATACATGGAATTATAACGTGGGGATGAGGAGGACAAGGGGGAGTTGGGGGCTGGGGGCCACCAGGCAGCAGTTTGGTTTGAGATCTTTATATATCAGTATTACTGTATAATGACATTAGTTGCATTCAGTTTATGACGTCAATCTTAATTGCTACAATAAGAAAGTAATAACATTGTTTTTTTTCTCCCTTTGAAGTGTTATTTTATTAGTTCTAACATGATAGCTACCATCCTCCAAAGCAACAATGGAAATGTGAAAACAATAAGGCCATATCAGTGTGAAAAGCAATATATCTGCTTCTCACCCCTTGCTCTTGGCGCAATCTGAAATATTATTATTTTTATTTAAAGAAAATGTTGATAAAAGTACATTTGCCTTCAAGTCATAGAAATAGGTAAAAAAAAAACATGCTATTTCCTCAGAAAAAAGGGCATTATGACATATGCTTTTTCCAGCAAAGTTTTGTAATATATATCATGATGATATATTGTATGTCATAATGAAATCTTGTTAAAAAAAAAAAAAAGTGAACGAGAAGTGGAACAATATATGCTTACGAAGAAAATTAGGAAACGTTATAGTAATTTTACTAATATACATTTCTTCTCAATAAGAATATTCTAACACCTCTAACAGCAGCTCTTCTCTAAGGCCTCATGCACATGGCCATGCCCGTAATCACGGCCCGCGATTGTGGGCACGGCCAGCGGCCGACATCCGCAGGCCGCATTTTCATGCCGTGCTCCCATACAAAGTATGGGAGCTCGGCCCGCCAAAAGCGAAAAGTAGGACATGCTCCATATTTCCCAGCACGGTTCTACGGCACAGACACCCTTCTGTAGCGATACGGAAAGATGTCCACGGCTAATAGAACCGGGCGGGTCCGTAATTGCGGACCGTATTGCGGTCCGCCATTACGGAGTTTTATTTTACGGTCGTGTGCATGGGGCCTATGACTGTAAATCAGGCCTGGCTGGCAGGGTGATAGTATATTCCTCTTTCTATAATGAAAATATAGGCGATTTTTCAATACTTTCTGTATCAATTCCTCATCGGTATTGGCGTAATCGTATAAACCTGTAGAATAAGGTGAATATGACGTTTTTACCACCTGATGAACTCCGTAGAAACAAAACCCCCCCCCCCCAAAAAAAAAATGGTGTAATCGCTGTTTTTCGCCTATTTCACCCCACAAATATGTTTTGTTTTTTTAACTTTCCAGTAAATTATGCAGTACAATAAACGGTGCCATGAAAAACTAAAACTTGTCCCGCAAAAAACAAGCCCTCAAATGGCTATGTGCACGAAGAAATAAAAAAATTACACTACCGTTCAAAAGTTTAGGGTCACTTAGAAATGTCCTTATTTTTGAAAGAAAAGCACAGTTTTTTTCAATGAAGATAACATTAAATTAATCAGATACACACTCTATACATTGTTAATGTGCTAAATGACCATTCTAGCTGCAAACATCTGGTTTTTAATGCAATATCTACATAGGTGTATAGAGGCCCATTTCCAGCAACCATCACTCCAGTGTTCTAATGGTACATTGTGTTTGCTAACTGTGTTAGAAGGCTAATGGATGATTAGAAAACACCCTTGTGCAATTATGTTAGCACCGCTGTAAACAGTTTTTCTGTTTAGAGGAGCTATAAAACTGGCCTTCCTTTGAGCTAGTTGAGAATCTGGAGCATTACATTTGAGGGTTCAATTAAACTCTCAAAATGGCTAGAAAAAGAGAGCTTTCATGTGAAACTCGACAGTCTATTCTTGTTCTTAGAAATGAAGGCTATTCCATGCGAGAAATTGCCAAGAAACTGAAGATTTCCTACAACGGTGTGTACTACTCCCTTCAGATGACAGCACAAACAGGCTCTAACCAGAGTAGAAAGAGAAGTGGGAGGCCCCGCTGCACAACTGAGCAACAAGACAAGTACATTAGAGTCTCTAGTTTGAGAAATAGACGCCTCACAGGTCCTCAACTGGCAGCTTCATTAAATAGTACCCGCAAAACACCAGTGTCAACGTCTACAGTGAAGACGCGACTCCGGGATGCTGGCCTTCAGGGCAGAGTGGCAAAGAAAAAGCCATATCTGAGACTGGCTAATAAAAGGAAAAGATTAATATGGGCAAAAGCACACAGACATTGGACAGAGGAAGATTGGAAAAAAGTGTTATGGACAGACGAATCAAAGTTTGAGGTGTTTGGATCATGCAGAAGAACATTTGTGAGATGCAGAACAACTGAAAATATACTGGAAGAGTGCCTGATGCCATCTGTCAAGCATGGTGGAGGTAATGGGATGGTCTGGGGTTGCTTTGGTGCTGGTAATATGGGAGATTTGTACAAGGTAAAAGGGATTTTGAATAAGGAAGGCTATCACTCCATTTTGCAACGCCATGCCATACCCTGTGGACAGCGCTTGATTGGAGCCAATTTCATCCTACAACAGGATAATGACCCAAATCACATATCTAAATTATGCAAGAACTATTTAGGGAAGAAGCAGGCAGCTGGTATTCTATCTGTAATGGAGTGGCCAGCGCAGTCACCAGATCTCAACCCCATAGAGCTGTTGTGGGAGCAGCTTGACCGTATGGTACGCAATAAGTGCCCATCAAGCCAATCCAACTTGTGGGAGGGGCTTCTGGAAGTATGGGGTGAAATTTCTCCCGATTACCTCAGCAAATTAACAGCTAGAATGCCAAAGGTCTGCAATGCTGAAATTGCTGCAAATGGAGCATTCTTTGATGAAAGCAAAGTTTGAAGGAAAAAATTATTTCAAATAAAAATCATTATTTCTAACCTTGTCAATGTCTTGACTATATTTTCTAGTCATTTTGCAACTCATTTGATAAATATAAGTGTGAGTTTTCATGGAAAACACAAAATTGTCTGGGTGACCCCAAACTTTTGAACGGTAGTGTATGTATTTTGAAATGCAGGGAGGAAAAATCGAAAATGAAAATACTGAAATTGGTCGTGTCCTTAAGGGGTTAATAAAGCTGTCGGATCTTTCCACTCTTTCATTTCTAATCCCTAATAGGGTATATGAAAATGGGTCTTCTAAACCGGACGACCCCACACAACATCATAACATTATTAGGGTATGTTCACATGGCTTATTTTCGGCCGTTTTTCTGACCGTAAACGGCCGAAAAGTGTCCGAAGGATCGGAAACAGAATGCCTCCAAACATCTGTCCATTGATTTCAATGGGAAAAACGGTGTCCTGTTCCGACGGGCCATATTTTTACACGGCTGTTTTTAAAAAGGGCCGCGTTAAAAAACGGCCGCGAAAAAGAAGTGCATGTCACTTCTTGAGATGTTTTTGGAGCTGTTTTTCATTGACTATAGAAAAACAGCTCCAAAAATGGCCGTAAAAAACACCACGAGAAACTGTTTTCCCTTGAAAAAAGCTCCGTATTTTCAGAAGTTTTTTAGTTAGAACTTAATGATAATTTGTTTACTATAATTTATATTTATATATATATATATATATATATATATATATACACTACCGTTCAAACGTTTAGGGTCACTTAGAAATTTCCTTTTTTTTTTAAAGAAAAGCACAGTTTTTTTCAATGAAGATAACATTAAATTAATCAGAAATACACTCTATACATTGCTAATGTGCTAAATGACTATTCTAGCTGCAAACATCTGGTTTTTAATGCAATATCTACATACGTGTATAGAGGCCCATTTCCAGCAACCATCACTCCAGTGTTCTAATGGTACATTGTGTTTGCTAACTGTGTTAGAAGGCTAATGGATGATTAGAAAAAACTTGAAAACCCTTGTGCAATTATGTTAGCACTGCTGTAAACAGTTTTGCTGTTTAGAGGAGCTATAAAACTGACCTACCTTTGAGCTAATTGAGAATCTGGAGCATTACATTTGTGGGTTCGATTAAACTCTCAAAATGGCTAGAAAAAGAGAGCTTTCATGTGAAACTCGACAGTCCATTCTTGTTCTTAGAAATGAAGGCTATTCCATGCGAGAAATTGCCAAGAAACTGAAGATTTCCTACAACGGTGTGTACTACTCCCTTCGGAGGACAGCACAAACAGGCTCTAACCAGAGTAGAAAGAGAAGTGGGAGGCCCCGCTGCACAACTGAGCAACAAGACAAGTACATTAGAGTCTCTAGTTTGAGAAATAGACGCCTCACAGGTCCTCAACTGGCAGCTTCATTAAATAGTACCCGCAAAACGCCAGTGTCAACGTCAGTGAAGAGGCGACTCCGGGATGCTGGCCTTCAGGGCAGAGTGGCAAAGAAAAAGCCATATCTGAGACTGGCTAACAAAAGGAAAATATTAATATGGGCAAAAGCACACAGACATTGGACAGAGGAAGATTGGAAAAAAGTGTTATGGACAGACGAATCAAAGTTTGAGGTGTTTGGATCACGCAGAAGAACATTTGTGAGATGCAGAACAACTGAAAAGATGCTGGAAGAGTGCCTGATGCCATCTGTCAATCATGGTGGAGGTAATGTGATGGTCTGGGGTTGCTTTGGTGCTGGTAATGTGGGAGATTTGTACAAGTTAAAAGGGATTTTGAATAAGGAAGGCTATCACTCCATTTTGCAACGCCATGCCATAACCTGTGGACAGCGCTTGATTGGAGCCAATTTCATCCTACAACAGGACAATGATCCAAAGCACACCTCTAAATTATGCAAGAACTATTTAGGGAAGAAGCAGGCAGCTGGTATTCTATCTGTAATGGAGTGGCCAGTGCAGTCACCAGATCTCAACCCCATAGAGCTGTTGTGGGAGCAGCTTGACCGTATGGTACGCAAGAAGTGCCCATCAAGCCAATCCAACTTGTGGGAGGGGCTTCTGGAAGCATGGGGTGAAATTACTCCCGATTACCTGAGCAAATTAACAGCTAGAATGCCAAAGGTCTGCAATGCTGTAATTGCTGCAAATGGAGCATTCTTTGACGAAAGCAAAGTTTGAAGGAGAAAATTATTATTTGAAATAAAAATCATTATTTCTAACCTTGTCAATATCTTGACTATATTTTCTAGTCATTTTGCAACTCATTTGATAAATATAAGTGTGAGTTTTGATGAAAAACACAAAATTGTCTGGGTGCCCCAAACTTTTGAACGGTAGTGTATGTATATATATATATATATATATATATATATATATATATATAGCCTGATTATGATAATACAGTATGCTACATTTTAATTGATTGTTTTCTAAGAAGCTTTAATCTGTTAGCATCATATATAGCTATTCCCTTGAATGCTGCGATCAAAGCTGACTGCAGCATTCAAGGGGAAAATGAGAAGGGGGGATGCGCCTTGGATCGTAACACACACACACACACACACACACACACACATATATACACACATACATGTACAGTGAAGGAAATAAGGGCATGACCACACATGGCGGAATTCCTCCGCAACTGTCCGCATCAATGCCGCACCTAATCCGGGTTGCGGATTACGGCTGCGGATCTGCACAAAATGTGCAGAAAATTGATGCGGACTGGCCGCTGCGGACTGCAGGAAAAGTGCTTCCCTTCTCCCTATCAGTGCAGGATAGAGAGAAGGGACAGCACTTTCCCTAGTGAAAGTAAAAGAAATTCATACTTACCGCCCGTTGTCTTGATGACGCGTCCCTCCTTCGGCATCCAGCCCGACCTCCCTGGATGACGCGCCAGTCCATGTGACCGCTGCAGCCTGTGCTTGGCCTGTGATTGGCTGCAGCCGTCACTTCCACTGAAACGTCATCCTGGGAGGCCGGACTGGAGACAGAAACAGGGAGTTCTCGGTAAGTATGAACTTATATGTTTTTTTACAGATACATGTATATTGGGATCGGTAGTCACTGTCCCGGGTGCAGAAACAGTTACTGCCGATCGCTTAACTCTTTCAGCACCCTGGACAGTGACTATTTACTGACGTCTCCTAGCAACGCTCCCGTCATTACGGGAGCCCCATTGACTTCCTCAGTCTGGCTGTAGACCTAGAAATACATAGGTCCAGCCAGAATGAAGAAATGTCATGTTAAAAAACCAATACGCTCCGCACCACACATAACATGTGCATGACAGCTGCGGACTTCATTGCGGAACTTAGAATCTCCATTGAAGTCAATGGAGAAATTCCGCCATGAGTCCGCAACCAGTCCGCCACTGCTCCGCAACAGACAGAGCATGCTGCGGACACCACATTCCGCTCCGCAGCCTATGCTCCGCAGCGGAATTGTACGCATCGTGTAAACGAACACTGCGAAATTAAAGTGAAAGTCAATGGAGAAACGGCTCCGCTGCGGATTAACGCTGCGGAGTGTCCGCAGCGGAATTTAAGTGAAAATCCGCCATGTGTGAACCCGCCCTAAGTATTTGATCCCTTGCTGATTTTGTAAGTTTGCCCACTGTCAAAGACATGAACAGTCTAGAATTTTTAGGCTAGGTTAATTTTACCAGTGAGAGATAGATTATATTAAAATAAAAACAGAAAACCACATTGTCAAAATTATATATATTTATTTGCATTGTGCACAGAGAAATAAGTATTTGATCCCTTTGGCAAACAAGACTTAATACTTGGTGGCAAAACCCTTGTTGGCAAGCACAGCAGTCAGACGTTTTTAGTAGTTGATGATGAGGTTTGCACACATGTTAGATGGAATTTTGGCCCACTCCTCTTTGCAGATCATCTGTAAATCATTAAGATTTCGAGGCTGTCGCTTGGCAACTCGGATCTTCAGCTCCCTCCATAAGTTTTCGATGGGATTAAGGTCTGGAGACTGGCTAGGCCACTCCATGACCTTAATGTGCTTCTTTTTGAGCCACTCCTTTGTTGCCTTGGCTGTATGTTTCGGGTCATTGTCGTGCTGGAAGACCCAGCCACGAGCCATTTTTAATGTCCTGGTGGAGGGAAGGAGGTTGTCACTCAGGATTTGATGGTACATGGCTCCATCCATTTTCCCATTGATGCAGTGAAGTAGTCCTGTGCCCTTAGCAGAGAAACACCCCCAAAACATAATGTTTCCACCTCCATGCTTGACAGTGGGGACGGTGTTCTTTGGGTCATAGGCAGCATTTCTCTTCCTCCAAACACGGCGAGTTGAGTTAATGCGAAAAAGCTCAATTTTAGTCTAATCTGACCACAGCACCTTCTCCCAATCACTCTCAGAATCATCCAGATGTTCATTTGCAAACTTCAGACGGGCCTGTACATGTGCCTTCTTGAGCAGGGGGACCTTGCGGGCACTGCAGGATTTTAATCCATTACGGCGTAATGTGTTACCAATGGTTTTCTTGGTGACTGTTGTCCCAGCTGCCTTGAGATCATTAACAAGTTCCCCCCGTGTAGTTTTCGGCTGAGCTCTCACCTTCCTCAGGATCAAGGATACCCCACGAGGTGAGATTTTGCATGGAGCCCCAGATCGATGTCGATTGACAGTCATTTTGTATGTCTTCCATTTGGTTACTATTGCACCAACAGTTGTCTCCTTCTCACCCAGCGTCTTACTTATGGTTTTGTAGCCCATTCCAGCCTTGTGCAGGTCTATGATCTTGTCCCTGACATCCTTAGAAAGCTCTTTGGTCTTGCCCATGTTGTAGAGGTTAGAGTCAGACTGATTAATTGAGTCTGTGGACAGGAGTCTTTTATACAGGTGACCATGTAAGACAACTGTCTTTAATGCAGGCACCAAGTTGATTTGGAGCGTGTAACTGGTCTGGAGGAGGCTGAACTCTTAATGGTTGGTAGGGGATCAAATACTTATTTCTCTGTGCACAATGCAAATAAATATATATTATTTTGACTTTGTGATTTTCTTTTTTTTTTTTAATATAATCTATTTCTCACTGGTAAAATTAACCTAGCCTAAAAATTCTAGACTGTTCATGACTTTGACAGTGGGCAAACTTACAAAATCAGCAAGGGATCAAATACTTATTTCCTCCACTGTATATACACACATATATACAGACACACACACACACACACAAACATATATATACACATATATAAATACACACACACAAATATATACACACATATTTCATTTAACACTTACCTTTCTCAGGATTTCTTCTCTGCTGTGTCCGGAGTCTTGAAGCTGCAGTGATTTGCCAGTTCAGTTTCAGTTTCAGTGCTCATGTACACAGATGTATGCAGGACTGTACAGGAGAGCAGTCCGTAAGCAGTGGAGCGCCCACCAGGAAATTCAGATTCAGGTTTTTACATGCAGCGTACCTCGCGGGCCACATAAGATGGGGTGGTGGGCCGGATTCACACAAAAATTCTGCCTGGAAAAATCAGCTCCGGTGGTTTTGCGTTTTTTGTCGCGATATTAGACGTATTTTTTGCCGCAGTTTTTTAAGGCGTTTTTTTCCTATTTCTTCAAGAGACAAAGTGAAATTCTGCGTGCGTCTTTTGCCAAAAATCGGGGCAAAAAACTCATCAAAAAATGTGTTTATTTCCATTGATTTCAATGGGGTTTCTTGAGGCAGAAAACGCATCAAGATAGGGCATGTCGCTTCTTTTTCCCTGTGAGCGTTTTTTTGCTCACGGTAAAAAAACGCCTTCACAATGGGAGTAAATTTCGGCCATTTTTTGCCGCAGTTTCCGTTGCAAAAAACGCAGCAAAAAAAAACTCAGTGTGAACAGGGCCTTATGTTTGACATGTGTGCTCTACCTAAAAGCAAAAGACCGACACATCTTAGGTATCCACAGGACCATAATAACCTGACAAATTTACCAGGTTATTTATTGTGAAACGTGAACAGTGTAAAAAATATTCATGCCGAAATGTCAATTACATAAATTACAAAGTCATTTATATATACACCCAAATTGTGCTGAAAAAATTGCAATTTATCCTGCATAAAACAAAGCCTTATACAGCCACATCATTAAAACAATTATGGCTGCTGAAATGCAGAGAGGCAAAAATGAAAATATTTAGCTGGTTATGTAGACCCTTTGAGTCATTAAGGGGTTAAATAATTTTTGGGGTCATATATGAGATTCACACATTTCTACTGTAGCTGCAGTATGTCAATGGAAACTAACACATTTTTTTATTTTATTTTTTTGTGCCAGGAGAAAAGTAGGTCTAAAGGAGCATGTATAAAACATTGTACAGATCTATAGTCCAGAAATATGCCTATGCTGGTATTAAATGCAGCGTATAGTATCAAAACAGCGCTTTAAGGTCATAGACTTAAGTCAGCAAAAATAAAGCAAAAAAATGTAGATAAAAAATATTCAGGACGTAGGACAAAGGGATCAAATTAGAAAACACAATAGAGGAAGAAAACCTGACACTCCCCTCCTTCAAGAACAGCTAGTTAAGCTGTCACAAAAATCGACTTCCCCTACTAGTATATATGTATTCCAGACTGATAACACAATAGTCTTTGCAAGCAGATGTAAGGTGTATTCCTTTCACAGGGGAATCCTCAGCCTTCATTCGTCCAGCCAACCTGGGTACAGAAGGAGCATGGACGATTGACTATTATAATGTTTATAACTTGACTAGATAAAGTTGACCTGCCCATTACTATAATTTATCTGGTTAGCAACCATATTCAAGTAACCCCCAGAACTTACCATGAACTAGAATTGTTTTCACTTTTTGTAGCCAGTGTTTGTATAAGTGTTTGGTATTGCCATATACATTGTATTTTTGTTTGGTCTTTCCAAAAGACATTTAATCTAAATTTAATTGCTTGTTTTTATCGTCTGAAATGCAATAAATAACATTGTAAATGTTTACCTGTCGGAGGTAAACGTTTTTTTGTACTTTTTTGTTCACCATCTTACACTATTCGTCACAAAATATGTCAGGTTTAGAGATGAGTTAAGAGAGGACACATCTGTACATAGAAATTACAGGGCCCAAAGCAAAAGTTAGAATTGCTCTCCCCCAACTCAAAAAATACTCACGTCCATTGATATTCCAGATGTGCCCTGCTCCTCCAGGGTCTGGCGCAGCCCAGAAGAAAGTGACTGATCAACTGCTCAATGTCACTCTCTTTCTTTATTCTGGCTGTATTATTTGGTTGTATTTGTGTCCTAATTACATGGATACAATTAAACACTGTATGTCGGTGACACTGTGAGTGCAGCAGAATCTTAGCACTGGGTCCCCCAGGCCACCAGGACACATAGCAGCTGCATGATATGCCTTTATTAGATATACGTTCCTGATGCAAGATGTGAAGGCTTAGTTTTAAGAAGAAGGAAAAAAAGAAAAAAGTACTTACTGTTGTGGCTAAAAAGTTTTTTGTTTTTTTTACTAAAAGTCCAGGTTTTGACTCAAGCAGTGAGAGCAGTAATAGTTATACATTTTCTTGCACTTGTGAAACTAAAGGATTTTAAGAAGTGTTTAAAAAGTAACTGTACTTCATCAAACTTTATAATGTTGTAGATTCATATCAGAAGTTTGGATTGGTGGGAATTTGACTGCTGAGACCCCCACCATCGCTGAAATTAAGTGCACAGCTGAGCGCTTTACACTTTTGGCTGTCGCCGGTGCTCCTGGTTAGGCTGAAGACGGGTCACATGGAGGTTTTATATGATCCCGTCTTCAGCCTAACAGGGAGTGCCGATCACAGCCGGAAATGCAGGGTTCTCAGCTTAGCGCTTTTGCACCTTCATTGCAGAGACGGTTGGGGTCTCAGCCCCCAGAACCCCACCGATCCAAACTTCTAATACGTCAATAAGCAGGAAATGAGAGATGCTAAAGTATGGTTTTGCTTAGTTATTGCCTAATTAAAGGATTTGAGAAATAATGTAAATCTCAGGGGAAAAAAAGGAAACGTTTGCAGGTAAAACACATCTATTTGGTGTGCCAAGTTTGCTTTTAGTGACATCTGGAATTGTGGAGTCTGTACTACTTTATACTACGCAGACCTGAGGAGACAGTGATTTATATGAACTGAACTTTGGCCAATAGAGAAAAAAAAAAGGGGGAAAAGAGTTAGTGAGTGAGTTGTAAGAATTCCAATTTTGAAAACTTGTGAGAGAAAATAAAAAGTAGTGACAATAAATATAGATCAAAGCTTAGTAAAAGCAAATAGTTCCATGTCATTGCTTGTGGTAACATCCATTTACAGCGCTATTAATATTTCCATTGTCGTCATTGTAAAGCTGCAAAACACCTATGTGGATCTGGAAAAACCACATGTCCAATTTCCGATGGGAACAAAACTGCAGAGGAAAGCGGTAATCAAACAGTTGTTTACTTCAGCTACGCACAAAAATAGTTTCTATCTAGTCTATGTGACATTACCTGGTATGATATAAACACTGTGATTTATCTGTTAGTAATATCACATTGGAAAATATGTATTTCTGTGAGAAATTGTAAAAGATTTTACTGAAGCAAAACTATAGACTCAAGACATGAATATCCAGGCAAGACTTTAGTTAACCGTAATCACCCTCGTCTACCCATGTCTCACTCAGAATAGTCCAGAAAGCTGGGATAAGAGACATTACCTTAGGTGTCCCCAATAGAAGAGCAGTCCCTATACCTGTGGCTTTGTTGCATTAAAAAAAAATAATTTTAACTCCTTGCCCCTGCAGAGCCAGTATTGTTGTAATGGCAGGAAGGAGGTGAAGGGAACAAGTGAGCCCTAATCTACCCACCGCCCTGTCCCTGCCTACTTGCAACGACCCGCTCTAGGCGACGGGGTACAACTTGGCGGCGGTCGCTACGCTGTCTAAGTGCAAGGGAGAACAAACAGGGAACACGCAAGGGAAGGGGCAGTAGCCCACGGAACGCTGCGAGGAAACGGAGCGGTGAATGAGTCAGTCAGGATCAGGATGTAGTGGAGTATACCAACGAGAGCACGGAGTAGGAAGCAAGCCAGGGGCAAAGCGAAGCAGGATAAGCGGAACTGAAGCAAGGCAGAAGCACGGCAGAAGCAGGCTGGAGCAAGGCAGCAGTGGGGCCAGGAATCCAAGAAGAATAACAAGCACTGAGGAAGAGAACACGGCAGGTATAAATGGACAGGGGGCGGAGCTAACTCCCACTGACCAGGCCGCGATAGGCTCTCCCACTCCTGAGCCTGCCACCCTGGTTGGTGGGAGCCGGTGTCAGTCTAAGAGGTCTGGCCTCAGGTGTCGACTGATTAATCCCGGGAGTATACACAGACGTAGTACCTGGCAGATCCTTTACAGTACTCCCCCTTTTATGAGGGGCCACCGGACCCTTACTAAGAGGACCCGGTTTAGTGGGAAAGAGAAGGTGGAACCTTCTGATCAATACCCCAGCGTGAACATCACGAGCAGGTACCCAAGTCCTCTCCTCCGGCCCGTATCCTCTCCAATGGACCAGGTACTGGAGGGAGCCCTGGATCATCCTACTGTCCATAATCTTGGCCACCTCGAATTCCACCCCCTCAGGGGTGAGAACGGGAACAGGAGGTTTCCTCGAGGGGGACCAGGACGGGGAGCAGCGTTTAAGGAGGGAGGCATGGAAGACGTCATGTATGCGAAAGGATGGGGGCAGCTCCAGACGGAAGGATACAGGGTTGAGGACTTCAATGATCTTATAAGGTCCAATAAATCGGGGAGCAAACTTCCTGGACGGGACCTTAAGGCGCAAGTTCCTGGACGACAACCAGACCAGATCCCCGACGACAAACCGGGGGTTAGCAGAACGTCTACTATCAGCCTGAATCTTTTGTACGCTCTGGGATGCCTCTAGGTTCTTCTGAACCTGGGCCCAGACTGTGCACAGTTCCCGATGAACGTCCTCTACCTCGGGATTATTGGAACAACCAGGAGAAACGGAGGAGAACCTTGGGTTAAACCCGAAATTACAGAAAAACGGGGAGACCCCTGACGAGTTACTGACCCGGTTATTCAGGGAACATTCGGCGAGGGGAAGGAATGAGACCCAATCAAATTGACAGTCAGAGATGAAACACCTTAAATATTGTTCCAGGGATTGGTTAGTCCTTTCCGTTTGGCCATTAGTTTCGGGATGGAAGGCGGAGGAGAAGGACAGATCAATCTCCAACTTTTTACAAAAAGCTCTCCAAAATAAGGAAACAAATTGTACCCCTCTGTCAGAAACGATATTGACTGGGGCCCCATGGAGACGCAGAATGTTTTTAACAAACAAAGAAGCTAACGTCTTGGCGTTAGGTAGTTTCTTAAGGGGCACAAAGTGGCACATCTTGCTGAAGCGGTCTACTACCACCCACACCACCGACTTGCCCTGAGATGGAGGCAAATCGGTGATAAAATCCATGGAGATATGGGTCCAAGGTCTCTGGGGAATGGGCAAGGAACGTAGTAAGCCCGCAGGTCGGGACCTAGGGGTCTTGGACCTAGCACAAACCTCACAAGCGGCGACGTAAGCCCTAACGTCTTTAGGCAACCCAGGCCACCAATAGTTTCTGGTAATGAGGTGTTTGGTACCCAAGATGCCAGGATGACCAGATAGTGCAGAGTCATGGTTTTCCCTGAGTACCCTTAGCCGGTATTGCAGGGGGACAAACAGTTTGTCCCCAGGGAGGTTCCCGGGAGCTGAACCTTGATCAGCCGCGATGTCAGAAGCTAAATCAGAATCAGTGGCAGAAACGATTATACCAGGGGGTAAAATACAAGCAGGATCCTTCTCGGAAGGAGGATTGGCCATGAAACTACGTGACAGTGCATCAGCCTTAATATTTTTGGACCCAGCCCTATAGGTAACCAAGAAATTAAATCTGGTAAAGAATAGTGCCCAACGAGCTTGTCTAGGATTAAGCCTCCGGGCAGATTCTAGGAAAACCAGATTCTTGTGGTCAGTAAGGACCGTTACCTGGTGTCTGGCCCCCTCCAGGAAGTGACGCCACTCTTCAAAAGCCCATTTAATGGCTAAAAGTTCGCTGTTGCCAATATCATAGTTACTCTCTGTGGGCGAAAACTTCCTAGAGAAGTAAGCACAGGGGCGGAGATGGGTGAGGGAGCTGGTACCCTGGGACAAGACGGCCCCCACTCCCACCTCGGATGCGTCAACCTCCACAATAAATGGCTCCCTTTGGTTGGGCTGAACCAGCACGGGGGCCGAGATAAAGCACTTCTTGAGGGTCTCAAAAGCCTGGACAGCCTCAGGGGGCCAATAAAGGACATCAGCACCCTTGCGAGTAAGGTCCGTAAGAGGCTTAGCGACGACCGAGAAGTTGGCAATAAATCTCCTGTAATAGTTAGCGAACCCCAAAAAACACTGTAGCGCCTTCAGGGAGGCAGGTTGGACCCATTCCGCCACAGCCTGAACCTTGGCAGGGTCCATGCGGAATTCATGAGGAGTGAGGATTTGACCTAAAAATGGTATCTCCTGTACCCCAAACACACATTTTTCGGTCTTCGCAAACAGATTATTTTCCCGGAGGACCTGGAGGACCTTCCTGACATGCTCCACGTGGGAGGACCAGTCCTTGGAAAACACCAGTATGTCATCAAGGTACACTACAAGAAAATTACCCAGGTAATCTCTCAGAATTTCATTAATAAAATTCTGGAAGACGGCAGGGGCATTACACAACCCAAAGGGCATGACCAGGTATTCGAAATGACCTTCGGTTGTGTTGAACGCAGTTTTCCACTCATCCCCCTCTTTGATGCGGATAAGGTTATATGCCCCCCGTAGATCGAACTTAGAAAACCATTGGGCCCCCTGAACCTGATTAAAAAGATCCGGAATTAAAGGAAGGGGATACTGGTTCCTTACGGTGACCTTATTCAGGTTCCGATAATCAATGCACGGCCTAAGACCACCATCCTTCTTCCCCATGAAGAAGAAGCCAGCACCTACAGGAGAAGTCGAGGGGCGAATGAAACCCTTGGCCAGGCATTCTTGGATATACTCCCTCATAGCTTCACGTTCAGGACATGAAAGATTAAATATCCTACCCTTAGGAAGCTTGGCACCAGGCACCAAATCGATGGCGCAATCGTAATCTCTATGAGGGGGCAACACCTCGGAGGCCTCCTTACAAAACACATCAGCGAAGTCCTGAACAAACTCAGGAAGCGTGTTTACCTCCTCCCGGGGAGAAATAGAGTTAACCGAAAGACATGACATCAGGCATTCACTACCCCATTTGGTGAGATCCCCAGTATTCCAATCAAACGTGGGATTATGCAGCTGCAACCAGGGAAGACCTAATACCAGATCGGACGATAATCCCTGCATCACCAGTACAGAGCACTGCTCCAAATGCATGGAGCCAACAAGGAGTTCAAAAACAGGAGTATGCTAAGTAAAATAACCATTAGCAAGAGGAGTGGAGTCGATACCCACTATCGGGACAGGATAAGGCAAATCAATAAAAGGCATTTTTAGAGACATAGCAAATTCCACAGACATGATATTAGCAGATGAGCCAGAATCCACGAAGGCACTGCCAGTGGCAGACCGGCCAGCAAACGAGACCTGAAAGGGAAGCAAAATTTTATTGCGTTTCATATTAACGGGAAATACCTGTGCGCCCAAGTGACCTCCCCGATGATCACTTAGGCGCGGAAGTTTTCCGGCTGTTTATTCTTGCGCCTGGGACAGGTGTTCAGTAGATGCTTGTCGTCCCCACAATAGAAGCAGAGACCATTCTTCCTGCGAAACTCTCTACGTTGTCGAGGGGACATGGAGGCCCCGAGTTGCATAGGTACCTCCGAGTCCTCCGTGGAAGAGTGAGGAGACGGGACCTCGGGGGGAATCGCAGGGAAGTCAGAGGGGAACACATTGAAACGTTCAAGCTGACGTTCCCTGAGACGTCGGTCAAGTCGTACTGCTAGGGCCATAACCTGGTCTAGGGAGTCAGAAGAGGGGTAGCTAACCAGCAGATCCTTCAGGGCGTCAGATAATCCTAACCTAAACTGGCACCTTAGGGCCGGGTCGTTCCACCGAGAAGCTACGTACCACTTTCTAAAATCAGAACAGTATTCCTCAACAGGTCTCCTATCCTGACGTAAGGTCACCAGCTGACTCTCGGCTAAGGCAGTCCTGTCAGTCTCGTCGTAAATGAGTCCGAGGGCAGAGAAAAAACGATCAACGGAGGAAAGTTCAGGGGCGTCAGGAGCCAAGGAGAAGGCCCACTCTTGGGGCCCTTCCTGGAGTCGGGATATAATGATACCCACCCGCTGGTTCTCGGAACCTGAGGAGTGAGGTTTTAGGCGGAAATAAAGTCTGCAACTCTCCCGGAAGGAGAGAAAAGTCTTACGGTCCCCTGAGAACCGGTCAGGTAACTTGAGGTCGGGTTCTAGAGGTGAGGTGAGGGGTACTACTAAGGCAGCGTCACCCTGGTTGACCCTCTGAGCCAGGGCCTGGACCTGTAGGGAGAGGCCCTGCATCTGCTGGGTCAGGGTCTCAAGGGGGTCCATGATAGTGTCAGCATAGGAGAAATGGTAAACTAGGTGTGGGCTTGTTATTATGTAATGGCAGGAAGGAGGTGAAGGGAACAAGTGAGCCCTAATCTACCCACCGCCCTGTCCCTGCCTACTTGCAACGACCCGCCCTAGGCGACGGGGTACAACTTGGCGGCGGTCCCTACGCTGTCTAAGTGCAAGGGAGAACAAACAGGGAACACGCAAGGGAAGGGGCAGTAGCCCACGGAACGCCGCGAGGAAACGGAGCGGTGAATGAGTCAGTCAGGATCAGGATGTAGTGGAGTATACCAACGAGAGCACGGAGTAGGAAGCAAGCCAGGGGCAAAGCGAAGCAGGATAAGTGGAACTGAAGCAAGGCAGAAGCACGGCAGAAGCAGGCTGGAGCAAGGCAGCAGTGGGGCCAGGAATCCAAGAAGAATAACAAGCACTGAGGAAGAGAACACGGCAGGTATAAATGGACAGGGGGCGGAGCTAACTCCGACTGACCAGGCCGCGATAGGCTCTCCCACTCCTGAGCCTGCCACCCTGGTTGGTGGGAGCCGGTGTCAGTCTAAGAGGTCTGGCCTCAGGTGTCGACTGATTAATCCCGGGAGTATACACAGACGTAGTACCTGGCAGATCCTTTACAATTGTCAGCCAGAGAAAAAAAATCATCAGTGACCACAGTTTTCCCTCCGTGTTTCAGGCAAGCAAAGTGCCATGTTAAGCATATCTACTATGTAAGAAAACCCAAAAATTCCTATGTCTCATTTTCCTTGACCAATGCAAATGTAACATGGGGTGAGTGGTAAATGAGGATGAACTTCATTCATGTCTGAATTTTTAGCTTTCGCATTGGAGTCAGGATTTGATAAGATTAATGAGTATTTTAATTCCCTGTGTCTGTGCACATACTCCAAAGCAGTAGATTTTGGAAAATGTGCCTTGTTAGTCTATTATTTATGTCTCCAAGTATCCCTGGGCATAATAACTACATCATGGAGATCAAATGCTACTCATATTGATTAGTCTAAAAACATTTATGTATATACTGTACATTATAACTATCATTCATATTCCGGTCATTATAGGAAAATTCTAACTTTGATTTATAATCACATTTTGTTTCAGTAATCTCTAATCCTTGATTTCTTTGGCGCTACTGTATTTAACTTTCTTTTTAATTGAGAAACTTGACAAAACTAAAACAAATACAGTGTTTTTGCACAGGAGAACATCACTGATGGCCACTAAAAGACATTGCCAACCTTATCTCTTATTTCTGGACATAGAAATAGTAGGCATGCAGATTACCTTCACACTTTTTTCTTCTTTGTCTGATCCAATTACACTTTTCACTGTTTTGAAAGTGACCAACAAGCTACAATGCCACAACTGGGATTTGTGATGCCAGACTTAATGTGGCTTTAGAAAACTGTTGCAATGTTTTGACCTCACTGCAGTTCAGCACCGTCTCCCCGGTCCTGACAACCCTCTTGACTAGGCAATAGTATAGGGCGGATTCCAGCGCAAAAATAATTCCTAGAAAGTAGGCACTTTCTAGTAATTATTTTTGCGCTGGAATCCACCCTATACTATTGCCTACTTCCATACACCGTGTGCCGACACGAGGACCCGGGCGCAGCTGGCAGCTGGATTCTGCTGAAGGTGAGCTGGAGGTTTTTCCTCTATATATAACCCTCTTGAATACTGCTCCTGTACCATGCATCGGGCTCTCCTGTTGAAATCCAACGTAATCGATCCTTTTCTCCCCTGACATCTCCCGTCAGGGTGTCGACACACCCCTGTACAAATTAGACAGTCACCCGTTGCCGTCTAAAATACTACCAAATGAGATAATATATTTAAAAAAATGGCACAATAAGGGTGTGTCCACAATGGCAAAGTAGAACCTCCAGTTTTGCACAAGTTGATGTAAATGAAGTTGATAAATTGTTTCATACTCTATCAGTATTTGTCTCTTCCATGGTACTTTAGTCTATTGGACCTCTTGCTATCACTATAAATAATCTTCTCCCCAAAGGATAAAACACTGTCAACTATTCATGATTGTAAAGCAATGTACACAGAGACATATGTAAAACCACTGCAGCTCCCTGTAGATCAGTGGGGGATAAATGCACATAATCCTGTATGCATTCACACTAGCTCACAAAGCTTTAAGGATTCTGGGAAATGCTTGAAATATTTGATGCAGGAAATGACGGCTCTCTGTTTATTCATGAAGGACATTTGATTATGGCCTTAATGAGGAATACACAGCAAAAAGGGATGCCCAAAAGACAGAAAAAAGGGTAAGATAAGAAAAGAAAAAACTACCTAAGCTTTATTCAGGTGCAGTCAGGCCGCAGGACAGGGGCGTGGACCCACTATGTCACTATTGGTTTTGGATAGGCTAAACTGGGGGCAGTAATATAAGGGATTTTGCAATCTACACTTTATAACGCCCCCTCATTAATGCCGAATCAAATTCAAGGTCCATTCTAACATTGCTGGTTTCTAGTGTAAAATGTCCCCAACAAGCGTCGCGGTCATTTGAGTGCCGGGAGATCTCCAGCAAAACTGTCCTAGTCATCCCGGTTGCCTTCTGTAGGCCTTGGATGCCTACAGAGCAATTTATTTTAGTAAAAAGAAAAGGGGGCCTCTTTTCAGAGCATCAAACACATTTTTCGGCTGCCACGGCAGTGCCCTTGCTTTACTACACCCCCTGACTGTATGCCCCAGTAGTCAGTGACATTATTTCTATTGGTGGCATAACTTGCCCATAAAAATGTAACATTAAATATTGTAATGGTAATATAAACAAAATAGTTGAAGAAACAGCTTTACAAGGCAACCACAATGTCAATTTCTTATTCATTCACAGAAACCTGTCTCCTCAAGACTACTTATATTGATTATTTTTCCTTCATTTCTAACTCTAACTATAGTTTGTAAATCACTTGATAATGATTTTCACTTAGCTTAACAGTGATTTTCATGAATAAAATATTTGTGTGGATAATCACGAAATCTTCGATCAATAGAAGGTGAATAAATTGGTTTGTTGCTCCTTCTTATAGGGTTGCATTATACAGTAAATGCAGTGTCGATCAGATATCTCAAGTTTCCTACAGCAAGCAATTGAAATATTCGTTATTGACATTTAATTCAGATAGACGTGACCAAAGAGGTGTTGCTGCTAGAGGCAAAAACTGAAAAGACGCCCCTTCTCCCATCTTATGCAAATAGAATAACACAGTCATACAAGACAAGAAGCTGAACTGAGTTATATTTCAACCCTTAACTGTAGAAATAAGAAAATTTATCTAATCTGACAATTCAACCCTTTAAAATATATAGTCCAAGGTAATTATTCATTTATAAAATAATAACAACTGTAGATTTGTTAATACATTTTCCTTCTAGCTGTACACACCACGAGACTGATTCATCAATAGTATTGTAGAATGAATGTACTTATGGTGCAAATTGCATCAGATTTATAAAAATGGAACAGGCACCATGATAAATTTGGAGATAAGTTTGACACATTTCCCTTCTATATGCCACCTCATAGTTGGTTTTAATATTGTTCACAAGTTTGGCACATTTTGCGATTACTTTTATCCATACCCGTTTTTCTAGGCAATTTTCAACAATCTTGAGTCAGGTGTAAAAAGTGTCTAAAACACAAAAAAAAAGTTTGCCACAAGCCATGTACAATACACCAGGTTTTTTTTTGTTTTTTTTTTGGCGATTTGTAATTTCTGGTGAATTGTATCAAATGGGGAACTCCAACCAAAACTAGTTTGCCATGTGTTTTATTAAGGAAATCTATGTGTCTGCCTCTTATCTGTTGTTTTTCTTGCTGCTTCTATCACTAAATATCATACTGGGACCATTGCATAGCAAATGTCTGAAACAGGCATTGTGGCACACATTTTCTACTTGAGTCAATGGGAATAGTCCTGTGTCACTCATACAGGCACCAGAACTACCTGTATGATGAATTTGCACTAATCCACACAAGATCTCCAAGGGATGGGAAGAGGGCACGAACATCTATCACAGTTAGGCCTCATTTACACGAGCGTGTGCATTTTGCGCACGCAAAAAAACGCAGCGTTTTGCGTGCGCAAAAGTCACTTGACAGCTCCGTGTGTCATCAGTGTATGATGCGCGGCTACGTGATTTTCGCGCAGCCGCCATCATAGAGATGAGGCTAGTCGACGTCAGTCACTGTCCAGGGTGCTGAAAGAGTTAACTGATCGGCAGTAACTCTTTCAGCACCCTCGACAGTGAATTCCGATCACAATATACACCAACCTGTGAATAAAAAAAAGACGTTCATACTTACCAAGAACTTCCTGCTTCCTCCAGTCCGGTCTCCCGGCCGTTGCCTTGGTGACGCGTCCCTCTCTTGACATCCGGCCCCACCTCCCTGGATGACGCGGCAGTCCATGTGACCGCTGCAGCCTGTGATTGGCTGCAGCCTGTGCTTGGCCTGTGATTGGCTGCAGCTGTCACTTGGACTGAATTGTCATCCCGGGAGGTCAGACTGGAGGAAGAAGCCGGGAGTTATCGGTAAGTCCGAACTTACACGTTCATGTATATTGTGATCGGAAGTCACAGTCCAGGGTGCTGAACCAGTTTAACTCTTTCAGCACCGTGGACAGTGACTATCTGCTGACGTCGCGTACCGGAAAAATTTTTGCCTGGTTCGGTCAAAACGAGTTCGGCCGAACCATGTGAAGTTCGGTTCGCTCATCTCTAAGACACTCCGTTTGATTGTTTGTAAAAAGAAAAGCACGTGGTGCTTTTCTGTTTACATTCAGAGTTTGACAACTCTTGCGCGAATCACGCAGTTCGCATGGAAGTGCTTCCGTGTGACCTTCGTGGTTTTCACGCACCCATTGACTTCAATGGGTGCGTGATGCGCGAAAAACGCAGAAATTTAGAACATGTCGTGAGTTTTTTTTCAGCGCACTCACGCTGAGCAAAACTCACGGACTGTCTGCATGCCCCCATAGACTTGTATAGGTCCGTGCGACCCGCGTGAAAAGCACGCGCGTCGCACGGACGTATATCACATTCGTGTAAATGAGGCCTTACTGCTGAATAGACGGGGCTATTAATCAGAAAAACAGAGCTCCAACTGCTACAAACATATATTATTAAAAAAATAATAATAATCAGCACAGAATTTTTAACCTATTTAACTGGTTGCCGACATAGGACGAGAATGCTTTTCCTGAGCGGCAGGTACTTCGCGCATTAGGAAGAGCATTCTCCTCCTGTGTGATAGCCAGTGTCCGCGAGCAATCAGGAACGTGACAACGGCTGTTGTGAAAGTGATTAAAATGTTTAAATTATTCCATCTTGCATAGACTCCATCTTGTATGGTGGCAACTATTTTGGATAGTTGGAATCCATTTTGTGGCCTAAAGGAGCCATTTTGAGATTAATAAGTTATGATTGCTTTAAAAAGCTAAAATATCCATGTCAGAGGTTGTCTTGAAACAATTCTACATTATGTGTTCTCGAGGTGAATGTTTTTATTATTTTTGTCTGATAAGGAGCAGATCATCCTTGAGAGGCGGGAGAAAGACCATGTTTACCATAAGGGAAGGGTCAGTCTGACTCTTAGCCTTGGAGAAGAGGTTTGTTTAAAGAGGCTCCGTCATTACATTATAAGTGCCCTATCTCCTACATAATGTGATCGGCGCTGTAATGTAGATAACAGCAGTGGTTTTTATTTAGAAAAACGATAAATTTTAACCAAGGTATGACCTATTTTAGATTTAATGACTTTCTTAATAGACAACTGGGCGTGTTTTTACTTTTGACCAAGTGGGCGTTGTAAAGAGAAGTGTATGACGCTGACCAATCAACGTCATACACTTCTCTCCATTCATGTACTCAGCGCATAGTGATCTTGCGAGATCATGATGTGCTGTCAATTACTCACACATTAACTTTACTGAAGTGTCTTGAGAGTGATTAGACATCACCTCCAGTCAGGACGCGATGTCTATTCACAATCCCGACACTTCGGTAATGTTTGTGACATTTTAAATGATTGGCTGGAATCAAGCTGCTCCTAGTTTGAATGATATGATTGTAATGGTTTGATGAATAAATGGCAGAGAAGGATTTTGAGCATACAAAGCATGGTCTCTTGTGTCATCTTTTCTCTCAGAGATATATATATCGATCACCTATGATTTGGATCTGGATAAATCACACCCATTACAAATTTCAGTCTAATATATAGCCCCGCTCTAACGTCGGAGAGAAGAGGAGGGGGGACTGCCCTTTGATCGCGTCACAGAAAATCCCTGTGACACGATCAAAGTCCATAACTTGTATGGCCAGACAGCCCAGGGTCCATTGAAGGGCTGCCTGAACATATTTCCTGTTCTTAGGGCATACTGAGGTGTGTCTTAGGGCACATTCAGACATGGCGGAATTGCTATTGAATTCCGCTGCGGACAGTCGTTTTTTACTTTTGTTTCTATACATTTTTAGGAAACTTACTTCAGACATTGAAGAAAATAACTGTGCGGAAATTAGGCTGCAGTGCAGAATTTTCCCTCCGCAGCGAGCTCATTACATTGCGGAGAAGAAGCGGAATTTCACTGCGGATTTCAGCCTTTGCAATGCAAAAACTGAAATCTGTGGCAAGTCCGCTGTGATATCTGCAACGTCTGAATTACCTGTCACATATGCAAATGTTGGTGCAGATTCGTTGTGTAATTGCCCCAAATCTGCACCAACATTTGCAGCGGAAAAATTCTGCCACGTCTGAAAATGGCCTCAACCACTGCCTGTGTACAATCAGTACACAGACTAATGTACTGGCATATAGATGTGTCAGTACATTACAGTTAAAAAATCAAAATCAAAATGAAAAATCCCTTTATGGGATTAAAAAAAAAAAAAGTTAAATTAATGTAAAATTGAAAAAGATATTAAAAAAATACAAAGAAATACAAATTTTTTTGCAATAAATAAACTTTTTCAAATATAAGTCACAAAACATGAAATAGACATATTTGGTATCGCCACGACCGTAACTACCTGAACAACAAATGTATACCATTATTTATGATGATTGGTGTATGGTGTAAAAAATAAAAAAATTAAAACTACAGCGGAAGTGCTTTTTTTCTGCATTTTCGCCAAAATCAAAATTTATATAAATGAAACAATAATGTATTTGTACCAATAAACTGTACCATAAAGTAAAACTTGCCCCGCAAAAAACAAAGTCTCATACAACTGCATCGCACAAAAAATAAAAAAGTTATGAGCGTCGGGATGCAAAGAGGGAAATATAAAAAAAATATTCTGTCCTCAAGGCAAAAATTGGCCGTGTCCTTAAGGGGTTAAATAAAAAACACAAAATGGTGTTTCAGGGCGGACACTCCATTTAAATGCAAGACTTTAGAAAGTGCTTTGATATTCATTACACGAGTAAGCACAAAAGAGCCTTACTGCATCAATTGTTTTACTGTTAATAATGAAAAACTTTGAAAGAGAGTATCGAACAGTATGAGAGGATCCTCTAGTGGGCCCAGGTTATGACACAATAAAGGGCCCCTAATACAACAGTGTCCTTTAGGTCCAGTAGAAGATAACTACATTTGAAGACTACAATGGCTTTATTCACAAATAAATTAAATAGACCTTATTGATAATATGTCCTTTGTTTGCAATGATAGTAACAACAGATGCAATTAAATCTGTGTGTGCACATATTCTGTATAGATGGAGGGCCCTCAAAAAAATTTGCTCTAATAACCACAGACCAACGCTGATTCCAAAGAGTTAAAAGAAGAACTGAAAAATATTACAAATGTACATTGAGAAATAAAATGTGCTCTGTGCTTTATCTAGAAGATCTTTATCACCTACAAATTGAAAATCAATTTTTCCTATTACATTTTCCAGTTGAAGGAAAGAAAATAACATGTCAAACAAAAAAGCTGTTTTCCTGCATAAGTCTCAAATAAGCTGTGTGGTATTGAAAATAGGTGCAACCAGAGTAGAAGATATGTATCATACACGTAGACAATTTTTTTTCTTATAATCAATTACCAGCCGTGACAATAAGATGAATTTGCAGTTTATTTTTGTCATAAATAGCAAGTAAGTACTATTAACCCTCTGACATAGATGAGATTTAAACTGGTCTTGAGACGCTTTAGTGAATTGTCACACAACTGTATTTTTGACCGATCGAGATGAGCAGAAAGATTCACTGAGCTGAAAACTGGAGGCAGACTCAGACTTTTCAAAAAGTTTAACGGTTTCACTAATAATAAGGTTCCATACGTGGCAGTTTCTGATTTAACTGGTGAGAACGGGACATCGTGTTGGCTAATGGTTGAGTCTCAAGTTAAACTTGTGGTGCAGGGGATCTTTGTTGTCATATAAAGTGCTGAGCTAGCGATACACCATTCAGCCTAGCAATGCATAGTTTTTTTGGTGGATCAGTCACTTGGTAGCTTGCACCCTACCTGGCAATCACTACTGGCAGCTCTCGTCCTGTCCGGCTATCCAATCTAGCAGATCACGCCCAGCTCAGCAAATCCAATCTGGCTGCTCTCGCCCTGCCCGGCTATCCAACAGTGGCTCACACCCCGCTAGGCACATCCACCCACTTTGTACTGATCTCTGTCTCCCTCTCCATGCATCACTCTTTGTGTGTCTGTCGTCCATCACTTACCAACTGTCACTTTTTTTTTAAAGACTAGGCTCCTCCCATTTTTTGTGCCTTCACAGAGTCCCGTCTGTACAAAATATATAGTTCTCTATGGAAAATAACCTTTTCTCCTAATACAAATACAGTTGAATTACTTAACATAACATTATACATAATTACTTAACATATATACATATGTGGGTTTGGGACACACCCTACAAGGGTGTTTTTAAACATGCAACACATTCTCAAGTCAGTGCAGCTTTGTTCGGCTTCCATTTACAGCATAGAGAGAGACCTGTGAAGAACCTAGCAGTTCAGTCACTTAGTAACAATGTGTCACAGTCATATCATATCACTTCCAAATACAGCATAATTTCTAAGCTACGCTGATATCTACTTAATATTGTTACAAACATTTACAACCATGCTTATTCAAACATTATCATATGAAATAGGAAGAAAAATATATACAAATAACATCTCTTTTATATTATTCAGTTGACTTCTTGCGTCATAAACATGTCTATAGCTAGTTTAAAGGACGAGTGTCGCGAACATTTTTTTTTATTTCAATTTGCTTTTAGTGTTTTATTAAAAAATGTTTTATTTATTTGTGTGTTTGTGTTTTACTTTTTTTTATTTTTTAACTTTTTCTTGTCTATGGGAGCTGCCATTTTTTTTTCCATCTCTGTATGTGTCGATTAATGACACATACAGACATGGAATACGGCACATACAGCCCCATAGTGAATGCGAACGGGGCCCATTCCATCCACTATGCGCCACTCCCACACAGTCCAAATTGAAGGTCTTCGGCCGAGCGACGTCCGGCGCAATTTTCTTGTGGACTCGAAGCCGCGGCCGGACAGTAAGATTACTACTTCCGGTCGCGGCTTCCGGACTGTGTTCTGAAGCAAGCACGAGGAGCGGAGGGAGCAGACGGAGCGGACGGACCGGAGGGAGCGGCGGCGGCAGGAGCAGGTAAGTTAGGTCTGTGTATGTACATGTTTTAGTGTGTGATTACTACTGTATGTAAACCTACTACACTGTGTGTTAGCTCAAAAAATGGCGACACACAGTGTAGGAGGTTTGACCGTTCAATCCCCTCCTTTCTCCTGGCTCTAGCCAGGATAAGGGAGGGGGGATTCTGTGAGCTCACTAGAGCGAGTGTCTTCTCAAATATTGCAGCATAAAGCAATGTGGTTGCTTTACCACATGCCAATGCTGCAATTTTGGGAATTGCTCCATCTAGTGACCAGCACTGGGAAATGTTATAAATTAGAATCTAATTTATAATATTTCCTGACTCGTGAAAAAATTCAAAAAATTAGAACAATGTTTAATCATTTATACACTAACTGTTTAACTAAAAAAAATTAAATAATTTTCTAGCGACACATTACCTTTAAGATTTAGCTTTAGTTATCATATAAACCATCTTTTGAACCCACACCCCGGCCTTTGCGGCAGATTACTGTGAGCTGTATACATCAATGAACTGTTACCATTGATGTGTATGTAAAATATATTTGTGTAATGATCTTTTTCTGACACCAAAATGTAACAATTATGCAGAAATTATAGTCCCCTTGTTCAGATTACTATTCCAGACATAGGCACTCATGTGTACCTTTGAAAGGGAAAAGTAGATAGAGAACTTGTGAGGGGTACACCGACTGCTGGGTAAAAGTCTCATTCTGACATCACAATGCGACAATTATAAAGAGATGAGTATTGCTGCCTTAGCACTCCATTAAAACTTATTTCTTCCAGGAGTTCCCTTTCCTTTGTTGTCCTTTGGCAACTGGAGAAGTAACTTATGAGCATCTGCTGACTGGCCACTCACATATAACAATGAGAGAAGAAAAACACAGAGGGAACACAGAGGGGGTAACCCGGGTAAGTATACCCTGGCTGCTCTTCTTTTAAGGTATGTTGTGACTGGCATTGTTTACTGTGGCTTGCACTGTATAGGGAGCCACTGTGACAAGCCCTTTTTAGTGGTGGTAGCTGTCTGAGGGGCATTGTAGCTGACACTACATAAAAGGCACTGAGGTAGGCACTGTTCGAGGAGTCTTTGTGGCATGTGTGCTGTAATACACACCTCCTGTGGCGTAACAATCGCAGTAACAGGGGGTGCGACTGTGACCAGGTCCGGAAGGGAAGGGGGCTTGCAGGCAAACTCCGGATCCCCTCAGGCTGCCACACCAGGCTCCAGCAAAGGTCTCCACCTTGATGCATACAAGGTCCTGATGCCGGGCAATGTCAGGACGTTGTATGTGAAGCAGCACAAAATGAGGATGTGTGCTGTGTTGCATATAACGTCCTGGGCTGCCCAGCATCAGGACCTTGTATGCTCCATAGATCGATCTATTACAAATCGCCTGACAAAAGACAAAGAAAAAACATAACAAAAAGTTCAACTACTTTGAATAAAAAACTAATAATTTGAGAAAACCTCATTCTCTACGTCCATTATTTCTATAGAGTGCTTGGGTTTTTCTACTATACCATAGATCGATCTGGCAGCAGCCTGAGGGCACCCAGGATAAGCCCCATGCGGACAAGAGAAGTGGAGCGGCGAGTAAATTGTTGTTGTTTTTACGATGGGGGAGAGGGGTATGATAGAGGCACAACACTGAGCTCGGCTCGATCTTGTTACACCCCTGCACACATACAGAATAATTTGAAGAGGAAGGGCACGTTCAGACGTGGTGGAGTTTTTCCGCTGCAAATGTTGGTGCAGATTTGGGGCAATTACGCAACGAATCTGCACCAACATTTGCATATTTGACAGGTAATTCAGACGTTGCAGATATCACAGCGGACTTGCCACAGATTTCAGTTTTTGTATTGCAAAGGCTGAAATCCGCAGTGAAATTCCGCTTCTTTTCCGCAACATCATGAGCATGCTGCGGAGGTAAATTTCTGCACCGCAGCCTGATTTCCGCAGAGTTATTTTCTGCAACGTCCGAACTAACTTTCCTAAAAAGGTATAGAAACAAATGTAAAAAACGGCTGCTGCAGAATTCCACTGCGGACTGTACGCAGTGAAATTTAACAGCAATTCTGCCACGTGTGAATGTGCCCGAACAGAGCAATCAAATAGCTTGTGTAAATCAGTGATTAACATGAATACTCAGATCCATCTTCAGAAATAGGTTCTGCAGCAGCGGAGGTGTAAATGATCCTTTTATGACCAAGGTTAGAGATGAGCGAACCGGGACAACCGAACCCGGTTTCGGTCCGAACTTCCGGAAAAGTTCGGTTCGCAGCGAATCCGAACTTCACCGGGTTCGGCCGAACCCGTTTTGACCGAACCCGGTCAAAAACATTATACAAATCGGCAGCCACTTGTCTCTATCAATCACTGATAGAGAAAAGAGGCTGCTGATTAAAAATAAAATAAAAAGCATTTCATACGTACCCGGTCGTTGTCTTGGTGACGAGTCCCTCTTCTTCCTCCAGTCCGACCTTTTCTGACGCGGCAGCCTGTGATTGGCTGCAGAGGCCTCTGCAGCCTGTGATTGGCTGCAGAGGCCAAGTGGTGGTGACTTGCCAATCATGTGAACGTGTTATAGAGGACAGGCGTGGAGGAGATGTAACAGACTGAGCTACGTAATGGTAAGAACAGAATTCACAGCAGCACAGAGTATTTCAGGAGAGGAGCGTGCAGATTCTGTGCTGCTGTGAACTCTGCTCTTACCATTACGTAGCTCAGTCTGTTACATCTCCTCCACTCCTGTCCTCTATAACACGTTCACATGATTGGCAAGTCACCACCACGCACAAGATCTGCACGCTCATCTCCTGAAATACTCTGTGCTGCTGTGAACTCTGCTCTTACCATTACGTGGTGACTTGCCAATCATGTGAAGGTGTTCTGGAGGACAGGAGTGGAGGAGAGGTAACAGACTGAGAGCTACGTAATGGTAAGAGCAGAGTTCACAGCAGCACTGAATCTGCACGCTCATCTCCTGAAATACTCTGTGCTGCCTTAAACTCTATGGACAGGTCAGGATCCTGTTTCTTTTAAATGCTGCACTGTAGCGCAGCCTTATATAGTGGATCGAGCGGGTTCCCCAGCAGCATTTAAAAGAAACCGTGTTTGTGTATGTGTGTGTTTGTGTATATATGTGTGTTTGGGTATGTGACTTTGTCTGTTTTTGTTTTTATATGTGTGTTTGTGTATATGTGTGTGTGTGTGTGTGTGTATATATGGGTGTGTTTGTGTATATGTGTTTGTGTATATGTTTGTGTATATATGGGTGTATTTGTGTATATGTTTGTGTGTAGATGTTTGTGTGTTTTTGTATATGTGTTTGTGTATATGTGTGTATATGGGTGTGTGTTTGTGTGTATTTATGGGTGTGTTTGTGTATATGTGTTTGTGTATATGTGTGTTTGGGTATGTGTGTTTTTGTTTGTATATGTGTTTGTGTATATGTGTTCGTGTATGTGTGTGTGTATAACTGTGTGTGTGTGTGTGTTTGGATATGTGTTTTTGTTTGTATATGTGTGAGTTCGTGTATATGTGTGTGTTTGTCTGTTTGTGTGTGTGTGTATATCTTGTTGTGTTTGTGTATATATGTGTGTGTCTGTGTATGGTTGTTTGTGTGTGTGTGTGTGTGTATATATGTGTGTAGGTGAGTAGAAGTATTGGTATTGTTCACATTGATAACTGTTTTTTTATGTTGTTGCAGATTTTGATGTACCGATTGGACTACATCTTCGATTCGTTGGACTACTGCGTAGATCTACGTTTTTTCAAATTTTAATAAAATGGTTAACGAGGGTTTTGTTGGGGATTTCTTATTTCAATAAAAAAGAATTGTCTTTGTGGTTTTTTTTAAACTTTATTAGTGCCTAGATAATGGCAGTTGGCTGATTGACAGCGTCCATTATTAAGGCGGTACTTAGTGTTAGCCGGTGCAGAGGCTAGCACTAACCACCCATTATTACCCCGGTACCCACCACCACCAGGGGTGCCGGGAAGAGCTTGGTACGATCCAGTACCCGACCATCTGTTGTGATGGTCGGGTACTGGGGCGGCCGTAGGCTGGTATTATGAGGCTGGGAAGGGCCAAAATCAGTGGACCTTCCCATCCTTGTAATGCTAGGCTGCTGCTGCTGTGTTGTATCGGGCTGGTTATAAAAATGGGGGGACCCCCACGTCGTTTTTTTTTTTGAATTTAACAAATTTAGCAATAGACGGGTCCCCCACATTTTTAATAACCAGCCATATACAAGGCCGCAGCAGTCTGGCATTACATTGGTGGGAAGGGTCACTGGTTTTGTCCTTTCCCAGGCTAATAACACTGTGTTGTATGTGGCTGGTTATGATAAATTGGGTGGAACCCCATGTCTTTTTAAAAAAAAAAAAAATAAAATAAATAAATAATTAAAAAAAATGACGTGGGGTCCCCCCCACTTTTATAACCAGCCAGATACAACACAGCAGCAGCAGCCTAGCATTACAAGGGTGGGAAGGTCCACTGATTTTGGCCCTTCCCAGCCTCATAATACCAGCCTGCGGCCGCCCCAGAGCCCGACCATCACAACAGATGGTCGGGTACTGGATCGTACCTGGCTCTTCCCGGCACCCCTGGTGGTGGTGGGTACCGGGGTAATAATGGTGGTTAGTGTTAGCCTCTGCACCGGCTAACACTAAGCCTCGCCTTAGTAATGGATGTTGTCACTCAGACAGCGGCCATTACTAAAGTGGTAGTAATAAAATTTGAAAAGACAAAGATATAGATAAAATATTTTATTGAAATAAAGCACCCCCAACACAACCCTCATTAACCATTTTATTGTAGAAAAAAAAACGTCATCTAAGTAGTCCTCGAAACCGACGTAGTCCAAACACCAAACCTGTAAAAAAAAAAAATGAAATAAAACATGTCGTAGGCTTAGATTCAGTTTAATGTGTGATACTGACTGTTATACCATGTATAGAAGCCTGCCGTGAAGTTGACTTAGATACAGGGCGCCAGCAGACAGTATCATACATGGCCATACATACATATATACAAACATACATACAAGCATGCACATATATACATGCAAATATACATACATGCAAACATATATACATGCAAACTATCATACATACATGCATACACACACACATGAAAACATACATACATACAAACAAACATGCAAAGATACATACATACATATATACAAGCATGCACAAATATACATGCAAACATAAATACATGCAAACATAATTACATACATGCACATATATAAACATACATGCAAACATACATGCAAAAATAAAAACATGCAAACATACATACATGCACATATATACATACATACATGACAACATACATACAAACATACATGACAACATACATACATGCAAACATTCATACATACATGCAAACATACATACACACATGCAAACATATATACATGCAAATATACATACAAACATGCACATGTATACATACATGCCAACATACATGCAAACATACATGCACATATATACATACATACATGACAACATAGATACATGCAAATATATACATGCAAATATACATACATACACACATGCACATATATACATACATGCCAACATACATGCACATATATACATACATGACAACATACATACATACATACATGACAACATACATACATACATATATATACACATGCAAATATACATACAAACATGCATACATACATACATTCATGCAAACACACATACATGCAAACATACATACATTCATGCAAACATACATACATACAAATATACATACACACATGCACATACATACATACATGACAACATACATACATAACAACATACATGCAAAAATACATACATGCAAACATACACACATGCAAACATACATACATACATGCAAATATATACATGCAAATATACATACAAACATGCACATATATACATACATGCCAACATACATGCACAGATATACATACATACATGACAACATACATACATGCCAACATACATACATACATACATACATACATGCCAACATACATACATGCCAAAAAATAATAATAATACGTTCATACTTACTTTCCTCCTGTCCGGCCTCCAGCGATGACGTTTCATCCATGTCGCCGCTGCAGCCTGTGATTGGCTGCAGAGGCGGTCACGTGGGATGAAGCGTCATCCTGACGTGCGTGACCGCCACTACAGCCTGTGATTGGCTGCAGCGGCGAAAGGGATGAAACGTCATCGCTGGAGGCCGGACAGGAGGAAAGTAAGTACGAACGTATAATTTTTATTTTTTTATTACATTTAAATTGTATTTTCCGCGCGCCGAGCATGTACTGTGAAGGTTGCTGAAAGAGTTAGTGCAGCCCATTAACTCTATCAGCACCCCGGACAGTAGCATGCTCGGCGCACGGAAGTGACAGGTTCGGTCCGAACTAGTTCGGTCCGAACCGAACTTTTTTGTGAAATTCGGCGAACTAGCCGAACCGAACTTTTGATAAGTTCGCTCATCTCTAACCAAGGTCTTCAAGCTCCTAGCATTTCAAAGCAGCGAGAATAACACCTTTTGGAATTACACATTCTAAATTATGATTTTTCCTTATTTTTTCATTTATTTTCTTTAATAAAATATTTTTATTCTTTCTTTTTTTTTTTGCACCACATTCTAAGATCTACGTATGAAAAATAAGAAAACGTTTTTCCAGCTCTCCACTACTGCCACGGGTCTCCTGTGTAGCACTCGGATTTACGTCCTGGCTGACGTGTATTCATGGGAAAAATAGAGGTTGAATCCAGCGCTTCAGAGTAAAACGTCCAATCTTTATCTCTTTCTTTATCAATTAAAAAATGATACAGCAACATCAGGAAGGGGCTCTGCAGGGCCTACGCGTTTCTGACGGTTCCTCTGTCCTTGTTAATAGCTACACAATAGTAATTACTACATAGTAGGGAATAAATGGCTGAAATAAAAAATAAGAGAACATACAGCAGATCTTCATTTTAATACTAGTATGTTTCTCCCCTTATGTCATTTATTGTATGTGCTAAATACATCAGTGGCATCACACATCCCTCTGGTTGTTTGCTACAATGTATCAGTCTAGGGTCCATTTGCTTTAGCTCACAGTGTATTGCCTAGACTGGATACAACTAAATTGAATTCTCAGCTGCGCGCAGGACTAGGTATGTACATGTTTTGCAGGAAAAAAGAGTGCTCTCATCTACTGACAGCAAACACATTTCTTGGAAATGGTGAGAAATATATAAAACGTATATTAAAATGTTGTATCACTTTTCATTTATACAGTTAGCATTATAGCAAAATCAGTTAGGTACTATTTTCACCATTTCAGTTGTCTGCTCAGTAAAATCTCTTTATTGGCAATGGGCTATACAGCGCAATTATCCATAATGGTAAAGGACATATACTTACAGCCAAGCTACATAGTAATTAAGATGAAAAACGACAAATTAGCAACATGAAAGGGGTGAATTTCCTTTTCCAAGGACGCATTTTCCTGGTATAAGAAAATTGAAGCGGAAAGGCTTTAATACAGATTCCAGTTGCAACCTCTATTGTCTTATACAAGTAAAATATGGCTGCATCTTAAGATATTAACCCAATGTGGAAGTAAATTTTCACAGAATCACTCATCATTTCTACCAAAGAATAAAAAAGTCAATTTGAAAGATATACACAATTGCATTAGGTGCCACTTAAATGGCATTGGCAATATTCCAGTAATGTGTAATTTATTTTATCATATGTTAAAAAAAAAAATCCAACTACTAAAATGTTAATACTCAACTGAGGAAAAACAAAAAGAATAGGGAGGGAAATAAAGAAACACAAAAAAGGTGTATGATAGCGCAGGGAGAGTCATAAAAGATGACAGAGGACATAAAGAGCCAGCATAGAAGCTTGAATACCTATTATGTCCAAATAGGCTTTGTAAAGATTTGTATGTATCCAATATATTTATTTGGACCTCTTTTTTTCATCATGTGAAATAGTTACCTAGTATAACATATCATGAATGGAGAATTTTCATATACACTATATTCATATTAGTATTCGAATGATAAAATAAAATGAGCTGGATCATGATACTGAAGAAAATAGATCAGGTCCGCCATCACAAATTTTTTGGTCCACATAATACGAGATTTTTCATAGCCCCCTCCTACATATCTATGTGCAGCCTTTAATGCCTGTACCATACATGGGCCAATCAGTGACACAATCAGGACAGCCACAAAATGTACAGTACAGTCCCACCAAAACTACAGACATCAGTACATGCCCACAGGTGCACAGAGTGACATAAGGATCCGAGAATGGTTCCAAGAGGCTCGTCGGGAGGGAGGACTCCCTAGTCCAGCTCCCACATTTGAGCAACCCCTGCTGCCCTCATCAGCTGTTCCACCAAGGAGTCTTTGAGGGTGGACCATCTCAAGCTGTCTACCCAGGAGAGACTATGCAGATGCACTTCGGGACTTTGTCTGTATTGCGGCCTCGGAGGTCATCTTGTGCGTCTGTGCCCCCAAAAGCCCCAGAACCTAGGCTTGCTTGGAGAGACAACCCTGGGTGAGGAGGGACTTTCTTTCAATTTGTCCACCCCCGTGACCATACTGTCCGGTGAGAGAACGCACCGAGTCTCTGCCTAACTGGACTTTGGATCCGCAGCTAACTTCATTCGGAGAGACCTGGTGGATCTTCTCCAGTTTCCCACAACCCCCCTGGAGAGGCTTTTGATCGTTGCCTTGGTGAATGGACTGCATCTGCCTGACCCTATTGTAGCTGTTACCAAACCACTGAAGCTCCAAGTGGGAGCCCTTCATTCTGAGCTCATCTCGTTTTTTGTCCTGTCCAAGGTCGTCAACCCTGTGCTGCTGGGCCTGCCCTTGTTCCGACTACATGCCCCAGCTCTGGACTGGAATTCTGGAGAGGTTCTCCAGTGGGGTTCCGAGTGCCTCAACCGCTGCCTGGGTCAGATCCAGATCTATTGCTTATTGAAATGAATGGGTTTTCCATGTAATCCTGATACGTGCTTGGTCCTCCAGAGACAGAAACGGTCTTTGTAGCCACTCTTCATTCTGGCTAATTGATAAGTGTCTAAAATGAGGGACGCCCCTCTATCAATTCAGAATACTTTAATAGGATATCGAAAATAGGTTTTCTAAACCAGACAAACCCTTTATCCAAGCATTTCCTTACATCTATGAGTACCAGTCACATAAAACAATTCCATTCTCCCTATATTTAACATTAAATATTTACACAGTCAAATACAATCATTATGGTTATATTGTTTAGTTCATTTGTGAAGATTTATTTAATATTTCTGTATGTAAATATGCCAGCATGCAGACTTGAATGTAAAGTACATTAGTAGATGGAAAGTTAAATAAATGTATAGGGCAAATAATAGGTTGCTTACAGTATACCAATTGTTTCACTTACTGTATGTTATTAGCTACAGGAGGAAGGGAGGGCTACAAGAAGGGTCCTCAATTACTTTTCCTAATAAAGAATTAGCTTACCATATAGTTTAAAGCAAAATAGTAATTCACTTGCCTAAAATCAACATTTTAAACTAAATTAGAAGAAATTAAAAAATGTATTTACTATGTAAGTATGAAAAACATCACTTATAGTAACTCAATTTGACCTTGACTTATCATTTGGCAATTACCTCCTTTGAAGAGAGCAGATATGATACATGATATTTTTTTTAATATTAGGTCATGTAAATGATCATATCTTTAAAAGGAAAAGGGAAGGGGTGTAAGTCTAATCGAATAAGTCTCTAATGAAATACTGTGTCACGTTGGGTGCGTGGACTCACTGGGTCATACCACCTTGACGGTATAGCAGCTGGCCAATAGGGTACAAGTCAAAGTCAATAGTTCGGATAGGTGTACCTGTGGTAACTTCTGACAGTAGCGAAGACAGGCTCGGATGGGACCTTGGCAGCAGGCAGACACCAGGCGTGGTGTAACCAGGAAGGCGTGGTACACAGTGCAACATGACTCCAACTCTAAACGGCAATTGAACCAGGATAGCACGGGACACAGGATACAGGTAGCAGGATGGGGAACACTCGGAACTGGGAAACACTAAGAGACCATTTGCAGAGACGAACAGAGGTAAACAACAACAACAACGCTCAGGCAATGCAGGAAGGGGCAGGGCCCTTCTTATAGTCCAGGGTGCTCATGGGCTAATTTGAGTATCTAATTCAGGTGCGCGCGCTGGCCCTTCAAGAGCGGGCACGAGCGCGTGCGCATACCCTATGGGACACTGCAGGGTTAAGCGGAAGTGAGCTCACTGATCCATGGCTGCGGCCGTCAGGAGGTGAGTAAACCTCACGGCCCGTGGCCATGTGTGTTACATACTGTATACTTCAGTTCTTTTATGTAATATTCTCACCTGCACTGTCTTACTGTATCGATGTGAGTTACATGGCGGGGCAGGTGGGAACATCTGGCATTGAGTGTGCAAGTCACTCAGTCACTCAATTAATCAGTATACACAGTCGTCTGGCCTATTTGAACACTCTTCCTTCGGGCCAATCAGAGTTCATGAGTACCTAGCCAATTAGAACTATTGCCCTGTGGCCAATCAGACCAATAGGCGCTCTAAATGAATGATCAGTCAGCGCCACTCTTTGCCAGTTATTAGGTGTGCGTATATGCAGTGGCAGATTAACCCCTTAATGACCAGCCTATTTTAGACCTTAATGACCAAGCCATTTTTTACGTTTTTCCATAGTCGCATTCCAAGAGCTATAACTCTTTTATTTTTGCGTCGACATAGCTGTATAAGGTCTTGTTTTTTGCGGGACAAGTTGTACTTTTTAATAGCACCATTTTGGGGACATATTATTTATTGATTAACTTTTATTAACTTTTTTTTGGGGGGGAATAGAAAAAAACCTGAAATTTCGCCACTCTTTTTCGCGTCTTAAATCAACGGCGTTTACCGTGTGATATAAATAACAGCATAACTTTATTCAGCGGGTTGTTACGATTGCAACGATACCAAATTTGTATAGTTTTTGTATGTTTTACTACTTTTACACAATAAAAACGCTTTTTTTTCAAAATTATTTGTTTTTGTGTCTCCATATTTGAAGAGCCGTAACGTTTTCATTTTTTTGCCGATGCGGTTGTATGAGGGCTTTTTTTTTGCGGGAAGACTTGTAGTTTTTATTGGTACCATTTTTGAGTAGATGCGACTTTTTGATCACTTTTTATAACATTTTTTTAAAGTCAGGATTCACAGAAAACAGCAATTTTTCCATAGTTTTTTATTACATTTTTTACGGCGTTCACCGTGCGGGTTAAATAATGTTATAGATTTATAGTCGGGGTCGTTACGGACGCGGCGATACCAAATATGTGTAATTTTTTTACTTTATTTTGTTTTTTTAATAGTAAAGGTTTTTCATTTTTTTTCACATTTTTTTTTTCATTAACTTTATTAAACAATTTTTTTACTTTTTTACTAGTCCCACTAGGGGACTATAATATGCGATTCTCCGATCACTATTGTAATACACTTCAATACTTTTGTATTGCAGTGTATTACTGCCTGTCCGTTTAAAACAGCCAGGCATCTGCTAGGTCATGCCTCCGGCATGATCTAGCAGGCAGTCGCTCCAGGCAGACCTGGGGGCCTTTATTAGGCCCCTGGCTGCCATTAGAGACACAGACACTCGGCGATCGTATCGCCGGGTGTCGGTGGGGGAGAGAGGGATCTCCGTCCCTCTCTCCAAAACCACTCAGATGCGGTGCACGCTATTGCGCACTGCATCTGAAGGGTTAAACGGGTGAGATCGATACTTATATCGATCTCACCCGGCAGAGCAGGGACGCTCCCAGCCCTCAACTGCCTCTAGCAGCTGAGAGCGGGGAGATTTGACACTCCCTGCTCTGTTTACTTTATCCTGATGCAGTGCCGTAAAAAGGCACATGCATCAGAATAAAGCCCGTTAGTGGCCGCCGTTAAAAGGCGTATTGGCGGTCACTAACGGGTTAAGTGTACCATGGGGCCTGGGCTGTTGACACAACTTGGGCCCCCTCCTTCCCCCTCACACGCAATCCAATCCCCCCAACCTGCTGACACTGTACCCGTCAGTGTCACTGACCTGACGGGTACAGGTTTTAGCACTAGATACAGCTGCTCTGTATTCAGGATATAAAGCAGCTGTATCTCAATAAGTAAAAATAATTTTTAATAAAAAGTATTTATAAAGTTGCAACAGACACTGATACACTGTTTTATTAAAGAAAAAGTAATAAATAATAACAATAATAATAATTAAAAAAAATTGGAACACCTCTCTTTAAAGTGTAACGAAACTTTTAAAAAACTTTTGACATGTCGTACTGATATGTCAGAACTTTTAATCGGTTGGGGGTCAAAGAACTGAGACCCCCACCGATCACTAAAGTGAAGTGGCAGAAGCGCACAATTGAATGCTGTGCCGCTTAGTTTCTGATCGGCAGTCCTCGGAGTGGTGTCCATCCGTACACCGCTTGCTCGGTAAATATTTTATAAGGGAAAAAGTGGGTTTTTCATTTTTTATATTTGGGATTTTTATTTAATTATTTTTAATTGTATTAAACTTTTTGATAACTTTATTTTTAGTCCCACTAGGGGACTTCACTATGCAATCTGCTGATCGGTTTTATAATACACTGCAATTGCAGTGTATTATATTGTATATATTGTATATTGCAGTATACACATAATACTTCTGTATTGCAGCGTATACAGGCACATGCTAGGTCATGCCTCAGGCATGGCCTAGCAGGCATCCACTACAGGCAGACCTGGGGGCCTTTAATCGGCACCCTGTGATTGCAATTGCAATCGATTCCGCCCATTAGAGCAGGTACCCAGTGTCACGGGCACAGGGTATGTGGACCCACTAGGCCGCTCCACCGTAGCGGGGAGGCAGCTGACCAGGTCACAGTCTAAGCAGAAGTAAATGGCAGACAGTATGCTTGGGTACCTGAAATAGTCCGGGCGGTGGCTGTGGCTTCAGTACGGATGGAGGCAGGTGCGGCAAGTGGCGCCAGACGTGGCGGCAGTATCCGATGACACTTGACGTGGCAGATGGCACTTGACGTGGCAGATGGCACTTGACGTGACAGATGCCACTTGACGTGGCAGATGGCACTTGACGTGGCAGAAGACACTTGATGTGGCAAATGGCACTTGACGTGGCAGATGGCACTTGACGTGGCAGAAGACACTTGACGTGGCAGATGGCACATGCCGTGGCAGATGGCACTTGACGTGGCAGAAGACACTTGACGTGGCAGATGGCACTTGACGTGACAGATGGCACTTGACGTGGCAGATGGCACTTGACGTGGCAGAAGACACTTGACGTGGCAGGTGGCACTTGACGTGGCAGAAGACACTTGAACGCGGGTAGGCACAGGAACAACACGGAATACCGGAACGGTAACAGGGCATGGGTAACAGCTGGAACGGGAACACTACGGAACCATTTGCGAGACAGACTGGGAAAGACTAACAACGCTCAGGCAAGGATTAGAAGACCAGGGGCCTTCTTATAGACCAGGAAATCGTGGCAGTTGATGGTGATGACGATTTCCTAATTGCGCGCGCTGGTCCTTTAAGGCCGGGCGCGAGCGTGCGCGCGCACCCTACGGGATCCTGCCGAACGGAGCGGAAGTGAGCGCTGGCATCTCCTAGGAGAAGCTAGAATGGAGCAGCGCTCAAACACATGCAGCGGCTCCATTTAAAGTCTATAGGAGTGACAGAAACAGTCAAGTACAATGCTCTGCTGTTTCTGCCAGTTCCATAGACATTGAATGGAGCGCTGGGCATATGCTTGACCACCGCTCCATTCTAGCTCTTTCTCACTGTAGGGGGTGCTGTGATGAGGAACAGAAGTTCAGAACAGCCGATCTCGTTATCGCTGGGGGTCCAAGCGGTGGTGCTGACAGCGATTATCCCCTGTCCTGTGGATGGGTGAAAATTGTTCATTCTAATACAACCCCTTTAAAGGCTAAGTACACCTATAAAATCGTGTTTTTTTTGTCTTTTTTTTTATATTTATATATAATTGTGTTTAGTGCAACTCTCTAAATCTTTTTTATTAAAAAATATTTTTACTTTTTGAGAGACAGCTGCTTTGTACCCTGTATACAGAGCAGCTGTATCTAGCACTGAAACTTGTGTCTGTCAGGTCCATGGGACTGCGTGTCTCTGACACGTAGAGTCCAGCTGTTATAGATCACATCTAATTTGTAATAAAAGTATTTAGAAAGTTGCACCAAACACTCTGATAGACATTTATTTTAAAAAAATAAGCCTTTTAAAAAGGTGTACCTTTGACGCCTTTTGCCCTTAAAGACCATATACATTTTAGTATTTAACTTTTTTGCATCATAATTTTTTTTATGCTTTTTTGACATAACTGTATGAAGCTTTGTTTTTTTGTGGGACAAGTTTTACTCAATGTAGGTGCTGTTTTTTGGTACATATACAGTACATTAGCATTTCATTAATAAACATTTTTATTTTTGAAAAAAAAAAAAGTGCTGCTGCAGTTTTTTTTTTTACAGCACACACCAACCATCATAAATTATGCAACACTTGTATTGTGCAGTTTGCTACAGTTGTGGCGATACCAAATATAGGTGTATTATTTTATATTTTGGGACTATATTTGTAAATATTTGCATTTGTGTGTATTTTTTTGCAGATTTTTTATTTAACATTACTTTTCTAAAATTTATTTTATTTGTATTTTTTAACCCCTACACGCACCACAACGTAATAGCACGTTGTGGTGCAGAGGTGATGTTTGCAGCTGGATCAATCAGGATCGCAGCATCTAAAACATTAGGGAGAGGGGGCTCCCCCATCTGACAGCTTATTGACCCCCTAATATGACAATATAAAAATTACAATACATTAGTATTGCAGTAAGCCCCCTAGGGGTACTAATGAAAAAAAAAGCCAATAAAAAATACATTTTTGTGAAAGTTTATAAAGATTCCATTTAAGATAAGTAGTTGTATTATGTAGTGTACATTTTATATTATATTGGTGTATTGTGTATCCATTTCATGGGCCAATTAGTTACTGGTTGGAAAAATCGATTTTGACAAACCATTCACTAATCAAACTTGACCAACTCACCTTTATATTATCCGGATCATTGTCAGTCTTTCCACCTAATAATTATTATTTTTTTGGGCTCAGTTATAAAAACACAATAAAAAATGCATTGCAAAACTGAGAGCATTGTCCATCAGTTAACTAATTTGTTATTTAAATACTGATGTACATATTTTAAAAAGTAAGGAAGTATCTCCTGTTGGTCAGGATAAATTGCATTAAAAAATTTATTTTAAAAACCCAGACCTACTAGTAGTTAACCTTTAATATCCTTAGGATTTATGATGGGTGCAAATGGATTTTCTAAAATATTACAGAAACATTTAGTATTCTTATATGAGTTAGGTAAAACTCAGGTATAATATGCATTATTTAAAAATAAATAAATAAATTTTGTAAATCGGAAACATGCATACAATTCTATGTAAAATCCCATTTACTAGCATTGTACTTTACTTTATTGTGGATTTTCAGTGTGGAATCCTCTGAACGAGGCCTAATGATAGGCAAAAAGAGTCACCATTATTGTACCACAAAAAAAAGTTGCAAAAACCTGATATATTTTCAGGATTTTGCTGCACTTGGTTTTGTGTTTCTTTAGTAGTATTGGCAGATACCCCTAAGGGTATGTTCACACGTACACGTGCGATACGCCTGAAATTACGGAGCTGTTTTCAGGAGAAAACAGCTCCGGAATTTCAGACGTAAAGGCAAGTGCAGGCGTTTTTCACAGCGTCCATTACGGACGTAATTGGAGCTGTTTTTCTATGGAGTCAATGGAAAACTTCTCCAATTACGTCCCAAGAAGTGACAGGCACTTCTCTGACGCGGGCGTCTTTTTTACGCGCCGTCTTTTGACAGCGGCGCGTAAAAAAAATGACCGTCGGCACAGAACATCGTAAAGCCCATTCAAATGAATGGGCGGATGTTTGCCGGCGCATTGGAGCCGTATTTTCGGACGTAATTTGAGGTCAAAACGCCCGAATTACGTCCGTAAATAGGGTGTGTGAACCCAGCCTAAAAGTTTTTCTTGCTGCCCATACTACATTGCCTAGTTGTGAAAAATTTATGTGTGATCTGCGCTGAAGTCTATTTTCTCTATTTTGCATAACTCCATTATTATTAATATAATTATTATTTTTTATTATTTATTTAAAAGCACCATTAATTCCAGGACGCTATACACATGAAAGACAAAAGGGTGTAAATACACAACATGAGACAATAAAAACAACAAGTACAATAAACATGAGCTTACTGAGTGATGGACTCAGGGCCGGCCTTAGGCTACAGGGTGCCCTGTGCGGAATTGCCCTTTGGTGCCCCACACTCCATTTATCATTGTTATGTATTGTCGGCATTTGGTGCTTTTGTTTGTGCATTTGTCACGCCGAAAAACATGTAAAAAATGTTTGGTTTAAGCGTCCCGTTGACATCAATGGTATAGCGTGCCGTTAGTGCATGCGACACGTTTTGTTTAAAAATGTGTCGCGTAAAAAAAGTAGTGTCCATTAGGGATACATGGGGTTTATCTCTTGCCATGGAGCCGCTACCTCTTCTATTTCACGTATTTCCCGTTATCGCAATCCTTCCAGACGCTCTATATGCCTTCCTTCTAGTGGCCAAAAGAACCCTACTTACCCTTTGGCTTAAAGAGACTCTGTCACCACATTATAAGTGCCCTGTCTCCTACATAAGGAGATCGGCGCTGTAATGTAGGTGACAGTAATGCTTTTTATTTAAAAAACCGATCTTTTTTCACAACTTTAGGAGCGATTTTAGTTTATGCTAATGAACTTTCTTAATGCCCAAGTGGGCGTACTTTTACTTTCGACCAAGTGGGCGTTGTACAGAGGAGTGCATGACGCTGACCAATCAGCATCATGCACTCCTCTCCATTCATTTACACTGCACTAGCGATATAGTTATATCACTATGTGCAGCCTCATACACAAGCCCTAACATTACTACAGTGTCCTGATAATGAATACACATGACCATCCAGCCTGGACGTCATGTGTACTCAGAATCCTGACACGTCTGAATCTTTATTGTGAGATTCCGGCAAGTGAAACCAAATTTCGTTTAGCTCCGTGATCTCGCGAGATTTGGTTTCACTTGCCGGAATCTCACAAAAAAGAGTCAGAAGTGTCAGGATTCTGAGTACACATGACGTCCAGGCTGGATTTCATGTGTATTCATTATCAGGACACTGTAGTAATATTAGGGCTTGTGTATGTAGCTCTACATAGCGATATAACTATATCGCTAGTGCAGTGTAAATGAATGGAGAGGAGTGCATGATGCTGATTGGTCAGCGTCATGCACTCCTCTGTACAACGCTCACTTGGTCGAAAGTAAAAGTACGCCCACTTGGGCATTAATAAAGCTCATTAGCATAAACTAAAATCGCTCCTAACGTTGTGAAAAAAGATCGTTTTTTTAAATAAAAAGCATTACTGTCACCTACATTACAGCGCCCATCTCCTTATATAGGAGATAGGGCACTTATAATGTGGTGACAGAGTCTCTTTAAGCCACAGGTCCAGTCAATTACTGAGGTTATATCTCAAATGAAAAAATGTATATTGAGCGTACAGCGAAATTCCTTTTCTTCGAAGTTTAAAAAAAAATGGAGAACTTTTATATGCAAACATTTCCAGCCCACTGAGATTAAGGACCTGATGACACCGTTCTATTATACCTCTTGGTACTTGACGAGGGCCGTGGCGGGTACGCTGGGAGCTCTGAAGGGTTAATTCATGCAGTATTTGCAGGTAGCGTTTTGCTGGTGGCGATTTTTGAGTCTAATTTGCTTTTATGTACCTACGTTTTTTTTTTTTTTATATATAACCTTGATATTGTATTATCTGGATGTCATGGGGTCATGGGGTGGGGGGTTTTGTTAAATTGAATAGGCAAATTTGGTCATGGATTCGTATCATATTATCATGTCTATTTTGCAAGATGTTATATTGCCATTTCCGACTGTTTCATTGTACTGTCAAACGTTTTGCTGTACATTTGTTTCTTTTTATTTGGAAAATCAATAAAAAGCTGTTATAAAAAAGTAGTGACAGGTCAATTCTTTGACACGTAAAACATGCCAAAAATGCGCCAAAATCACACCTAATTTCTATAGTCAATGGGAGTTCTGAGTGAGCGGCAAAAAATGTGATGAATACGCGTCAAAAGCGACCTGTAGTTTAAATAGAACTATACAAAAACACTAGTGTTTTTAAGGGTATGTGCACGCACAAAATAAAAAATGTCTCAAAATACGTAGCTGTTTTCAAGGGAAAATAGCTCCTGTTTTTCAGCCATTTTTTATTCAAAGTCGCGTTTTTCGCTGCATTTTTAACAGCTATTTTTGTGGCTGTTTTTCTATAGAGTCTATGAAAAACGGCCCCAAAAACGGCTGAAGTGACATGCACTTCTTTTTCGTGGCCGCATTTTTCTGCGGCCATTTTTTAAAACGGCCGCGTAAAAAAAGCCCTATCGCTACAGAATGCCGTTTTCCCAATGGGCAGATGTTTGGAGGCGTTCTGCTTCCGATTTTTCTGCCGTTTTTAGCACAGTGTGAAAAAGGCCTATGTTTTGGTAAGGCTGTTTTCACATTACGTCCTGCCTGTCCCTTTTTCATATGCAGTGGAAAAGCTCCTTGCGCATACATTATATGGACACAAAAAAGCATACCGTATAATTCTTTTTTACTAGACGGCATTGCATAAAATAGAGCAGTCCCACCCGAACTGAGGCTTTTTTAACCTCCATCATGTGTATTGGACTGTATACCATACGTTCTGGGAGCTTTCTCGGCGCATACATTACACGGATGGGCAGGATATAATGTGAAATTACCTTTAGGCTGAGTTCACACGGGGCGGATATGCTGCGTAAAAGAACGCAGCGTATACACCCTGTGCGCCGCAGGGAATTTGGGGCGAAAAAACACACCAAACTGTGGGGCAGTTTCTCGTCTGGAATGTCTGCTGCGAAAAACTGCAGCACTATGCCAGCCTGCCTGCAGGCCAGCCTCCTGGGATGACCAATCATTCCAGGAGAACACTGAAGCGTGTGATTGGCTTCAGCAGCGGTCACATGGGATGACGCGTCATCCCAGGAGGCCGACCCTCTGACATCATCCAGGACGGCCTCCTGGGATGACGTTTCTTCCATGTGACTGCCGTTACAGCCTGAGATTGACTGCAGCGGAGGTCACATGAGATGAAGCGTCATCCCAGGAGGGTAAAACACAGATTCCTAGGTAAGTATAATAAATTGTTTGTTTTCTGAGTGGCGTTTTTTGCGGCGGGATCGCTGTGAACCCGCCGCAAAAAAGACAACAACTGCTATTTGTTGCGGAATTTACCTCCCTATTGAATACAATGGGGAAAACCCGCAAAAAATAAGGTGCGTTTACGCAAATAAAATTGACATGTTGCGGAATAAAACTCTGCACCGCAGGTCAATTTTTTGCTCTCACTATTTACGCAGCGTGTGGAGGAGATTGTTTTATCTCATCCACTTTACTGCTACTATATTTGCTGCGGATTTTCTGCAACAGATTTCCGTTGCGGAAAATCCACAGTATTTACTTAACGTGTAAACTGGCCCTTACTCCGTTTACTCAAAGGCTATCTTTTGTATAACAGGAAAAAATATTAAAACTGCTGTCCACGTGGGCAATGTTGGTCCTTTTTATTACTTCTTATTTAACTCACAGCCAAAATCGCTGTTTTTTGTTCACATTAACTCAAAAAAAAATGTAATAAAAAATTAATAAAAACTTGCATGTATCAAAATATTGTACCAATAAAAGCTACAGCTCATCCCGCAAAAAATAAGCTCTCACACCGCTTAGAAAAAAATATAAAAAAAAGATATGTCTCTCAGAATGTGGCGAAACAACATATATTTTTTTTTAACAAATAGTTTTCTTTGTAAAAGTAGTAAAATATATGAAAAACCTATAGAAATTTGGTATCACCGTAATCGTATTGGGCCCCAGAATACAGATAATTTGTCGTTTTTACCGAACGATGAAAACCGTAAAATCGAAACCCTATAAACTATGGAGGAATCAGTTTTTTTTCTAATTTCAGCCCACAAAATTTTTTTTTTCAGTTTCCCAGTACATTATATGATACTATAAATTTTAGGAAATATATGGAAATCTCAGCTCACCCTCCTAGGTGCACGAAGAAGACAGCGATCTCCACGCTATAGAAACAACAATCCAGAAGGAAAAGGTTTAGCACTCCTTGTGGAACATGAAAAAAAATCTTCTTTATTGGTTAAAATAGATAGCCAGCGGAAGACTGAACAGGAAACAGTGGACAAGAAACATAAAACATATGTTCCCTCTGCGTTTCTAGCTCTCAAGAGCCATTACTCATAGATAGATCTTGATAAGTTTGGCGCATTGTAAGCCCGCTCACTTCATTTTAATATTGTTATTTTAAATGCCAGTATTAGTACATTTCCACCAATGTTTAAGGTGACAAATCTTTACAATAATTTAAAAACCCGTACTAGTATATTTAAATATTGAAATATCATCAAGGAAAATACGAATCATTTTCACAATTACATCGCCTCGCCTCCTTTTCTCTGGGGATGTATGATTTGATGAAGTCTTGACCTTTTTGATGTATTCTCAATGTACGCAATATGTTCCAGGACAAAATCTTAGTCTTGATAACTTGTCTTGATAGACTACTTTAGCTTTGTTATATAGATGCATAATTTTACATGGCTCCAAATGCCTTTGAATTAGCAACATCTGCTTGGATGTACTAAATGCACTGCACCCATAATTAATTCTAAGGTAGACATGATTAACAAAGCATATTTGTAAATTAAAACTAATTACATTTTATAGAATATAAATAATGTGGTAGATAATTATATTCAAAAGGATGGAGCATTTTTCCTTAATGACAAAATAACATTCAAAATAAACCATATCTATTATTGCCCTGTAATTCAGCAAACATCCAAGCATCTGGTGTTCTTACAAACATAATTTCATAGCCGCTTCTGAAAGGCGTCGTAAACATTTCTCTACGCCTCAATGAATTACATGTTGCACCGAACATTTAGAGGTGTCAATCTGAAAAAATTGCTTTTAGGGTGATTACGTTTTAGCAAATTATTAGTATGGCTTGAAGAAAAGTGGTACATTATTAAATGTATACAGTATCTATATAATGCCACAACACAGTACTTAAATAATACCACTCTATAGTGGTCAAATAACTGGGTCATACCATGCCAAATAACACTGCCATATTACATAGTTACATAGGTAGTACGGTTGAAAAAAGACACATGTCCATCAAGTCCAACCAAGGGATGGGAAAAGGGAAGGTAAAAATTTGGGAAAAGGGAAGGTAAAAATTGTAGTCATATTTTACCACCTTCAAGTCCTAAGGTAATAGGGCCACACAATGTGCAGATAATACTACCATACACTGCTATATAATGCAGTAATGATCATCATAATATAATACAATCATAATATACCAAATATACACCAATAAAAATATGAAATACACACACTAACCACGTTGCAGTAAAATCTCTTTTTTACCGCTATTAAAAACAAAAGGCGAAAAAACGCTTCATTTTCCTAAGATTCTGTGAAAATCTCTGATCAATAATTTCAAACTCCTAAACCTAATCTAATGCTTTAACTATTTTTTATTTTTTTTAGAACTAGTTGAAAACAATCATATATGGCGACAGTCAGTGGGTCAAATTTTATTTTCTGACTCATTGAAATCTTTTTCATCTGTAACAAATCTTTAAGGGTACAGTTGTAGCAATTTTTAACTTGAAACAACATGTTAAATACAAGAAACTTTAGCTTGAGTTTTTCCAATGGCTTTTAAATGGCTTTTGTTGTGTTATGTGATAAGATCACGCTGCAGCAAGTTATCAGTGATTAGTTAAAGTTTGCTACATCTGTACGTTTGTATTTGTTTTGTAGAATCATGGCAAAACTGCATCATTTTGCAGCAATTTTGTGGCAATAAACTGTGATTTGACCACAATGAATGAATGTACCCTAAGACATACCTTTCTAATGATAATCGTTGTTACTATGACTGTAGCATGCAACTGGTATTACTAGAGAAGCGGTCAGCAGATTTTACACTAAACATACAGACAGGATAGTCACAATGTAAAATGTGATACAATTATTAGTGCAAAGGGGTGATTGGACGAACAAGTGCTAATTTTCTCACTCCTTTTCTGGGTAAAAAACCTGAATTGCTCTCTATAAGATAAGTGTGTGTGGGGGGGGGGGGTTGTAGGAACAAAAGTTCATGTTAACCCTCTCCCTGGGGTCACCACAGATCCTCCTCCTCCCGATGCACACTGCCAGCACGCCTTTGGCTGGCCCCCTCTACTTTTCACATAGGGTTAAGTGAGAGCTGCAAGTATATGCAGCTTCTACTTTGATCGTGCTAGATCCAACTAAAGACAAGATTTAAAACAAGACTAAGATTGAAGGACGTGACTCTAATAAAGGAAACAGGTTTATGTTAATAATTAAACATAATTAGCTTTCCCAACTGCTGCAGGTTGTAATAGGAGGGAGGGCCCTTTTGAACTTAATATTAACCAATAGACCTAGCAAATAACAACGGTGCGGGTTGGAGGGCACCTAGGAAATAGTGACCATAAAGTAATACATTTCCACTTGTCTTTCAATACCATTCAATATTGTTCAAAAGCCACAAAAACACTGAACGTCAGGAAGGCGAAATTTGATCAGCTTAGAGATATTCTGAACCTTATTATAAGGGACAATGTCTTGAAAACTCAGACTAAAGATACTAAATGAAATATTTCTAAAAGCATCTTACATTTTTGTTGTGAGAGGTACATACCTTATGGAAATTAAAGGGTTAAAAATGAGGGAAAACCATTGTGGATAATAAAAATATAAAAGAGGTAGTAAATAACAAAAAGAAAGCATATAAACTACGGAAACAGAAAGGCAGTGAAAAAGCACTAGAAAGCTATAATAAAATAATTTAAAAAAAAACAGATAGAGGCAGCAAAGCTGGAGACAGAAAGACTTATTGCCAAGGAGAGTAAAACTAACCCAAAAATGTTATTATATAAATAGTAAAAAGGTAAAAACTAAGTGTTGGCCCTTTGAAAAGTAATGAGGGAACAAGTATTCTTCTCCAATGTATACACAGTGGAAAATTTAATTTTGGGAAAAATGAAGAAGGATAAAGTATATTAGCCATTAAATGACACCTGCCTAACCAAGGAAGAAGTGCAAAGCTGCCCTAAAATGATTAAAATAGACAAATCACCAGATCCAGCTGGCATACAACCCTGTCTTCTAAAAGAATTAGGTACAGTGATAGACAGACCATCATTTGTTATATTTAAGGGTTCTATCATGACTGGGTCTGTTCCACAAGACTGACGCATTGCAGATATAGTGCCAATATTCAAAAAGGGGTCAAAAAGTGAGCCCGGATAGTATAGCCCTGTAAGTTTAACCTTATTGTGAGTAAAATGTTTGAAGGTCTTCTAAGAGATTCTATCCTGGAGCATCTCAATGAAAATAAACATATAACTCCATATCAGCATGGATTTATGAGGGATCGGTTCAGTTAAACTAATCTGATCAGCTTCTATGAGGAGGTAAGTTCTAGACTGGACCGGGGTGAAACATTGTATGTCATTTATCTTACTTTTCAAAAGCATTTGATACTGTGTCACATAAAAGGTTGCTACATAAAATAAACTTGTAGAAAATGTGTGTAAGTGTGTAAGTACAAACTCAGATTGGGTCCCCATTACTAGAGTGGTACGACAGGGGTAAATATTTTGCCCTATTCTCTTTAATATATTTATTAATGAATTGGTAGACAGATTGCTTAGTAAAATTACTACATTTTTGCATACGATCCTAAACTGTGTAAAGCACACAGTATACAATACACAAAGGAGTACAGTATTATTTTACAAATGGATCTGGATAAATTGGAGGCTTGGGCAGAGAAGTGGCAAATGTGGTTTAACATTAATAAATGAAAGATTATATTCTTGGGAAGGGAAAGTACATGTCACCATTAAATACTAAATGAGAAAATAATGGGTAAAACTGACATGAAAAAGAACTTAGGATTTTTAGATGGCAGTAAACTTTACTGTAGCAACCAGTGTCAGGCAGCTGCTGCCAAGGTAAATGCAATCATGGGGTTCATCAAAAGAGGCATTACGAGAATATAGTTCTACCACTTTATAAATCTGTAATCATGGAATATTGTGCACAGTTTTGGGCACCAGTGCACAAGAAAGACATAGTAGAGCTTAATAGGGTTCAAAGGTAGGCAACCAAAGTAATATATGGAATGTGTGGACTACAGTACCCAGAAATATTAGGGTTATTTAGTTTAGGAAACAGAAGACTGAAGGGTGACGTAATAAAAATGTATAAATACTGTATAATCAAAGGTCAATACAATCTATCTCATTGTCTATTTATACCTGGGACTGTAACTATAAGAAGGGGGTAATCCTCCACGTCTAGGGGAACGAGGGTTTCTGCACACTTCTTTACTGTAAGAGACTATGGAACTCTCTGCCAGTGGAAGTTGTCATGGTGAATTTAATTTAAACAGTTCAAAAGGGGCCTGGATGTTTTTCTTGTATGTAATGACAATATAAATTATGGTTCCAAGATCACTTGAGAGGATTCAGGGATTAATTATGATTGCTGTATTTAGAGTCGGGAAGGGCTTTTTTCCCCTATGATGAGGAAAGTTGGCTTTTGCCTCATGGGCTTTTTGCCTTTTTCTGGATCAACATTGCAGGATAGTAGGCTGATATGGGTGGACATACACCGTGTTCCAAATTATTATGCACATTGGATTTAAGTGTCATAAACATTTAATTATTTGTTTTTCAATTAAACTCATGGATGGTATTGTGTCTTAGGGCTCTTTGGATCATTGTAATCAATCTCAGACACCTGTGATAATTAGTTTGCCAAGTCTGCCCAATCAAAGGAAAACTACTTAAGAAGGACGTTCCACATTATTAAGCAGGCCACAGCTTTCGAGCAATATGGGAAAGAAAAAGGATCTCTCTGCTGCCGAAAAGCGTGAAATAGTGCAATACCTTGGACAAGGTATGAAAACATTTTATATTTCAAGAAAACTTAAGCGTGATCATCGTACTGTGAAAAGATTTGTGCTGATTCAGAGCACAGACGGGTTCGTTCAGATAAAGGCATAATGAGGAAGGTTTCTGCCAGACAATTTAATAGGATTAGGAGAGCAGCTGCTAAAATGCCATTGCAAAGCAGAAAACAGGTATTTGAAGCCGCTGGTGCCTCTGGAGTCCCGCGAACCTCAAGGTGTAGGATCCTCGGGAGGTTTGCAAGTGTGCATAAAGCAATTAGTCGGCCACCCCTAAAAAATGCTCACAAGCAGAAACGGTTGTAGTGGGCTCAGAAATACATGAAGACTAATTTTCAAACCGTGTTGTTTACTGATGAGAGCCGTGCAACCCTGGATGGTCCAGATGGATGGAGTAGTGGATGGTTGGTAAATGGCCACCATGTCCCAACAAGGCAGCGACGTCAGCAAGGTGGTGGCAGAGTCATGTTTTGGGCTGGAGTCATAGGGAGAGAGCTGGTAGGCCCCATTTAGGGTCCCTGACAGTGTGAAAATGACTTCTGCAAAGTACGTAGCGTTTATGACTGACCACTTTCTTCCGTGGTACAAAAAGAAGAACCGTGCCTTTCGTAGCAAAATTATCTTCATGCATGACAATGCACCATCTCATGCTGCAAATAATACCTCTGTGTCATTGGCTGCTATGGGCATAAAAGGAGAGAAACTCATGGTGTGGCCCCCATGTTCCCTGACCTCAACACTATTGAGAACCTGTGGAGCATCCTCAAGCAAAATATCTATGAGGGTGGGAGGCAGTTCACATCAAAACAGAAGCTCTGGGAGGCTATTCTGACATCCTGCAAAAGATATTCAAGTAGAAACTGTCCAAATACTCACAAATTCAATGGATGCAAGAATTGTGAAGGTGATATCAAAGAAGGGGTCCTATGTGAACATGTAACTTGGCCTGCTAAGTTTTTTTTGATTGAAAGAGCTTTTGATTTCTGTAAATATGACCTCCTGATGCTGTAAATTCAACAAATTACCTTTTTAGTTCTCTTTACAACCTTTAAAATGTTTTGATCTCTGTTGTGCATAATAATTTGAAACAGTGCATTTTGAGTTTTTTACTTCTAAAAAAAAATCTGTTATCATTAGGAGATTTGTTCAATAAACTTTGCATTATACTCCAATGGTTGATGGCTTGAAGATTATACTGACTGTCATTTGCATCGACTATTTAGGAAAAGCAGCGAAAAATAACAATTGCATAATAATTTTTAATGCGGTGTATGTCTTTTTTCAGCCTCACATACTATGGTCTATGGTTGTATTATATAGCATATGGACTAAATAGTACAATGTTGCCAAATAGAGAACTAAAGAAGTCTATTTCAACTTCCATTTGATCTTAAGTTGTTGTCTAGGTCTATCCTAAGGAGTATGGGGCAGTGCCAACTTCCTTTTGCCTCTGGGTTGGCACTTTTGTCAGCTTATATAAAAAAAACTGACCAGTGACCGGTTCACTTTAAAGGAAAATGGGCAATTATTTGGAAAATTAATCAAGTATCAAATCTCATGTAAAGCTGTTCCCTTTGAAAGACATGCTGACAATCCTTATCATTCACCATAACACTATTTTATTATTTTCATCTTTCTCCTCTGGAAAACCATAATGTAGTACTTCTATATTCAGAACATGTAAATTTACTTTGAATTTGAAAATAGGCATTACATTGAATACTTGTCAAAACATGCCAGTATTTAAACCACCGTGCAATTCTAGCCTGTAAAACGAAATATTCTGAACCTGCTTGTACATGTTTATTTATAGCTTATATAGAAAGAAAGAAAGACAGACGTATAAGATAGTCAAAATTACAAAACATATATTCTTTCCCTTCTTTTGACATGATTTTACTTACATCCGGATTAATCTCTTATACAGAACAATCTCTGGATTATAGTCACTGCATCTATAATAGCGCCTGTATTTTACTACCTACAGGGCATTGGCAGTACATGTGGTTTACCCGCAGACAAGCAGGCTTAGTATTGGAATTGTTTGCAAGAAAACTGAATATTCTCTTTAATACCCCATCTGTATCAATGTCATGAAGATGATGAATAGAAAGTTATTTCTATAGTTGCACTCTAATTCCCTTTTTTAAAATGCTGCTAAAAATGCTATGGGTGAATAAGAGACCCATACTGCTTCTTTTTAATTGCTGTCGCAACTTTCCATTGATATTTATCTGGTGATTCCTAGTATCAGGTGTCCTCTGACTGACACCGGGCTCATCTACATTAGAATATAAAACTGTGGTACCAATATAGAGATCTTTGTGGTTGTGCAAAATTTTGTTTGGGTTCCATTTTGATCTCTATGACTTCCAACTGAAAAAAAAAGAGCTAAGAAGCAATCAACCTTGATACCACTTGCCGTAATAAATGCAATACAGAAGCAGAATACATATCTGTATATATTTTGTACACTATCTATTTTTCTGGTCTGTATTGACTTCCTTGTGGGAAAACTCAGTTTGGGCGCAGCATTCTGTAGAACTTACTGCAATTTGTTTGTTCGACACAGACATATAATACTACCATAAAAAAAATTACAGCAGTATGCATAGCATCTATTTTGTCTTAAAAGGGGTTGTCATGTTAAGTCAACATTGCAGCTTTCGGTACTTCCGGCAATCAGCGGGGAAGCTGCATCTGATCATACGTTTCCCCTGCAGTAACCACCACAGGGCACATGTAGTAATATAAATGGAGGGGCCAGGTCCACCAGAAAGAGACGCTTTTTGTTTTCAACTCCCCACTCTGGCTAATACAGGAGTACCCCGAATGGAAACATCCTTCTATGACATCCATATACCTTTTATAGGGCAGTTTTTTTTTCACCCCTTTAAAAACAACTAACTCACTTTATTCTACTATGCTATTAATATATTTTTATGTATTTTGACAGCATTTTAGAAAGAAAATTCTCATTATCCATCTATCCAAAACGAGAAAAACTCAGAAGAGCAAATGTTTAAAATTAAGATTTATTCACTGTTTCCACAGTCAATTTAGCTTATTTGATACAATTAATTTATCATCAGTTTGTCATGTTCATCTACAATATAAATTAGCGACAATATATACACACACACACACACACACACACACACATACACACTTACACTTACACTTTATACATGATTTAGATTTACAAGCCATTACTTTCTTCTCTGTTCTGCATTGCTTGTGATATAATGCAGGGGTTTTATGTTATTTGATGTACGTTTCAAGACCTCATAAATAAAACAGCAGAACACACTCAATTTTAGATTGTGCAGATAAATAGGCACATTGCAGCCACCGAGCTCAAGTGACTGAGACAAACTCAACAGTTCTTAAGAAAGTGAATACATTACAATCAGTGTAAATTGTTCTCAATTCCAGGTAATGGCTGCTTCTGCAATTTTCTCTCTCTTCATATCCTACCAATGAATATATTATTTCCTTTGTTACTTTTTTTTATTTAGAATTCTATCCTACACAAAATTTTGACTTTCTATATATATAAGAGTCAAAAATTGCAACCAAAACATTTTGTCCATATGTTGTTAGAGCGTTATATGTATAAAATTGTGTTTTTAAAAGTGAAGCTTAAAGAGGTTTGTGTTAATGCTTATAATGTGTTAATGCTTATAATTTATTAATGTAAATACTTTTGTAATATAGAGAAAATAGGAAAAGTAGGAAACCTCCAGCTCACCGGTTCTGCATCTCGAAATGAGCACCTTGCTCGGATCCCCGCGACGGCCCACGGTAGGTAATGTAGAAAAGGAGAGGAAAATGATCCAGCGTTGTGTGAAATTTAAAAGGGATACTCCGTTCCCACTTTTATTAGTAGAAAAATAATTTTAAAATAGAGCAGAGACGCAGTCTCAAGGTGAAGAATGAAGCAGGCAAGTGCCCAAGCCTACGTGTTTCGAACACCTGCAGTGTTCTTATTCATGGCAAAAAAACATTTTTCTCTCCTTTTCTACATTTGTAATATACTTACATTTTCAAAATTGGCCCCGTTTCCAGATGCTGCCGTGGGGTACTTGACGGGTGAAGTCACTCTCTGGCCGCTGTGTTGATCTTCAATTCTTTTCCGTGTATACGACACGTCACTTGTGATGTGCCGTGTATGGGCTGTTCTGTTGTACCCCCCATAACGCGCATGCGTGGTCCCTGCTGTTATCTCAAGAACAGAAGGGACCGCGAAAACAGCAGGGCATACAAATGTATTTACATGAATAAATTACAAGCATTAACACATAGTCATTTTATCCCGGAAAACCCCTTTATCTTTAGAGCCACACAGAGGCGTAACTTGAATTTCCTTCCTTATTAAAAAATCTGTAGCAAGGCCCCCATCTACCATGTGTCATTTATTGTACTGGTGTCTTCTTATGTTACAAGGGGCTTTTGGGCCCTTCAGGTACCGGTGTCTCTTGTACGACAGCTTCCTCTGCACAACCTATAACTACGAGCTTGGAGCCACATAAATGATGACTTAATGCAGGGCTACAAGAAATTTACAACAATAGGGTGTATTCACACGTGGCAGAGTTGTTGCAGAAAATTCGGCCACTAAAAAACTGCTCCAGACATGTGAATGGGGTTGTTTTTGCAACATGTGCATGGATTTTTGGAAGTTTCATTCAGAAAAATGGGACAGTCACAGAAAATTCTGCAACAAATCTGCCGCTTGTGGACCCTTAGCCCTTATGCACACGACAGGGTTTCCCGGCCGTTCAAAAAATGGCCGTCACACGGCTGCAGTAGGAACAATAGACCCCTAATGGGGCTATTCACACGACCGAGTTTTTTACATGCCCTATTTTTCTCCCGGCCGCCCTCCTCCCATAGAAGTATATGGGGCCGGGTAATACACGGCCATCACTTGAATCTGCTCCAAGTGACGGCCGTGTCTTCCGTCGCTCGCTCTCTCCTTATTTTGTTTGCTCATGTAGGAGCGGAATCCCCGGCCACAGCTTCGGCAACGCTGTGGCCGGGGATTGGGGATTCCGCTCCGGCAGAAGTCCCTGACTTCACTGTGTCAGCGACTTCTGAAGCGGAATCCCTGGCGATGTGGCTGGGGATTGCGCTCCAGGAGAAATCCCTGACCTCCGTCTTGCGAGTCCCTATGCTAGAACTTTTCGTTCCCTATATAAAAGCAATACACAGAAAAAAGGGGGACATAGATATGCCGCACAAACCTGCTAAATGGCTGGCGCCGGCCACCATATTACAGTTTACAGAGAAAAAGAGAGCAGAGGAGATTTAAAAAAATTACCATACGTACAACCTCACCTTCTCTCCCATAGCGATGCATCTCTGCCTACCTCCTGCGATGACCTAGTTTTGTCCCATGTGATAACTGCAGTCTGTCATTGGCTGCAGCAATCACATGGGACAAAACTATGTAATCTCAGGAGGCCGGCTGGAAGTGACGCTACGGAAGACCAGGTAAGGGGGTTATGGTATTTTTTATCTTAGCAGTGGAATTGCAAGTGCACAGATTGCCCTGTCAGACTCTCTGATGTCTTCTAGGACTATGTCCAACTTGGAAACAGTTCTAGAATACAGAGTGTCAGACAGGGCAATCGGGGCTAATGTGAATTTATTTGAACCTATGGTCAGTGCTTGACTAGTAAAGAATTTCATGCAGCAGGACAACAATCCAAAACATTCTAAGATCAGTGGCTCAGAGCACTGTTGCTTTACATAGTGTTTTTACGGCAGCCACTAACGGGCTTTATTCCGATGCAATAGCCTTTTTACGGTGCTGCATCGGAATAAGTAAACAGAGCAGGGAGCTGTCAAATTTCCCTGCTCTCAGCTACCAGAGGTAGCTGAGAGCTGTGGGTATCACTGCTCGACCGTTTAACCCCTCAGATGCGGCGCTCAATAGCGAGCGCCGCATCTGAGTGGTTTTGGAGAGAGGGAGGGAGCTCCCTCTCATCCCACCAACACCCGGCGATAAAATCGCCGAGTGTCTGTGTCTCCGATGGCAGCTGGGGGCCTAATAAAGCCCCCAGGTATGTCTGTAGTGAATGCCTGCTAGATCATGCCTCTGTTTTACACGGACAGGCATATTACACTGCAATACAGAAGTATTGCAGTGTATTATAAATGCGATCGGATAATTGCATAGTGAAGTCCCCTAGTGGGACTAGTAAAAAAGTTAAAAAAAAGTTTAATAAAAAGTGAAAAAAAATAAAATGAAAAACCCACTTTTCCTCCTTACAAACTGCTTTATTATTAAAAAAAATAAAATAAAGTAAAAAAGTTACACACATTTGGTATTGCCGCATCCGTAACGACCCCAACTATAGACTTATTACATCAATTAACCCGCACGGTGAACGTCGTAAAAAAGAAAATAAAAAAACTTGCAAAAATTGCTGTTTTCTTTGAATCCAGCCTAAAAAAAAAAATGTGATAAAAAGTGATCAAAAAGTCGTATCTACTCCAAAATAGTACTGATAAAAACTACAAGTCTTCCCGCAAAAAAAAAGCCCTCATACAATTGCATCGTCGAAAAAAAAAAGTTATGGCTCTTCAAATATGGAGACACAAAAACAAATAATTTTGAAAAAAAAGTATTTTCACTGTGTAAAAGTAGCAAAACATTAAAAAAAAACATACAAATTTGGTATCGTTGCAATCGCAACAACCCACTGAATAAAGTTATTGTGTTATTTATACCACACGGTAAACGGCGTAAATTTAGGACACAAAAAAGTGTTTTGCGAGATTGCAGGTTTTTCTATTCCCCCCCCCCAAAAAAAGTTAATAAAATTTAATCAATAAATTCTATGTACAAAGTGGTGCTATTAAAAATTACAACTTGTCCCGCAAAAAACAAGACCTTATACAGCTATGTCGACGCAAAAATAAAAAAGTTATAGCTCTTGGAATGCAACGATGGAAAAACGTAAAAAAATGGCTTGGTCATTAAGGTCTAAAATAGGCTGGTCATTAAGGGGTTAAGGGTTCGAAGGGCAGCATCTACATTAAGTTGGTATGTTTCTTGTTATTGACTACGTTTCCACCCACACTTCAAGAACATACTGAAAAATAGTGCTACTCATGTACATAGGCTGTGTCTGGTATTGCAGCTCAGCTCCATTCAAATGAATGGGAATGAGCTGCAATACCAGAAACAGAAGACCTTTCAGAAGACCTTTGAGTAGCTACAATTTTATTCACCTCATATCACAGAGAAACATGATCGACCAACTAACAAAGTAAGAAGCAAATACATTCTATTATTATTATTACTATCATATATTTTATTTACTCTATAGTAAAAATACATTTTATAAGTAAGTTTGTAAGATTGCATTTTATAAAAAGGATTCACTTGCAAAAGCAATTTTCAAGGTTTATTTGTGAACATTTTATGTTCTTATGGGAATTGGTAATATCTATTTGGTTTAACTTTTACTCTCCAATTTCATAAATACACGATGGAGATCTTGAAATATAAAGCACCAGACATCGTGTTGAGAATTGCTTGGAATACGCAGAAGTTACCTTTACAAATAAAACAAGAGCTTTTCGGAACCACAGACGACACAATAGTCACCTTCCTACCAGCTCTAATAATAGATGTCTAGATATTTAACTAGCACATTTATCTGTATTGCAGTAAGAGGTTATAATAGTGTTTCGTTTTTTTCCAGTACAATAAAATTGCCCACTGCACGTACCTAATGCACTATAACGTATTCACTCCTAACTGAAAAATTGGATTTATTTTCCAGACGCTATACTAGTAGGACGCACTCAATTATTGAAACCGTGTCATTTCATTTGTAACTATAGCGACATGCTGTCTATTTATCTTGATACTTGTTTATATTGAAAGCAGGATATCTTGCGGACGAGGGTCTGCTAATTGACTATTATTTCATGAAGAAAGGGCCTATGTGGATTGTAGAAGGGGAAATGACCATCCCATGCAGACACAATTAAATGCCTGGAAGCCGTACTATGTTCTTTACCATAATATCCTTTACTCAAATATCTAGCACAAAACAATTCTAAGAGATTAATTTTGTTGTATTTACTTTGCTTGTACTGTTTCTATGGAGATGGTGATTCCGAGTGTGCTTCTAGGAAATATAAACTATACATATGTGCTATTTGTATACTCACATTTTTTTTTCTTTAACCCCTTAAGGACAGAGCCTGGCTTTGCCTAGTGGACCAGGACAATTTTTTTAAATATGACGTGTTAATTTATGTGGTAATAACTTTGGAATGTTTTTGTTTTTTTTTCAAGCGATTCTGAAACTGTTTTCTCATGACACATTGTACTTTAAATTAGTGGTGAAATTTGGTCGATACATTCAGTGTTTATTTGTGAAAAACACAAAAATTTTGAGTAAATGTGGAAAAATGTACATTTTTATAAATGTAAATGTATCTGCTTGTAAAACAAGTAGTAATACCACTTAAAATAGTTACTAGTTAACATATACCATATGTCTACTTAATGTTAGCATAGTTTTTTGAACATGTTTTTATTTTTCCAGGATGTTACAAGCAGTGTTTCTTATAAGGTGCTCGGCTGCGCGGCCGCGCACCTTCCACGGTCCATCCGCTCACTAATATTTGAAGCCTGCGCTCCGTCACGGGCAGCGACCGGATGCAGTGGCATCGCTAGCACCATGGGGGGCCCCAGTGCTAGCGACAGCCGCATTCACTTGTATCTGCATCCTCAGGACAAGACTACAAATGAATACTATAGTTGGGCCTGCAGCCTATAAGGCGCTGGGAAGACTCCCTGCGCAGGCTGGAGTGATGCAGTGACCATCACGCTGATCTACGCATGCGTCCCACCCGCAAGGCAGTGCAGCGCTCCTTCTGTCGTGGGAACGGGGCAAGGTAAGTACAATATAATTTTTGGGGGGCTATGTGGCACTATATACACGGGGGAGATTTCATATACATGGGGGGGCTGTGTGGCACTACAAACAAGAGAGGGGGACTGTGTGGCACTATATACATGGAGTAGCAGTGTGGCACTATATAGAAGAGAGGGGGCTGTGTGGCACTATATACAAGGGGGGCTGTGTGGCAGAATATACAAGGGGTGGCTGTGTGACAGTATATACAAGGGGGCTGTGTGGCAGAATATACAAGGGGCGGCTGTGGGACAGTATATACAAGGGGGGACTGTGTGACACTATATATACAGTGAAGGAAATAAGTATTTGATCCCTTGCTGATTTTGTAAGTTTGCCCACTGTCAAAGACATGAACAGTCTAGAATGTTTAGGCTAGGTTAATTTTACCAGTGAGAGATAGATTAAATAAAAAAAAAAAAAAGAATCACATTGTCAAAATTATATATATTTATTTGCATTGTGCACAGAGAAATAAGTATTTGATCCCTTTGGCAAACAAGACTTAATACTTGGTGGCAAAACCCTTGTTGGCAAGCACAGCAGTCAGACATTTTTTGTAGTTGAATGATGAGGTTTGCACACATGTTAGTTGGAATTTAGGCCCACTCCTCTTTGCAGATCATCTGTAAATCATTAAGATTTCGAGGCTGTCGCTTGGCAACTCGGATCTTCAGCTCCCTCCATAAGTTTTCGATGGGATTAAGGTCTGGAGACTGGCTAGGCCACTCCATGACCTTAATGTGCTTCTTTTTGAGCCACTCCTTTGTTGCCTTGGCTGTATGTTTCGGATCATTGTCGTGCTGGAAGACCCAGCCACGAGCCATTTTTAATGTCCTGGTGGAGGGAAGGAGGTTGTCTTTCAGGATTTGACAGTACATGGCTCCATCCATTCTCCCATTGATGCGGTGAAGTAGTCCTGTGCCCTTAGCAGAGAAACACCCCCAAAACATAATGTTTCCACCTCCATGCTTGACAGTGGGGACGGTGTTCTTTGGGTCATAGGCAGCATTTCTCTTCCTCCAAACACGGCGAGTTGAGTTAATGCCAAAGAGCTAAATTTTAGTCTCATCTGACCACAGCACCTTCTCCCAATCACTCTCAGAATCATCCAGATGTTCATTTGCAAACTTCAGACGGGCCTGTACATGTGCCTTCTTGAGCAGGGGGACCTTGCGGGCACTGCAGGATTTTAATCCATTACGGCGTAATGTGTTACCAATGGTTTTCTTGGTGACTGTGGTCCCAGCTGCCTTGAGATCATTAACAAGTTCCCCCCGTGTAGTTTTCGGCTGAGCTCTCACCTTCCTGAGGATCAAGGATACCCCACGAGGTGAGATCTTGCATGGAGCCCCAGATCGATGTCGATTGACAGTCATTTTGAATGTCTTCCATTTTCTTACTATTGCACCAACAGTTGTCTCCTTCTCACCCAGCGTCTTACTTATGGTTTTGTAGCCCATTCCAGCCTTGTGCAGGTCTATGATCTTGTCCCTGACATCCTTAGAAAGCTCTTTGGTATTGCCCATGTTGTAGAGGTTAGAGTCAGACTGATTAATTGAGTCTGTGGACAGGAGTCTTTTATACAGGTGACCATTTAAGACAGCTGTCTTTAATGCAGGCACCAAGTTGATTTGGAGCGTGTAACTGGTCTGGAGGAGGCTGAACTCTTAATGGTTGGTAGGGGATCAAATACTTATTTCACTGTGCACAATGCAAATAAATATATATAATTTTGACTATGTGATTTTCTTTTTTTTTTTTAATATAATCTAGCTCTCACTGGTAAAATTAACCTAGCCTAAAAATTCTAGACTGTTCATTTCTTTGACAGTGGGCAAACTTACAAAATCAGCAAGGGATCAAATACTTATTTCCTTCACTGTAAGGGGGGGCTGTGTGGCACTATATACAAGGGGGGCTGTGTGGCGCTATCTACAGGGGGCTGTGTGTGGTGCTATGTACATGGGCATGTGTGGCCCTATCTACAGCGGGGTGTGTGGCACCATCTACATGGGGTCTGTGTGTGGTGCTATCTACAGGGGGTCTGTGTGGCACTATCTACATGGTGTCTGTGAGGCACTATCTACAGGGGGTCTGTGTGGCACTATCTACAGGGGGTCTGTGTGGCGCTATCTACAGGGTGTCTGTGAGGCACTATCTACAGGGGGTCTGTGTGGTGCTATCTACAGGGGGTCTGTGTGGCACTATCTACATGGGCTGTGTGTGGCGCTATCTACATGGGGACTGCGTGTGGCGCTCTCTACAGGGGAGCTGTGTGTGGCGCTATAAAAGATTTATTATATGAAAAAAGGCAGTTTTTGTTTTTATTAACTTGAAGCTTTTATTTTTACACATATGTACAGCATTTTTATCACTTTTTTTTTTTTGTCCCACTTACGGGACTTGAGGACCTGAACCTCTAATCTTTACTCTAATACATTGCACTACCCACATAGTGCAATGCATTATAGATGTCAGTTATTCCTTGACAGCCTGCCTATTAGGTCCCACCTCTGAGCAGGGCCTAATGGGCTTCCACACGTGGAGACCAGAAGGCCATTGTTAGGCCCCCGGTTGCCATAGTAATGATCGGCACCCCCTGCGATCACATTGCGGCGTTGTCGATCGGCTACAAACCACTAAGATGCTGTGATCGCTTTTGATCTAGGCATCTAAGGGGCTAATGGAAGGGATCAGAGCTAGCTCTGTTCCCTGCTGATACAGCAAGGTGTCAGCTGTAACATATAGCTGACACGTGCGGCTGATGTCGCATGCTCAGCTTCTGAGGCTGCACCATCTTCTTTTTGCAGCCGGAAGCCTTTTAGGCCACGCCTCCATGCGGGACCTAACAGGCTTCCATACTTGGCAGACAGGAGGTCATTGTTAGGGCTCCAGTCTGCCAAAGCAGCCATCGCCCCATAGATGCAACACTCGCTTTTGAGTGCTGCATCCAAGGGGTTAATCGACCAGATCGGAGGCCAGCTCTGGTCCTTGCCAGGCATCAGGGTGTCAGCAGTAATATACAGCTGACACCCAATTGTGATGGTGCGATCTTAACTACTGAGCTTGCACCAGCAGCACAACGTACCTACACAATGGCTAAACATGTGTGTGGCCAGGCCTATGGAGTTGCGTTTAAGCGTACATAGGTTGCTATGGCAACCGTACACGCAAATTAAAAGAATAGATGTACTATGACACGATGTATTAGGTATCTAAGGATGCTAGATCCAGTTACCAGTGCACTGTGAGAATGCGTGATGAGTAAGGTCCGACGCCTAAATATATTCTTGTATACTTATTGTGGCGTCTTTAATGAATATCATTGGATTCACAGTTGCTGTGATGTTTTTTCATATAACTGTTTTTCATATAACTGTTATGCACATAAGTTATGAATATGGATGTATTTTCTATTTATCTACAGTACTTTGTAAATGTATTGAACACAGGATGTGATGTCATTGGACACTGATTATAAAAGGTCTGCACATGATGTATGTTTTTTATGCTTGACAAACACCCAGTGTTGTTTGATATGCTGCAGGTGATATTTTGGTGAATAAAACACAAATATTTTTTCTACTGGAGTGCTGCGGTCTCTTCCTTGGTTTCTGGATCTGCTATTTTCCCTGGACCAGGGATTATCCGCTGCGTGAACCCCCTGAAGTTGGGATCCATGTGTGTTGCATATGGTTTGATGGCTGTGCTGCTGATATCTATCTTTTCTATTGGTCTTCTTTATATGCATGGGAACTTTCCCTGTAAATCTGTATGCATTCTGACACATTATCATCCATTTTTCCGGTTATATACCATTACCATACTCTTTTATGTATATGCTCCTTGCCTAAATATACACCTTTGCATGCATTGCATGATTCGTTTTTAATCTCTATGTATGGTGTTATGTAATGAAATAAAGTATTTTTATTTTCTAAAAAAAAACTGTGTTAATTTACCTTTTTTGTAGGCTGTATATAATATAATAGGTCAATGCACCAAGCATTACTTCGTTATACGTAAACTTTTTTTTGCCTGGTATTTTATACCGCAGACACAATATTTATATAAGCAAAAACATTTTCCTGTATGCACAAATAGGCTGTATTGTTCTTAGGTATAGCATCCCTATAGCAGTTGTGTTTGAAACGTGTAAGTGTCAGAAGACCATTATCACCTATATTGTGGATAGATAATAATTTATGATTTTGGGAAAACCCCTTTAAATCTTTTTATCAAGAAAGGGAAACATGCACTGGTACATCATAGAATAAACAGTAATGTACCTTAACCCCTTCCTGACATCCGTCGTATATATACGGCGCTGTCGGCCAGGGCTTTCCGCAAAGCGCAGTACCATTACGTCACGGTGATAGTGTGGGTTCAGGAGCTGAAACCGCACTATCACCGCCAGGTGCCGGCTGTATGTTATAGCTGGCACCCTGATGTAACGGCAAGGACCTAAGCTAGCCTCCGATCCGGCCGATTAACCTCTCAGATGCTGTTTTCAATAGAAATCACTGCATTTGAGGAGTTTTTAGCCACGGCACACCAGCAACGTGATCGCTGGGTTGCCGGTGGCTGCAATGTCAACCAGAGGCCTAATACTGGGGGGGCCTAAAAGTCTTCCGATACCAACGGCAAGATGGAGCCAGCTCAGCTTCCGGCTCATAAGCTGAGCCGGCGTCATCAGCGGTAGGTGTCTGCTGTATGTTACAGCAGACACCCTGCTGTAATGGCAGGAACCAGAGCTAGCTCTGATCCCTGCCTTTAACCCCTTAGATGCAGCGATCGAAAGTGATCGCTGCATCTTAGTGGTTTGTAGCAAATCGGCAGCCCTGCCATGCGATGGCAGGGCTTCCGACTGCTACTGTGGCAACAGGAGGCCTAACACTGGCCTCCTGCTCTGCCATTACGGTAGCTGATTAGGCCCCGCCGGGTGGCGAAGCCTGATCGGCTTGCTGTCAGTGAACGGTAATAAAATAAAACACAATTGGCCTTTTTCCCTTATCAAGTCATTTATTATTGAAAAAAATAAATAAACCATACATATTCGGTATAACTACGTCCATAATGACCTGAACTATAAAAATATTATGTTATTTATCCTGCCCAGTGAACGCCGTAAAAAAGAAAATGAAAAAACATTGCCAGAATTGCTGTTTTTTGGTCCCTTTGTCTTCCAAAAATTGAAATAAAAAGTGATCAAAAAGTCGCATGTATCCAAAAATTGTACCTATAAAAACTATAACTCGACTCACAAAAAAAAAAGCCTCATACAGCTTCGTCAACGAAAAAATTAAAAAGTTATGGTTCTCACAACATTGTGACAGGAAAAATACATTCTTTTTACAAAAGTAATTTTATTGTGCAAAAAGTTGTAAAACATAAAAAAGTGCTATAAATTTGGTATCGCCGGAATCGTACTGACCCGCATAATAAAGTTAACATGTAATTTATGACCCGTGGTGAATGCTGTATAAAAAAAAACCTAAAAAAGCTATGCCAGTATTGCTGTTTTTTGGTCACGAAGAAACAGGATAAGTAGTGATCAAAAGTACCCCAAAATGGTACCAATAATAACTACAGCTCGTTCCGCAAAAAACAGCCCTCATACCACTACGTCTATGAAAAAATAAAATAAGTTAAGGCTCCAATATGTCGGGAATGAAAAATATGCAGTAGTGCAGGCCCGAGGGGAACATTTATTCTGTTTCACGAGGTGATTTATCAAGGCACTAAAATTAGGGAAACAGGAAGAGGAGGGTCCAAACATATCTGCTGGAAGCGAGGGTGCCCATATTATACCAGGATAATGCTTTCCCAGCAAAATTCCCCAAACTGCAAAGGTGCGGAGTGTGGACGAAGAGGGGGATAAGAAAGGACGCCATATATCAGTGCGACACCGGCCTGTGCAGAAAGGATTGCTTCATAGCATAACACACATTCATGAATTATTTTACTCCATTACTATACCACCTGACTACGCCCCTGATGTACTCTGCCCAACTTACATAAGCCCCCACATTATAAACTAAAATACCAGTAAGGGTATGTGCACACGATATCGACAATTACAGCTGAAATTACGGAGCTGTTTTCCGGAGAAAACAGCTCCTGCATTTCAGACGTAATTGCTCTTACTCGCGTTTTGCCAGGCGTCAATTACGGCCGTTATTTGGAGCTGTTCTTCATTGAAGTCAATGAAAAACTGCTCAAATTACGTCCCAATAAGTGTCCTGCACTTCTTTGATGATGCTGTCATTTTACGTGCCGTCTTTTGACAGCGACGCGTAAAATTACAGGTCGTCGGCACAGTACGTCGGCAAACCCATTGAAATGAATGGGCAGATGTTTGCCTACGTATTTGAGCCGTGTTTTCAAGCGTAATTCGAGGCGTAAAATGCTTCGTTTACGCCTGAAAATATGTAGTGTGAACCCAGCCTAAAACTCCAAACCAAACTACTCTCATAGCAAATTCCACGCTCCAAAAGCCAAATGGCATTCCCTCCCTTCTGAACCCTACAGCATGCCCAAACAGCAGTTTACTTCCACATATATGGCATCGCCAAACCAGGGAGAACCCTTTTAACAATTTTTGGGGTGTGTGTCTCCAGTGGCACGAGCTGGGCACGACATATTTGCCACTGAAATGGCATATCAAGGGGAAAATGGCTATTTTTACCTTGCACCATCCGCAGTGCATTCATTTATGGAAAAGACCTTTGGGGTGAAAATGCTCACTACACCCCTTAATAAATGACTTGAGGGGTGTAGTTTCCAAAATGGGGTCACTTCTCAGGTTTATTTTATTATTTCACATCAGAACCTTTGCAATTGTGAACCAATCTTTGTAAGTGGCCAAATTAGGCCTCAATTTCGCATGGTACTCTTTCACTCCTGATCCTTGTCGTTCGTCGAGGCAAAAGATTAGGGCCACACTTAGGGTGTTTCTTAAACTGTGAAACACAGCATAATAATTAGAGAGCTGTCTTGTTATGGTGGTACAAACTGGGCACCACATATTGTCATATCTATGAAAAAAATCCCATTTTGACTCTGCAAAATCGAGTGTACACTAATTTCTGGAAAATACCTGTGGCTTTAACATGCTCACTACACCCCTAGATGAATACCTTGAGGGTGCAGTTTCCCAAATAGTGTCACTTTTGGGGAGTTTCCACTGTTTTGGTCCCACAGGGGCTTTGCAAACGTGACATGGTGCCAAGAAACCAATCCAGCAAAATCTGCGCTCCATAAGCCAAATAGTGTGCCTTCCCTTCTAAGCTCTGCCGTGTACCCAAACAGCAGTTTATGGCAACATATAGGGTATTTCGGTACTCTGGAAAAGTTGCTTTACAAATGTTGGGGTTCTTTTTTTCCTTTATTTGTTGAGAAAATTAAAAACTTTGAGCTAAAGCCACATTTTATTGAAATGTTTATTTTTTTTTTCACTGCCCATGTCTAATAAAAACGTTGAAACAACTGTGGGGTCAAAATGCTCACTACACTTCTAGATTAATTCCTCAAGGGGTGTAGTTTCTTAAATGGAGTCACTTTTGGGTAGTTTTCATTGTACTAGTACCTCAGGGGCTTTGCCAATGCGACATGGTGCCAAGAAACAAATCCAGCAAAATCTGAGCTCCAAAAGCCAAATGGCGCTCCTTCGCTTCTAAGCCTGGCCATGTGCCCAAACAGCAGTTTATGACCACATATGGGGTATTTACATACTCTGGAGAAGTTGCTTTACAAATGGTGGGGGTCTTTTTCTTCTCTATTCCTTGTGGAATTTTTTTTATTGTTTTTAGCTAAAATGACATTTTATTAGAAAATTTCAATTTTTTTACTTTTACATCTAAATTCAAATAAAATCTATGAAACACCTGTGGGTTCAAAATGCTCACTACACCCCTAGATGAATTCCTTGTCGGTGTAGTTTCCAAAATGGGGTATTTTTTGGAGTGTGTCCTTTGTTTCGGCATCACAAGATTTATTCAAACCTTACATGGTGCCTAAAATATAATCTAATAAAAAGAAGGCCCCAAAATCTACTAGGTGCTCCTTTGCTTCTGAGTCCAATGCGTCAGTACATTACGACACTGGGGCCACATGTGGGATATTTCTAAAAACTGCAGAATCTGGGAAATAAATATTGAGTTGTGTTTCTCTTGTAAAACCTTCTGTGTTACAGAAACAATGAATTAAATATGAATTTCTGCAAAAAAATGTAATCAGTACATTTCACCACTGCTTTAATTCTTGTGAAACACCTAAAGGGTGAAAAAAACCTTTCTAAATGCTGTATTGAATACTTTGGAGGTGTAGTTTTTAAAATGGGGTGATTTATGGGGGATTTCTAATATATAGGGCCCTCAAAACCACTTCAGAACTGAGTCACCTGACCTCATGTCACTGACGTAAGGTCAGATGACAGGTCAGATGACTGGACTGGTCCACTCCCGGGCCGGCACTGACCCCAGTCAGAATGCCGCCACATGACCCCCTGGCTCCTCCTAACGCTGAGCGCTGCTGCAGTCGTCCGGCATACAGGGTACCTGTCAGCAGTAATCAGCTATTTTGATATGGCTGCTCTGCATGCCCCCCTTCCCTACATTGTAGTTGCACCTGTGGCACATGCCCCACCTGCCCCCCCCCTAGCTACGCCCCTGCCCACTCTCATGAGACGTTAGACTGTTTTGTAGTGAATATGATAATTTATGCAATAGCAGGTGCAGGATCAACTAAATTTTATTGTTAAATGGCTTTCTTTATTTTTCAATAATTCTCCTCCATATTATCATCACTATATTGGCTTGCACAGTGTTTGGTAATTTTGCAACCTTCTATAATTAATTTTTTTTCAAGCTTCCTATCTTAGAACATGTATAATGTTCTGTCTGAGAAAATGACATGGATAATGTACTTCTCATATATATTCAAAAAATATATATGATATATATATATATATATATATATATATATATATATATATATTTATTACTCTTTTCTTATTTTCATTTATCTCAAATATAGCAGATCCCAGAAGACCTTGCACTAGAATTATCATCCCACCTATACACCTTGTACAAGATTACTGTCACAGCACAGATGTAAGACTGGTAGAACGCTGTCCTTGCTGCCATTCAGCAAATAATAAATAAGCACAAAAAAGTACTTTCTGTCAAAAACGATTATTTACGGATATGAGTGTATCATAAGGAATAATGAACCTGCAGCTTTTTTATATGCACATATACCTATATAACCTACCATAACTTATCATTGGCTGCGTATATTGGCTCATTCAGAAACATTAATCATTGGTTGCAAGATAAGAGAAGTGGTTTGCAGAAAGAGGTTGAAATAGAAAAAGTAGTGCCAGTAATATGAATATAGTAGTAAATGTTAAACCTTGAAAACTACTGAAGATCTGCAGCTGAGCGTGACATTCAGGGGCCCGGTAAGAAAGTGACTGATAGAATATTTTTAACTTGTATCTATGCCTTACATGGCTGCGTGGTAGATTACAAATAATCTCATATGTGTCTGGTCCGCTTCTTCACTCTCGTGTTTTTAAATGTCCCATGTGTATATGTCATTGTATGTCAATTTGTACAACCATGAATAAATAAATTGTGTTTGGTATAGAGAAATAATGTATTTTCTTTAAGGATATATAGGTTGTATACATAACTTATCATTGCTTGTGTATATTGGCTCATTCTTAGAGAAACATGAATCCTTATTTGTAAGACTAGAGGTTTGCTGAAAGAGGTTAAAATGGAAAGAGTAATGTCAGTACTGTGAATGCAGTATGAAATGTAAAACCTTAAAAATGGGAAGAATATTGCAGTTCCAATGAGAAACTGTGAAGCACCAATAAACTCATATGCTTCAAACTGAAAATGTGATATTATGCTTGTATTCTATCTGCAGAACTTAAGCACCAGCAGTACCAAACCATTCTCCATTGCCCTGTATACACACCAAAACTATATATTGTTAACTTGTTCAAAATTGTAACCTCCCTTCCTTAAAGGGGTTTTCCGAGATAAAATGACCATGTTTTAATGTTTGTAATTTATTAATATAAATACATTTGAAACATACTTACATTTTCCAAATTGGCCCCGTTTCCAGATGCTGCTGTGCGGTTCTTGACGGGTGACGTAACTCTCTGGCTGCTGTGTTGATCGTCAATTATTTTCTCGGTATACGACACGTCACTTGTGACGTGCCGTGTATGGGTTGTTCTGATGTATCGCCCGTAACCCTCATGTTCGGTCCCTGCTGTTATCTCGAGAACAGCAGGAACTGCGATAACAGCAGGGACAGTGCATGCGCTTTACGAGCTGTATGGGCTGTACAGCAGAACAGCCCACACACGGCACATCACAAGTGACGTATCGTATACCCGGAAAAGAATTGAAGATAAACACAGCGGCCAGAGAATGACGTCACCCGTCAAGTACCCCACGGCAGCATCTGGAAACGGGGCCAATTTGGAAAATGTAAGTATATTACAAATGTATTTACATTAACAAATTACAAGCATTAACACATTGTCATTTTATCTTGGACAACCCCCTTTAAGATTCTTGAGTTGTATGTTCTCTTTTTCACAAACATTCCTAATTTTTTTCTACTTTAAAATGAGCAGAGATCAACCCACTGCCAATTAATTTGTGAATGTTTAAACCTTGTTCACCCAGCGCACATTTGATGCAGATTTTGCATGTATTTCTTAACACCTTAACGACATACCACATACATGTATGAGGTATTAAGGGGAAGTAGAGAGCTGTCTCACGGGCTAAGCGCTCCATACTCAGCGGGTGATGGCTGTGTAATACAGCCGACCCCTCCATGCAATGAGTGGAATCAAAGATCACTTTGATTCTGCCCGTTTAACACCTTAAATGCCACGGTCAATCGCGACCGCAGCATTTAAATTGTTAGAATCAGGGGGTTGCTCCTTCTGATGCGCCATTAACCTCCCCAAGACGGAATCAGTGGGTGCTGATGGTCGTCATGTCCATCTGGGGGCCTAATGAAGGCCCCCAGGTCTGCCATCTTTGTACTCCTTTGAGGAGACTGTCAGTATTGCGATATACTGCAATGCATTAGTATTGCAGTATATCATGCAAGCGATCCAATGATTGCTGGTTCAAGTCCCTTAGGGGTACTAATAAAAAAAACTGTTAAATTAAGGTTTTTCTAATGTTCCAAAAAAGATATATTAAAAGTGAAAAAAAAACTAAAGCAATGCTAAAAAAAATAAAAGTTCACGTAACTGGTATTCTCACGTTCGTAAAAGTCAGAACTATCATAATATAGCATTGTTTAACCCACTCGGGGTTTGTGTAATTCATTGAATTTTGGTGCTCTTTATTATAATTACATCTATACACAAGGATATGCAGACGATGTGTTCCCTACAATGCTAAGCTATGTTGGTGTATAAAAAAAAAAATACAATGAAATGTAATACCAAGCATTACCAGACACAGTCCATGCAAAAGAAATAATTTCAAACAACCTCTATGTCAAACTATAAACAAGATATCAAACCCCACAAAACTATATCCTAATTGAAAAAACCTGAATTGACTTAAAGAGGCTCTGTCACCAGATTTTGCAACCCCTATCTGCTATTGCAGCAGATCGGCGCTGCAGTGTAGATTACAGTAACGTTTTTATTTTTAAAAAACGAGCATTTTTGGCCAAGTTATGACCATTTTTGTAGTTATGCAAATGAGGCTTGCAAAAGTCCAAGTGGGTGTGTTTAAAAGTAAAAGTCCAAGTGGGCGTGTATTATGTGCGTACATCGGGGCGTTTTTAATACTTTTACTAGCTGGGCGTTCTGATGAGAAGTATCATCCACTTCTCTTCAGAACGCCCAGCTTCTGGCAGATCACGCTGTGACGTCACTCACAGGTCCTGCATCGTGTCAGACGAGCGAGGACACATCGGCACCAGAGGCTACAGATGATTCTGCAGCAGCATCAGCGTTTGCAGGTAAGTAGCTACATCGACTTACCTGCTAACGTTGATGCTGCTGCAGAATCAACTGAAGCCTCTGGTGCCGATGTGTCCTCGCTCGTCTGACACAATGCAGGACCTGTGAGTGACGTCACAGCGTGATCTGGCAGAAGCTGGGCGTTCTGAAGAGAAGTGGATGATACTTCTAGTCAGAGCGCCCAGCTAGTAAAAGTATTAAAAACGCCCCGATGTACGCACATAATACACGCCCACTTGGACTTTTACTTTTAAACACACCCACTTGGACTTTTGCAAGCCTCATTTGCATAACTACAAAAATGGTCATAACTTGGCCAAAAATGCTCGTTTTTTAAAAATAAAAACGTTACTGTAATCTACATTGCAGCGCCTATCTGCTGCAATAGCAGATAGGGGTTGCAAAATCTGGTGACAGAGCCTCTTTAATCTCAACCCTTATGCAAATTTGTTGCAAATCAGTAACACATGTAATAGAATTATTTAACAATTGTATTAGTTGTTCACTAATTTATTAACATAACGTCAATACAATTATTGGTGCTTTGTGGTGCTCAATAAAGGAAAAATAAATTATAAATCTGTTATTTATGGCACAGAGCACCCATGACACATTGCCTCTAGTTATTTGTAGCAAGAAAAACAATCTCTTTCACTCTTAAATACATTGTTTTTCAATTAGCATCCCATTAAAGTGTCATAATGTAGTGCAGCAAGTGCCAAGTGATACCACTCCACCTGTAACATCTGTTAATTCTAGTTTATAAAAATAACATGTCAATGGAAAAATTATAAATTTAACTTCACATTGAAAAAATAAATACTTTATTTCCTGATGTGTAACAACTGCATTATTTTCGAGATATTTAAGGCTTGGGATGCATTTGGTAAGACGTATAATTACATATATTTAGCAAAGCAACAGGAGAAGACGGGATGATGAACATCTGTAGTGATAATGGCAGTGGTAATCTATAAAGCCCTTACAGTTTTCATTTACAAGGGGACTCAAAAATCAGTAAGTCACTAAAGGAACTGCCAAGGGGACACTGGCTTCCATTCTGTAGAGTTCACACATCACACAAGCCTTTTACAACTGTAAATGAAAATTTCAGCGGCTTTCACGGATTAACACATCCATTCACCTTCATTCAGAATCAGAGGCATATAATCCTGTTGATTCCAACCTGTCATACATGAGAGGGAGATAATGCTTTCGGATTTGATTCAGGACAAAAAAGCAAGACCTCTTCAATTTGAGGAGATAAAAAAATCGAATGTTGAAAATTCGGTGTGGTTCCTTATTTTTCACACACTTTTTCCCTTCGGCTCAATGAATGTTCTTTGTATATAAAGTTTTTTTCTATTTCCCTCATGCTCTCAGATGTTGTTATTGAACTATATAAGACTAGATGGATCTTATTTATACATGAGATGGGTTAACTATTGAGGAACTTGTAGTGTTGTTATTATGTTGTCATTTAGATAGAGAATTTTAAGAAAATTTCCCATTCTTATTCAAAAATTCTATACAAATGATTTAACTAGCCCAATTTAAGTAGAAAAAAATCATATCGCAACCATGTTTTAGTTCTATTTTTATAATTGTAGATTTTATTTGGAGCTAATGATATTAATAAGCATCTTCTACTAGAATCATAGTCTGCCGCTACCACTGATTTTTCTTACATTTGTCTTTGTAATGTTATGTTCCGGCACACAGAATACGCTACGAAATTTTTGCAACAGAAAATCTGCAGGGGAATCTCAAATAAACACAGGTAATTCAGTAACAAAAAAATCTGCAGCAAATGCGTTTTTTCTGTGCATATTGCTGTGGAAAATCTTCGGTCTTATCTGCGGATTTAGTGTCAAGCATTGATTATAGAAAACTATACAGTATGTATACCTGTGGATTTCCAGTGGTTTGTACTGCATTTCCGCTGCGCAAAATCCTATACGATCCGCAACAAAACTCATCTCTTGCAGAATTTATACTCCCCATTGAAGTCTTTGGGCCAAACACGCAACGTCTGTCCACAGAATACGCAGCATAAATTGACATGTTGCGGAATTGAAAGTTGCACTGCAGAACACTTGCCGCACGACTTTGCTCTAAATCTCATTCACTTTGCTGCTACTGTAAATGCTGCAGAATTTTCGCACAGCATTTCAGTGGGGATATTCCACAGTGTTTACACTACATGGGAACCCAGCCTAAGTGCATCTGCCTGTGAGGAAGAATTATATTCATTTGTGTAATTTGGCCGATTTATGTATGGTTTACATCAACCCCTTGACGCATTATCACGTACATGTACGTGATAAGTGCCATAGGGAAGTATGGCGGGCACTCACGGGCTGAGCGCGCTCTATACCCTGCGGGTACCAGCTGTGTTTTATAGCTGACAGCCCAGACTAATGGCCGGGAACAGCAATCACGCTGTTCCTGGCCATTTAACCGCTCAAATGCTGCGGTCAATCGTGACCGCAGCATCTGCAGGGTTGAAAAGAGGGGGGTGGCCCCCTCCGACTGCTCATCGGTGCCCCCACACCGAGATCGGGGAGCTCCGGTGATTGTCATGGAAGCCCGTGGGCCTAATGAAGGCCCACAAGTCTGCCTTTTGTCTGCCTCTGTTAAGCTGTGTCTCCAGCACGGCTTAACAGAAGCCTGTGAAAATAACAATATACTGCAATACATTAGTGTTGCAGTATATTGTACCAGCCATCCAACGATCGCTGGTTCAAGTCCCTTAGGGGGATTAAAAAATGCTGTAAAAAAAAGTTTAATAATGTTATTAGTAGTGAAAAAATATATTAGAAGTTCAAAAAAGAACTTTTTCCTCTAAAGTAATTTAAAAAATAAAAAAATAAACAAAATTGCTATCGTTGCATCCATAAATTTCTGAACTATTACAATATACCATTATTTAACTCGCACAGTGAACGTAGTAAAAAACAACAAATTTAAACCGCAAAAATCGCTGTTTTTTAGTCACCTTAGCTGCAAAAATAATGTAATAAAAAGTGATCAAAAAATGGCACCAATGAAAACTACAGCTCGTCCCGCAAAAAATAAGCCCTCACACCGCTCAATCCACCGAAAAATAAAAAAGTTATGGCTCTCAGAATGTGGTGAAAATAAAAATATATATATAAAATTGGTATCACCATAATCGTATTGAGCCGCAGAAAGTTAAGTTGTCGTTTTTACCGCACGGTTAAAGCCGTAAAAACGAAAACCAAAAAAACAATGTAGGAATCGCAGTTTTTTCCAATTTCAGCCCAAAATTATTATTTTTTAGTTTCCCAGTACATTATATGGTACTTTAGAAACTACAACTCCTCCCGCAAACAATAAGCCCTCACACCACTCCATTGACGGAAAAATAAAAATGTTATGGCTCTTGGAACGCGGCGAGTAAAAAACAAAATTTTTTAAAATGGCTCGTTAAAAGCTCATGCACAGTGTAATGACACGTATACAGAGCCTGTTTAGTGGCAAAGTCCTTATGGATCCCTATTTCAGTTCCATGGGCACTATTTTAGTGCCTCCAATATCTATGTAATACGACATGTGATGGTGTATTCATACAGATTGGAGGTACTGTATTGGCCCATAGCAGACTATAGGTTCTTTATAAGATTTAACAAAAAGATCTGTACTATGGCTGTTTGCATGAGGACTAACAGTTAAAGAGACTCTGTCACCACATTATAAGTGCCCTGTCTCCTACATAAGGAGATGGGCGCTGTAATGTAGGTGACAGTAATGCTTTTTATTTAAAAAAACGATATTTTTTCACAAAGTTAGGAGCGATTTAAGTTTATGCTAATGAGCTTTCTTAATGCCCAAGTGGGCGTACTTTTACTTTCGACCAAGTGGGCGTTGTACAGAGGAGTGCATGACGCTGACCAATCGGCATCATGCACTCCTCTCCATTCATTTACACTGCACTAGCGATATAGATATATCGCTATGTGCAGCCTCATACACAAACCCTAACATTACTACAGTGTCCTGATAATGAATACACATGAAATCCAGCCTGGACGTCATGTGTACTCAGAATCCTGACACTTCTGACTCTTTTTTTGTGAGATTCCGGCAAGTGAAACCAAATCTCGTTTAGCTCCGAGATCTCGCGAAAAAGAGTCAGAAGTGTCAGGATTACGGACGTAATTGGCACTGCTATTCATTGGAGTCAATGAATAACGGCTCCAAATACGGCCAAAGAAGTGACAGGTCACTTCTTTGACGCGGGCGTCTATTTACGCGCCGTCATTTGACAGCGGCGCGTAAATTACGCCTCGTGTGAACAGAAAAACGTCTTTCAATGGGCAGATGTTTGTCAGCGCTATTGAGGCGCTATTTTCGGACGTAATTCGGGGCAAAAACGCCAGAATTACGTCCGTAATTAGTGCGTGTGAACATACCCTAAGAGACGCAGGACGCGATCTCAGCCGAGCTGTCAGTTAGGCTAAATTTACGGAATCGGCTGATACAGAAAGAGGTGTACATAACCTTTAAATTAATTAGAATAAAATGAATTGACTGTTGACTAGCAAAACCTTGATACAAATCTATGCAGGCTGAGCATTTAAGCAATCTTAGAACGGCATGTAAATAGATTACTTGTCATTCCACTTTTTATCATGTTGGTGGATTAGTGAGCATTCTCACATAAAGTAATATCACAGCTACAAATGCAGTTACTAATCCTTGCTCTGCAGATACAATTTTCAGGTGTGGTGAAATGGATAAGGATATTGCTGTATATCTTGAACTATTGATGCATTTGATAAGATAACAGCACACATGACATTCCAAATTCTCTATGTAGGAGATCCTGTAATCTTAAATTCTCCAGAACTTGTAGGTGTTTACTAATTGTTTTCATTATAAAGAAACTTCAGGCAGGGACGTAGCTAAAGGCTCATGGGCCCTGGTGCAAGAATTCAGCATGGGCCCTCCCCAACAACACCAGACCCCTGCACACGCCTATGCCCAGCCGCCTTGTCCTACAGAGCCAATGAATGCCTCCACAGTATAATGCTTCCTATAACTGCCCCCACAGTATAATGCCCCATAGCTGCCCCTACATAGTATAAAGCCCCCATAGCTGCCCCCACAGAGTATAATGCCCCCATAGCTGCCCCCACACATTATAATGCCCCCATAGCTGCCCTCACAGTATAATGCCCCCCATAGCTGCCCCCACAGTATATTGCCACCCATAGCTGCCCTATACAGTATAATGCCCCCATAAAATATAATTCCCCATACAGTATAATGCCCCCCATAGCTGCCATATACAGTATTATTCCCCCATAGCTGCCCCATACACTATAATGCCCCATTCAGTATAATGCCCCCATAGCTGCCCCATACAGTATAATGCCCCAATACAGTATAAAACCCACCATAGCTGTCCCATACAGTATAATGCCCCCATACAGTATAATGCCCCCCATAGCTGTCCCATACTGTATAATCCCTATACAGTATAATGCCCCCATTGCTGTCCCTTACAGCATAATGCCCCCATAGCTGCCCCATACAATATAATGGCCCCCATACAGTATAGTGCCCCCATAGCTGCCCCATACAGTATAATGCCCCCATACAATATAATGCCCCCATACAATATAATGCCCCCATGCAGTATAATGCCCCCCATAGCTGCCACATACAGCATAATTCCCCCATAGCTGCCCCATACACTATAATGCCCCATACAGTATAATGCCCCCAATAGCTGCCCCGTACAGCATAATGCCCCCATACAGTATAATGCCATCCATAGCTGTCACATACAGTATAATGCCCCAATACAGTATAAAGCCCCCCCTATAGCTGTCCCATACAGTATAATGCCCCATACTGTATAATGCCCCCATAGCTGCCCCATACTACATAATGCCCCCCCATAGCTGCCACATACAGTATAATGCCCCTATACAGTATAAAGCCCCCCATAGCTGTCCCATACAGTATAATGCCCCATACAATATAATGCCCCCATTGCTGTCCCATACAGCATAATGCCCTCCATAGCCTCCCCATACAAAATAATGGCCCAATACATTATAAAGTCCCCATAGCTGTCCCATACAGTATAATGACCCCCACAGCTTCCCCATACAGTATAATGCCCCCCATAGCTGCCACATACAGTATAATGCTCCCCATACAGTATAATGCCCCCTATAGTTGTCCCATACAGTATAATGACCCCACAGCTTCCCCATACAGTATAATGCCCCCCATAGCTGCCACATACAGTATAATGCTCCCCATACAGTATAATGCCCCTTATAGATGTCCCATACAGTATAATGTCCACCATACAGTATAATGCCACACTTAAGCTGTCCTATACAGTATCATGCCCCCCATATAGTGTAATGTTCCATCAGCAACTATCATATGAGCACCCCTCCCATACCCAGTATAATGCCCCCATATGTATGTACCTAATACAAAAATAATAAAATAATTACTTACCTATCCCCGTTCCCTGCTGGCCCCTCAGGCTTAAGGGCCCAGTCGCAATATCTATGCCACTGACTGCAGGCAAAACATATCAACTGACTTATTCCTAGTGCAGTACATGAAGGGTGCATGACACTGAGATTCAAAGAATACCAAACAGAGAACCCCTGCATCATCCTCTGTGTTATACCAATAAGACCCTGCACTGGGTCTCTCTGGGCATATGCATTTGGTTTGCCCAGAGAGTTTCTTTAAATAAGCACTATAAAAATGAAAAGCGTCACAAACTGTGAAGAATAACAAAAAAAAGTTGTAATATTTTTCTTTATTTGGCATTAGCATGACAGCAAATTCAACTTTAATAGTATTATTCTTCAAAGTGGTACTTGTACATACTGTAGGTTTGATTGATATTAAAGAATATTATGTCAGTTTATATTAAATTAAAGTCAACAATTGATCGCAAATATTCTATCCAAGTTTTAGAATCTATTTAATTACCTATAAGAACAGTGTTGACATTTGGAGAACATGGCAGGCTTTTTACAACAATTTATTAGCTTGGAATGAAATAAAATGGCCTTTAAACAGGTTATTGCAGATGTCTGGGTTACCTAGAAAGAACATTCTCTTTCAAACAAAAAGAATCAATGTCCTCAGATTAGGGATGTCACGATACCAGAATTTGGACTTCGATACCGATACTTCGTTTAGTATTGCGATTTCGATTCCAATTTCGATACTTTTGGCAACAGTAATAAAAAAAAATTCTTCCGTTTTCTGATGTGAGGCGCGACGTGTGATAAATTTTGAACGCGCCTCACATTAATAGTAATTAATCCCATCATGTTTCTCAGTCATAATGGGTTAATGTGCGAGGTACATGATGGGGTTAATTACTATTAATGTGAGGAACATGGAGGGTAAATTCATCGCACCTCGCGCCTCACATTAATAAGTGAATGAAAGCCGTGTTAATTTCATTTTTTTACAGCGTAAACCTCATAAATGATGCAAAAACATTGTTGTCCGCGCCATTACTGAATGTGTGAATATTTTATGTATTGAGACTTATTTTAATGTTTATGGTAAAAAAGGTGTATGTGTATTTTTTTTTTAAATGTAACAATACTTTTGTTTTTACTTTATTTTTACACTTTAATGTACTGACATATATCAGATATGTGCCAGTATATTAGCCTGTGGACAGATAGCACACAGGCAGTTGTTAGGACATACTTGGGTATGTCCTAACAACAAGAAATATGGTAAGACAGCCCTGGGGTCCGTCAATAGACCCTGAGCTGTCTGTCCATATATGGTATGGCCCTCGATCGCGTCACAGGAATTCCCTGTGACGCGATCCAGGGGCATCCCCCCTGCTCATTTTCTCCTGAATGCTGCAGTCAGCTGTGATCGCAGCATTCAGGGGTATAACGGCGGAGATGAGCGGTTTCTCTGATCTCCGCCGTTATAGAGCGGGGCTGCGGCTGTGTAATACAGCCATTGCCCCGCTCCTGACAGGAAGTGCGCGCGCGGTCAGCATGAGGAGGTGCGGCCGGCGCTGCACTAATGAGCGGCAGTTCAGGCACTGAGGACAGAACATGGGGGTGTTTTGTAGTGCGCCCGCCATGTTCTGTCTCCAGTGCCGCCGCTCATTAGTGCAGCGCCAGCCGCATCCCATCATCCTGACCCCGCGAACTTATGACCAAGGAGCGGGGCTGTGGCTGAATTACACAGCCGCAGCCGCGCTCCCATACATTCATGTATTCCTATACTGAGCTGTGCGGCTGCGCAGCTCAGTATCGAAATACAGGAAATAGTGGTATCGAACCGTTAAGGGATGCACAGTATCGAAACAGTATCGAAGTTTCGATGCACCGTGCATCCCTACCTCAGATATAGTTCTTGACATATTTCCAATACATTACAAAAAAACAATCTTACACAATAAACAAGACAGTGGCAATGAGAGGCATCAAATTTGGTCATATATAGGATTTATTATAGTGATTGTAGAATGGATATTAATATTTAAGATCTCCCCCCACCCTTTTACTTTGCCCTTAGGAGTTGTCAGTCCTACTTCTAGTCCCAAGTAACAGAACATGATCAATATCCACCTGGGTGGATAGGGTGGAAGACAGTAACAAGATGTCAGGAGGAGTCACAAGAAGAGTCAAGAGGAAGAAAAGACCTGGTATGCATGGGCATTTTAACACATTGGTGTGCCCAGTGCAAATATTTCATGAGTTTTCACACCCTTCCTGATCAATTTCTCACCCTTCAATATTTTTTAACACACACACACACACACACACACACACACACACACACACCTACGTCTTGCCTCAGATGCTAATTGTATATAGGACTACAGTGTAGCGCCCATGGCCGCGGGCCGTCGGGTTCACTCACCTCCCGACGCCCGCAGCCATGGATCTGTGAGCGTTGGCCTCCGTCTCCCTCCTAGGAGATGCCAGCGCTCACTTCCGCTCCGTCCAGATGGGTCCCGTAGGGTGCGCACGCACGCTCGCGCCCGCTCTTAAAGGGCCAGCGCGCGCACATGAAAACAATGATCATTAACCCACATGATTTCCTGCTCTATAAGAATGACCCAGCCCTTCTGATCCTTGCCTGAGCGTTGTTAGTCTTTCCCAGTCTGTCTCGCAAATGGTCCCTTAGTGTCTCCCGTTCCAGCTGTTACCCGTGCCCTGTTACCGTTCCTGTATTCCGCATTGTTCCTGTGCCTACCCATGTTCAAGTGCCATCTGCCACGTCAAGTGCCATCTGCCACGTCAAGTGCCATCTGCCACGTCAAGTGTCATCTGCCACGTCAAGTGCCATCTGTCACGTCAAGTGCCATCTGCCACGTCAAGTGTCTTCTGCCACGTCAAGTGCCATCTGCTCATCGGATACTGCCCGCCACGTCTAGCGCCACTTTCCGCACCTGCCTCCATCCGTGCTGAAGCCACAGTCACCGCCCAGACTATTTCAGGTACCTAAGCATTACTGTCTGCCATCTTACTTTCACATAGACTGTGACCTGGTCAGCTGCCTCCCCGCTACGGCGGAGCGGCCTAGTGGGTCCACAAACCCAGTGTCCGTGACATACAGCAGTATATTTAAATAAAACATTAGGGCTGTAGTCTGTAAATATTGCTGCCCCTATGATTAAGAAAAAAAGGATATGAAAAACCATTAAATCAAGTAGAGTAGAGTAACTAAGGATAGTAAGACAATAAATTACACTGAACTAGGTTTGTTTATTTCTTTTTCAGCCATGCTGACATTGTAGTCACAGACATTATATTTGAGGTATTAACATATAGAGATAAGCGAACCGATTCGGCACAAATCGAATTTGCTCCAAATTTCCCAAAAGTTTCAGATTCACAGCGCACAATTATATGCTGGCCCCTGGCGAATACCCCTCGTGCACGATTAAATGCTGGCCCTTGGCGAGTGCCGGCTGCCAATTTGACGATTATAGAAAAAAAGAGGGGAGAAGAGGCAAATAAGAAACAAAACACATTCTTATCACCTTCCCTGGTCTCCTGATGGTCCCTGCCAGAAGATGAGATGACATACGTAGCTGTCCATGTGACTGCTGCAGCCAATAACAGGCTGCAGCGGTCATCTCACCTGCCGGCGGGGATGTGTTACTATGGGAGACCAGCAGAAGTTGGTGAGTATGTTTTCTTTTTGGTTGTTTTTTGTGGAATCGCAAGTGCCCCCATTGCCCTGTTTGACTCTCTGATGTCATCTAGGACTGTATCTTGCTTGGATATTGTCCTAGAAGACATAAGAGTCTGACAGGACTATTGGGGGACGTGCAATTTAGCCCCAAAACGAATTTCAGGAAATGCACTCATCACTATTCACATATACAATATGCCTGCCATAAACTCCAAACACTCAGATGTGGTGTTCCTACAGTAATTACTCCGTGACATTACTGTCACTTCTATATATCTTGTAAATATCCATATTATTGAGTGAAATGGCACCTGCTGAATACATATTACTTACGCCCTGCAGAAACTAATAGCACGTCATCAAGAAAATGTGCATGCTAGTGCAGATCTTGGTTTAAAGTTTTAGTAAATTATGTCAACTAACATAAAAATCTTGTGCAATTTAAAAGTCAACCTACTCAGTACTTCATTATCTAGCATGTGTCAATGTCACAAATTGTAAATGTTCTCATCTCAGCAACTTGAAGAAGCCATGGTCAGTCTCTGAGTGCTGTAACGCCATGGAGACACCTTGACGACAGCAGATACCAAAGAAGTGCGTACTTTTAGAAAATCAAAACAAATACAAACCAATGGGTATAAATTTAATGGGATTATAGAACATACTGACTAAGCTACTACTACCATACAAATAAACAGACAAAAGACACATGAGTTTGTGGAAATGTATCAGTCATGGCCTAAGTGTTTGTTTGTTTGTTTGTTTGTTTGTTTGTTTGTTTGTTTGTTTGTTTAATTAATTAAGTTAGCAAAGTTAACTACAGAAAAACAAATCGCAAACGACATTAAAATGAATCACAAAAGTTTTTATAAATATATTAATGCCAAAAAGAAAAAATCTGATAATATTTGTCCTCTTAAAAATGACCTTGGGAATATAATTGTAGAGGACAAAGGGAGGGCTGAGATAGTAAACACGTACTTTTCCTCAGTGTTCACTGATGATCTCCCAGTGCCAGATATTCAGGGGGACAGTGATAAAGGTTCCCCACCCAATATTACCTTAACAGCAGAGGAAGTACAGCGGCGTCTGAGCAAATTAAATATTGATAAATCCCCTGGCCCAGACATAATTGATCCACAGGTATAAAGGGAATTGATTTCAGTTTTGGACAGACCATTGTATCTCATCTTCTTAGACTTTCTTGTAACAGGATCAGTGCCACAGGATTGGAGAACGGCTGATGTTGTACCAATATTTAAGAAGGGTAAAAAGGTGGAACCAAGTAACTACCGTCCAGTAAGTTTGACATCTGTGGTATGTAAAGTATTTGAGGGTATTCTAAGAGATGAACGGCAACAGTATATAGCGTAGAAAAGTCTAATAACTGATAACTATTATGGATTCATGAAAAACAGGTTGTGCCTAACTAATATACTCGGTTTCTATGTGGAGGTAAGTGCAAGTCTGGAGGTTGGTCATGCGGCGGATGTGATTTATTTGGATTTTACAAAAGCATTTGATACTGAAAATGGGCTGAAGTCAGCAGCAGGGATTGGTGTTGGGCCCATTCTTTCTAATCTCTTTATTAATGACCTTGTTGATGGGATTGATAGCTATATATCTGGTTTTGCTGACAATACAAAACTTTGTAGGATACTTAAAACTTAGCTTGACTATAAAATACTACAGAAAGACCCAGATAAGCTGGCAGCATGGGCAAAAACATGGCAGATTAAATTTAACGTTGATAAATGTAAAGTAATGCACCTAGGATGCAATAATAGTATTAATTCATATACATTAAATGGAATAAAGCTGAAGATAACGGAACAACAGAAGGACCTGGGTATTCTGGTAAAAAATAAACTAAGCAGCACTCAATGTCAAGCAGCAGCTGCAAAAGCAAATAGGATTTTAGGGTGTATAAAACGAGAGATAAAATCCTGTGTTTCAAATGTAATATTACCCCTGTATGAATCCCTTGTAATGCCACATCTTGAATATTGAATTCAGTTTTGGGCTCCACATTGTAAAAACGATAAAGGAGAACTGGAGAAGGTTCAAAGGCAGGCAACTGGATTATTAAATGGGATGGGAGGTGTCGCTTGAATGAAAGACTAGAGAAATTGGGCTTGTTTAGCTTGGAGAAAAATACGTCTTAGAGGTGATCTTATTAACAAGTATAAATATAATATGTGTGGTCAATACAAAGCACTAGCACATAATCTGTTCTTTCCTAAGACTCTACAAAGTACCAGGGGACATTCATAGTGTGTGGAAGAAATATATTTCAGACATCAATATAGGACTACAGTTAGAGTAGTCAAACTATGGAATGCCCTTTCCCAAGAGGTAGTAATGGCAGATACTATGTCAACATTTAAAAAAAAGGCTCGATAAATATTGATTGACAAATGGCATTGGGGGTTATAATTAATCAAGCAATGAATGATGTGTAATTTATTGAGAAAGGTTGAACTTGATGGACCTGTGTCTCTTTTCGACCTATGTAACTATGTAATAATAAAGTAACCATTAAATATAATAAATATCTATAACTCATTTAACCAAACATCAGTAGTTCAGCCATAAGCTTAAACCCAACTATTGAAACCACTGACAATAGTCCACCCACCTAGTTTATGGCCCTAAAGAGGTGACATAGGCCCCACCACACCAACAGCTGTCCCCCCCAATGTTTGATTATTTAAGCTTGGTACACATGGAGCGTTTTTGTAGTGTTTTTAGGATGGATTTTCTTTGTTTTGGTAGATACTCCCATGTCTTTCAATGGGAGGTCATCAAAAAACAAATAAACGCATGCTAAAAATGCATCGAAAATGCACCATGTAAACGCAGTCTAAAATGTTACATGACCGAATAAATTAGTGCTTTTAATTAAGAAAGTGCTGGATTTAACCTTTCACCTTTTGGATAACTCCTGGTCCAAAAGGACGGGTGTCGCGGAAAAATTTTTTTTTATATAAATTTGATTTTAGTGTGTTATTAAAATACATTTTATTTATTTGTGTGTTTGTGTTTTACTTTTTTCATTTTTCTAACTTTTACTTCACTATGGGGGCTGCCATTTTTTTTTCATCTCTGTATGTGTCGATTAACGACACATACAGAGATGGAATACGGCAGCTACAATGCATAGGAGTCAATGAACGGCTCCCGTCCATTCTATCTGCTCTCTGGGTCTGTACTGCGCAGACGCAGGTCTGAGTCACACAGCAGAGCAGCTGTTTGCAGGGAGATAGCAAGCGCCATTATGAAGACCAGCTGCACTGCAGGTAAGGTGTGTGTCTCTGTCTGTCCATCTCTCTCTCGCAGACCGCCGCTCTCGTGACCCCCGACGGCCCCCCCCCCCCCGACGGGCCATCCTGTTTATTTATGTTTATTTATTTATCTATTCACATATTTATTATTTGTATTTTATGAATTATATGAAATTTAAAATCGATCTATTATGTATTGATTAGAGATTGTATTTACATATGTTCTATTTTTTATATCATTTAGTATTCCTTTTGATTATTTCATGTATGGGTTTCCTCTTTCTATTTTATATATATTTTTTGTATAAGTATTCCTATTTATTATATTTATTAATATAAAATTATAAATTATTTATACTTTTGCTGGTAAACCCATTCATTATGCAGCAGTATCTTATTAAGTGCGTGTACATCAGACTCCCATCTATTCCTTGATGGTCTCTGTGCTCTATCTGCACAGACGCTCATTGGCGCATGCGCTGTGGGCACTGCATCCCGGAGTGCCTGATCTGTTTGTTCACGTTACTATGGTGACGTGCGTTTCAGCAATTGAGACGCATCGTCACAACGTGGACATCTTGGCGCTTCCTGGTGATGCAGTGTCTGCATCATGGCTACTGAGCGCCGCCCTGGACGTGCATTCCACAGGTGCCATCAATGAATCAGTTATCACTGGTGCCGATATATAAACCCCAGGTTTTTAATGATGATCAGCCTCCTGACGAAGCCGGTCGCAGGCGAAACGCGCGTCGAGGCGTCTCTGTGTCATCTCTCCACGTCCCGTGCTTTCATCATGTCCACAGGTATGTTGGTTTTCACATTTATCTTTTTTGCCATCTATCTGTAATTTTGGTCTGCATATGCGCTGTTTATCCGTAGCGGGCATTTGCTATGCATATTTGGCAACGGGCAGCATTCCTTTTACAGATATAGCCTAACATATATATACTTTTCATACCCTATTGGCATTATATCATACTTGTATGCATGGTATGTTAGTACTGGGACGTGTTCTGAGTTTGGTTGTCTCTTGTTTCCCTCATGGTATGTTGTCATCTGTACCTGACTGCTATTTCTCTTGATATATGATCCGCTTTATTCTTATTGTATTTACTATTGTAATACCATGTATCGTTATGTAATAATAAAGATGTATATTTTTTACTATCCATGGTAGTTATCTTCATATTCTATTGGGACGTCATGTCCCCTGCGCTTTTGCGCCTTGTAGGTTGTTGCTTTGCCTTATTCACCTTGCTGTAATTCTGGGAAGTGCTCCCCCTGGTGGCCAACATAGGAAAACATGTCAAATTATTATTTAATTTTTAATACTTTCCACCATATGGAATAAAAAAAAATACAGCAAAAAACGTAAAAAATATAATAGAAATAAGTAACGACACTTAAAAAAAAAAAGTTTAATTCAGGACACATTCACTTTAAGTCCACTAAGCTGTCCGTACATGCTCAACCATTCGGAAGCTGATCAGATTAAATACACACTTGTCTGGGTGGGCTGATTTTATTTTACTTTGTATAAGCAGTACCTGTAAAATAATTTCTAATAAAGTGCCATAATGTTTCTCATAAACTGAGTAACCTTTCGTGATCCTATCCAAGTTTCTTGGTTTGCTAAATGGAAATCAAACTCATCTGGGCATGATTTCCATAAAAAACAAATGTGCATCTGGAAACAAATGACGAATGTTAACTAAACTTTTTCTTATTTGAAAAGCTAACTCCATCATACTAAATTTTCCAATGTCATTATCACCCAAATAAATGATAATGACATCTAGATCAAATCATGTGTCTCTCACCTGCAAAATCAATCAGACCTTCCCAATTAAATTCACAAATAGAAAATATTACCTTCGGTCAGATTTGATTCGGTCTGAATAAATTTGCCGCAAATTGAATTCTTGGATGTCTTTGAGGGCTGTATCCAAGTTTAATCCAACCCCTTTGAAGTTCTTTAATGCCAATAAAGGATGCAATGTGAAAGTGACAGCAACATACTAGTATGTGAATAGAGGAAGGTATAACCGCAGTGCATTTTGGGAAGACTGTCTGCAAGGGATTATGGGGAAGTACGCTCAAAATCATGTGATCCTTTTTCTAATCAGTAAATTTGTGACTGGTGCGTTGCCGATTGATACAATTCGGGCACCACGAGCCCCAAAAAATTTCAGAATTTGCCAGATCCGAAACTTTTGGCAAATTCAGACAGTATTTGATTTATATAGAATAGATTTACTCAACTCTTATCATGAACTCCAGGCCAGAAGATGCGAATAACCTTTGGCGACATTAGAAGATTAGTCCCATGCGACTTCTCACTAGCCCTTTTCTATGAAGTGCTGGTGCCAAGCAAAAAAATGAAAATTAAGGGGATACACTGTATAGTAATATCAGTATTGTAAAACAAGACATGGACCGCACATCCACCTGTTTATACTTTGATCTATAGCTGCAAATCAAAAACCGCCATGCGGTGCTGCAACCGATAGCGTAGGGACTCACTTTAACCCCTTAAGGACGCAGCCTTGTTTTGGCCTTAAGGCTCAGAGCCCATTTTTCAAATCTGACATATTTCACTTTATGTGGTAATAACGTCGGAATGCTTAAACCTATCCAAGTGATTCTGAGATTGTTTTCTCGTGAGACATTGTGCTTCATGTTAGTGGTAAAATATATTCAGTGTTTATTTGTGAAAAATTGCGATATTTAGAGAAAATTTTGAAAAAATAGCATTTTTCGGAATTTAAATGCATCTGCTTATAAAACAGATGGCTATACCCCCCAAAATAGTTACTAGTTCACATTTCCCATATGTCAACTTTAGATTGGCATCGTTTTTTGAACATTCTTTTATTTTTCTTGGACGTTACAAGACTTAGAACATAAACAGCAATTTCTCATATTTTTAAGAAAATTTCAAAATCCTTTTTTTTAAGGTACATGTTCGGTTTTGAAGTGGCTTTGAGGGGCCTATGTATTAAAAACCTCCATAAAACACCCCATTTTAAAAACTAGACCCCTCAAAGTATTCAAAACAGCATTTAGAAAGTTTTTTTTAACCCTTTAGGGATTTCACAGGAATTAAAGCAATGTGGAGGTGAAATTTGCAAATTTCAATTTTCTTGCTAAATTTCAATTTTATTCCATTTTTTTTTCTGTAACACAGAAGGTTTTACCAGAGAAACACTACTAAATATGTATTGTCCAGATTCTGCAGTTTTTAGAAATGTCCCACATTTGTCTCTAGTGCGCTCGTGGACTAAAACACAAGCCTCAGAAGCAAAGAAGCACCTAGTGCATTTTGGGGCCTCTTTTTTTTATTAGTATATATTTTAGGCAGCATGCCAGCTTTGAAGAGGTGTTGAGGTGCCAAAACAGTAGGAATCCCCAAAAAGTGAAACTACACCCCTCAAGGAATTCATGTATGGTTGTTGTTACCATTTTTACCACACAGTTTTTTCACAGCTCGAATTTGAATTGGGCTGTGAAATTTAAAAAATTAAATGTTTTCCAATAAGATGTAATTTTTGACAAAATTTCTTGTTTTTACAAGAAATAAAATACCCCATTTTGTTCCCCAATTTGTCCTGAGTGCGGCAATACCCCATTTGTGGTGATAAACTCCTTCTGAGCCCTCCTATTGGTCCAAACGGCAAAGGAGCGCTATGTGTTTGTTGGAGTCCAGATTTTGCTGGATTGGTTTTCGAGTGCCATGTCGCATTTGCAGACCCCCAGAGGTATCAAAGCAATGGAAACCCACCAGAAGTGACCACATTTTGGAAACGACACCCCTCACGGAATTCATTTATGGTTGTGGTTACCATTTTGACCTCACAGTTTTTTCACAGCACGTATTTGGATTGTGCTGTGAAATTAAAAAAAAAAATTCCAATAAGATGTCATTTTTGATCAAAATTTCTTATTTTCACAGGGAACAAAATACCCCATTTTGTTTCCCAATTTGTCCTAAGTGCAGCAATACCCCATTTATGGTCATAAACTGCCGTTTGGGCCCATGGGAGGGCTCAGAAGGAAAGGAGCGCTATGTGTTTGTTGGAGTCCAGATTTTGCTGGATTGGTTTTCGAGTGCCTTGTCGCATTTGCAGAGCCCCAGAGGTATCAAAGCAATGGAAACCCACCAGAAGTGACCCCATTTTGGAAACTACACCCCTCAAGGAATTGATTTATGGTTGCTGTGACCTTTTTGACCGCACAGTTTTTTCACAGCACGTATTTGAATTGGGCTGAGACAGCCTCACAAATATGCTTTCAATGTTTCCCATAGTAGGGCAGGATTAGTGTTATTTAAATGAAGGTCTAAGAAAGTATGTAGCTGGTCAGGTATCCGGTCCTGTTCCCCAATGAGTTGGAGCTAGGAGGTGTGAAATCTCCAAATGGATAAAGATCCAGAACTAGACAACCGCAGCTCAAGCATAATGGTGAGTGGTCAGATAGTCCCCTCACATCATAACAAACATCTACAACCACTGTAGAAACTGAAGCCATTCCAAAAGCATACCCTCACATGAGCAGCTCTGGCCGATCAGAAAACTAAGGAAGTGTCAGACTCGTAGTCTAAGAAGAAGGGCTGCAGCTATGTTGATATAACACAGACAGGATCCTAAAGTGGCGGATCAACAGAAGAGGGGTCCAACTGGAAGGCACCAGGTAATATTACTCCATATACCCCATCATATTTAAAATCTTGTCGTGGGCCGGAGTGTCGCTTTAAACTAAGATATAGTGGTTGGTTAATTGAACAAGCTCAAGGAGGGCCTTGATGCCTTTCTTAAAAAATATAATATTACAAGTTATGGATACTGCATTCTGGAGGTGGGATGTTGGTCCGGGTATTCATTCTGATTGCCATATTTGGAGTCGGGGAGGAGTTTTTTTGCTAATGAGGTAATTGGCATCCGTCTCGTAGGGGTTTTTGCCTTCCTCTAGATCAACATGGTAGGATTACAGGTTGGACCTGTGTCTTTTTTCAACCTTATCAACTAAGTAACTATTTATCTGTATAACAGATGTGCTATCAGACTATCCAGGGATTATTTACCGGAGAGTAGGCAATTTTGGGATCCTCTATTACACAGGCATTATACTACATCGTAAGACACAAAAAAATGGCTGGCAAAAGAAGCCAATGGAATTTTTCCGATGTGTCAGATGCAAAGCATGACGTTACTTTAAAGTAACTAACGTCTTCAGCAGTTCGGTTACTTATATTACATTTACTGTACCAATCACGAATTTACCTTTGTAAATGTCCATGTCCGCTTATGAATGGAGAAAAAAACATCTGTGAATTTCACGGTCTTTCCTTTGTCAGTTTCATTTGAAGATTAAACTTCAAACATAAACTTGAATTAAAAAATGTCAGGTGTTGTTATTTATTGATTACATAAATTTCCTTCTGACTTGCCATCCCTAATTATGCATTAATAAACTAATCAGGATGCCTATTTATTCTAACTCACTGAGAATCATGTTATTTATATCTGTTACCAATTGCCACATAATACCTATTATAGGAACATATTGACCCTTCCAGGCTTTTTTTTTTTTACTCGGTTTATTGAATAAAGATTGGTGCAATGTATATAGTGATAAAATAAACACTGCAAACAAATCAAACAGTTCTGCACATGTGTCAATTACAGTAAATAGTACAAATAATTACAATGAGAATTAAAAGCAAGAGCAGGACAGAAGTACAGGTCTAGCATGATAAGAGCAGTCAATCAAGATGGACCATGGTTGACCCATATGTATCAGGGTTCGCCCTTAACCTAGTCATTTTGACCAGCAGAGTCCAGCTCTCAGGCATTCGGGAGAAAAGAGAGTTAATGGAGATTCGCACCACGCACTCCAGATTTCCAAGAATTTTATGGAACAGTCTCTATTTTTATACACCTCCTTTTAAAATGGAATCGCAGTATTAACCAATTTCTTCCACTGATGGACAGATGGAGGTTGGTCCCTCATCCATCTAATTGCTATTGCCTTTCTCACGACAAACAGGAAGATGCGCATGTGGCATGGCCATGTTGATTCATCTAGGACACCCAGTAGACATACCTGAGGAGTACGTGGTACCGGAATCATAAGGATACTGGACAGCAGAGAAATCACATCAATCCAAAATGAACTAATGTATGAACATTCCCACGCCACATGCCAGAAGTCAGCATGAGGTTCGGTACACCGGTGACACCTATCACGTGGAATTCATCCCATTTTATGTATGTGTACTGAGGATAGATAACGTTGGTGTGCAAAATATAATTGTGTCATACGGTTATTCACCGCTAGGGAGACTTATCTGATATTCTAAGGCTTCTTTCCATTCATCTGTGGACAGATCTGGAATTTGTTATTTCCATCTGCCCTTTACTGCTAGTTGCGTGGATTCAAGTTTGGTTCCTAGGAGGTGGGTATGTGAGGCTGAAATAAAGCCTTGTGGTCCTCGAGAAGTGAAAATGCCTATAAAAGGGTACTCTGAAATAGGGCATGTGTTATTCGGAAATTGGCTATGGAGGGCATGACAAAGTTGCAAATATCTATAAAATGAAGTGTGAGGTAAATTAAAGGTTTCTTGTAACTGTGCAAAAGACCTAAGAGCATCATCCACATAGACATCCCCCAACACCTTGAAATAGTATTCTATAGTGGACGGTATAAATATTTGCATTCAGGACCTAAGGAATCGTAATTGTCCTGAGAAAAAGTATAAATAAAAATCGGGAAGGGCCATTCTCCCTTGGGATTTAGGTCTTTGCGAGGTGGTTATACTTAGTTTATGGCTAGAGTTTCCTCATATGAAAGAGAAAGGATGGATTGTAATCTAGTAAAAAAAGATTTAGGGATGGGACCAGCAGCATGTTCTAGGAGGTAAAGACCTTTGGGAAGTAAAATAATTTTAATTAGGTTTATGCATCCCGGAGCAGACAAAGGAAGTGTTTCCCATACTTTGCATTTAGAATCAACATAATTAAGGAAGGGGTAGAAATTTTTCTCAAGAGATTTATTAGCTATTTTTTAGTAATGTAGATGCCTAAATATTTAAAATCTGATACTACTGGCAAATTATAATATACCTATGGCCACCCAGCATCCCAAAACAGCATGTGAGCTGTCTTGCTCTAATTACTTCGGAGACCTGAGAGTGAACCAAATTCATCAAGAATATGAATAGCTCTTGGTAACGATATATCAGGATTTGCCTTAAATAGGACTAGGTCATCGGCATATAAACCCACTCTATCTTCTCTAAATCTCTTAAGTGACACCCTGATACATGGAGTCTTGTCTGATACGATGGGCTAAGGGTTCAATTGCCATAGCAAATAGGAGGGTGACAGAGGACACCCTTGACGAGTGCCCCTGCCCAGAGAAAAGAAACTCGAACATTGGCCATTAACCAGGATGTTAACCCTAGGCTTCTTATACAATATAGACAATCAGTGGATAAATCAGGGAGCGAGGCCAAAACTTCTCAGTTTCTCTAACAAGTATGGCCACTCCACCGAGTCAAAGGCCTTGGCTGCATCAAGCTAAGCCAGTGCCCACCTCTTCTCCCTAGTAGCACTCACCTGGGAAACCACCTGGGCCCTTCGTATATTGTCTGTGGTGCTCTTACCCGGCATAAAGTCAGACTGGTCTGGGTTGATTATACTAAGAATAACAGAATTGAGATGGTTAGCAAACATTTTTGTTAGAATTGTATAATCGACATTTAGTAATGATATGGGCCTGTATGACCCACATTCTACAGGATTTTTGTGCGGTTTCAAGAGCACGACATCAGTAGCATCATAAAGGGAGTATGGAAGGGTATCAGTGTCATGAGCTTGTTGTAGCATCTGAAGGAGGGATGGGCCTAATTGCTCACAGTATCTGGAATATACCTCCACAGGAAGGCCATCTGGACCTCCCCTTGGCCATGTCAGATATCGCTTGTTCTAATTCTTCAAAGGTGAGGTCAGCATCTAAGAACTGTTGGTTCTCCATTGTCAATTTCGGGAAGGAAATAGTATCTAAATATGTCACCATGTTGGCTTGACTGCTAGTCAATTTAGTTGAGTATAATTGTTGATAGAATTTCTTAAATCTATTTAAAATCTGGGTATTTTCTGCAAGGACTTCTCCCTGTGCAGAAACTATCTTAAGGATGGCAGGTGAGGAGTTGTTCTGATGAACAATATGGGCCAGGAATTTTCTTGACTGGTTGCCCAGTTCAAAATAAGTTTGTTTAGAAAAAAAAAATCCTTTTCTGGCTAATCTCTCCTCATGTCTAGCAGATTCCTTCTTAGTGAAGGAAATGGTGGACCTGAGACAGCCTCACAAATATGCTTTCAAGGTTTCCCATAGTAGGGCAGGATTAGTGTTATTTAATTGAAGGTCTAAGAAAGTATGTAGCTGGTCAGGTATCCGGTCCTGTTCCCCAATGAGTTGGAGCTAGGAGGTGTAAAATCTCCAAATGGATAAAGATGCAGAACTAGACAACCGCAGCTCATGCATAATGGTGAGTGGTCAGATAGTCCCCTCACATCATAACAAACATCTACAACCACTGTAGAAACTGAAGCCATTCCAAAAGCATAATCTATACGGGAAAGGGACTCTCTATCCGCCGAGTGGCAGGAATCTTCGCAGGGCCATTATGTCTGGGGGAATGTCCCTGGGAACAGAATTAACCTGTAATCTATCCAAAACCAGATCATATTACAGTCTCCCATACATATAACTCTTGCTTCAGGGTGATGAACCGTGAAGACCGAAGCCTGGTGAAGGAGAGACATTCCCGAAGCCGGGGGCATGTATAAACCTAAAATAACATAGGGAGGATAGTTAATATATGCATGTATGAGTAGTTGCCGATCTAAAACTTCTATGGACCAATAGTTACACCCTTCTAGAGTAAAAGGTGTGAGTGAAATGACTAGACCACTGCACCCACGGCTTAGTCAGATGCTTAGTAGTATCTAAAGTCAAATGGCTCTCTTGAAGACACAGTATATGTGGTGCAGCCCTCCTTAGATAAGAAAATATGACAATCCTTTACTTTGGGCTACTCATACCCTGAACATTCCAACTCAGTAATTTTAAGGAAGCCATAAATATAGAGAGAGGTATAAATAATAGGAGAAGACAACAGGCATATCAACCATGCTAGGCCACCCCTCCATCATGGTAGAGAATCGAATCGACGTATACCCTAGTAACTCTAGACTTTTGAAAAGTAAGAAAATATTCACTTGTGCAGTAAAAGAATAAGACGTAAAAACAAAAAACAACCATAGAACTGTTAGAACAAATTATGGTTACGTATGGGGTTGCTTGTGTTGCAAAAGGAAGAGGAAGGAAAGTGCAACACAAACTTATCGCAGCTATCTCGTTACTGAGGTCAAACAGCAATGACAAAATATTACGAGACCTTGCTGGTGCTAATATATGGGTGACACCTGAAGACCTAAAGACACTGGTACATGAGAAATATTCAGACTTCCAGTACGATCAACGAACATAGTTACAAAGTCACAGTAAAGTATAGACCATTGGGGTTCTACACCTTTCTGTGGTCAATAAGATACTTATACAGGTCACGTCTTAACCTGTAAAATAAGAATTTAATGGACGGAGACTGTGGAAATACAAATCGGGATGCGAATAGCACAGAAATGTGGTACAAAACCTAGGGCTGTACACAGACATATCAGCAATAAAGGTATAACGGAAGCAGAGTTTTTTTTTTTTTTAATTGTAAGTTGATACAAAAGAGAAGAAAAAAAAATATTACAAGCATATTACATCTCTTTTCCCCCAATCCCCCACCCCCTTGTCTCTCATGCTTACATATTTAATTTTGTTTCTCTGGAAAAGCTATATTCCACCGAGCAAAAATATATTGGAACTCTTGCCTGTCTCCCTTGAGTAGCCACTTCCATTTTCATAATTTTTTCCAAATTATGTATTATTATTTTCTTCGATGGAGGTTGTGGTTTAATCCACTTTATTAATATTGCTTTTTTGGCTGCCAAGACCACCAAGTGTATCAGGGCCATCTTACGTGATATCATCGGCTTTTCATGGACGTAAAACAAAAAAAGCCAGAAATCCATTATGATTCTAACTCCCACAACTAGCTGAATTACCTCTTCCACTTCCCTAATAATGGGCTGGATAAAATTGCAGGTTCAAAAACCATGAAGTAAAGAGAATTTCAATTTCCCGCATTTTGGGCATTGACTCTTATAGTCAACAATATATTTTTCATCCCATTTCCTTTCTGCATTCTTTGCATAATCTCTTGCACTGGCAAGATTATTCCTATTTCCCTGCACTACCCTTCGGCCGCACAATATTCCCCGTTGACCTGCCCGTTCTTTTTGATATTAGCATAGATCTTTGCCAGCGAGACCGAAGTCCCAGAGATAGGAAGGGACTCAAACAGTGGGACCGATCGAAATCTATTCATAGTTCTTTCCTTTGTTCACCATAGAACCCACTCACTTATTTATATGTGAATAACATCTATTGCCAATCTCAAATTTAATTTGTAGCTCTTGAAAGCTCCTCATTTTGCCTGTATGAACGAATAGATCTTTGACACATCTGTACATCAGGAGCTTTTCGCTCCAGTTAGGGTGTTAGGGACTCGCAAGTCTGGGGATCCTTGTCGTGGATTGCGAGCTTGCGTCCTTTTGGCCAAAATGATCACTAATACCCCAGGTATTTTTCAGTAGTACTTATATTCGCTTCTTTTGGACACAGCCTGGTCTTTGATGCTGGGAGAGCATGGTGTGTTGTTGTTTGGCCTAGCAAGCAGGGTAGCCCGCTCTATGAATTATCAAGGCGTCACAAATAGGCTTCTACCTGGCTACACACGTTGCGCCTCATGACTTACACACTATCCCTCCATGTTTCACACACTTGCATCCCATTATTCATTTATTTTTTAGGCACTTTACTCATTACTGCCCCCTATATTTCACTTACATTATTACACTTGCACATACACTATTCATTTATTATTTCTTACTACACATCCCATGCACCACATACCACTCCCCTCAAGACTAGTGGGAGTGGCTATTATTATTTAAAGCACCTGCTGACTCGCCTTCATCAGCGTTTCTGACCTGGCTGTGTCCATTTGTAAGTAAGGCCTTTTTCGGTGTTTTTGTATAAATGTCCTTGTTTTTATCTGTTTTGATCTTTGACACATGCCAACCCCTTATTCTCCCATTTACTTAGGATTTGGGGTAGGATCTTAAAATATAGGCCAGGATGGTCCCTGATTTTTAAACCAGAAATATGCAATAGAAGATCCCACCATTTTCGGATTTGTCACCAAATATAATTATCATGTTTTTTTACGGGTTTATATCTGTTAAATGAGCATGTAAAATGCCCACTAAGGAAAATGGTGACACTAATTCTTTTTCTAACTGTCTTTTTACAAACTTGTCTTTATCATGAATGCAATCAATAAAGTATCTAATTAGGGAGGCCATATTGTATTTTTTTTTTTTTTTTACATCTGTGAATCCCAGTCCCCCTCTTTCTCTGGCCATCATAAGCCTTCTCAAAACCATATGATTTCAGTATTAACGGAAGTGTTTGCAGAGGATACAATAAGCACGTAAAGCTAACCATCTTTATGAGTTGTATTCTCCCAAACAGATAAATTGGAAGATCTCTCCATTTGTATAGTTATTTTTTTATCTTCTCCATTGCCCCACCTATATTCAGATCGTAGATCACTTGTTTGGGACGCGCTATAACTATCCCTAGGTACATGAATTTCTGGTCAACTATTTTGATCCCTAGATTTCAGACCCAATTTCTACATCCCTCTTTTCTTAGAAAAAAGATCTCGCTTTTTGGTCTGTTAATCTTATAGCCTGACCAGTTCTCAAAGTCTTCCAGTATTTCCAAAACACTTAACATAGAGTTTCTGGGATCTGACAAAAACACCAGGAGATCGTCGGCTAACCAGCTAGTTTTAACTTCCTGTTCATTTTATTTTATACCTCTAATCGATACTTGGTTTACTATGAATCTTGATAGAGGTTCAATTAACAGATTAACCCCTTAAGGACCAGGGCTGTTTCTCACTTAATGACCAAGCCAAATTTTGAAAATCTGGTATGTATGACTTTATCAGAGAATAACTCTGTATTTCATATCCAAGTAATTCTGATATTGTTTTTTTGTCACATATTGTACTATATATTAGTGGTAAAAATAAGCCGATACGATTTGCATTTTTTTTATTAAAAACACAAAATATAAAGAAATGTTTTACAAAAAATTTCCATTTCATATTTAAAGTAAAATATTTTACAAATGTAGTATATACTGTACTAATGTGTTTAGAAATTTATATTTCCATATGTCTGGTTTATTTTGACATCAATGTATTTAAAACAAAAATACAACTTTAAACATATTAAAGGGCATACAAATTTTATTGAAATTGTGAACATTTTGAGAATTGTAAAGTACATTTTGTTTTCATGCACCAAGCAATGTTTGCAGAGGCTTAGAGGCTCCAGAACATAAGAAACCATACAAAAATGCCCTTATTTAAAAAACTAGACCTCTCGAGGTTTTCATCAGGGGGTGTAATAAGCATTTTGAAACCACAGGTTTTTTTGCAGGAATTAATGCAAAGACAGTGTCAAAAATTTCAACTTTGATTTATCTTTTTACAAATGTGTAATTTATAGGACATATTTCTCGTACACAGTACATGAAACTGAGCAAATGCACCCCAACTTTTATTGCACTGCTTCTACTGTTTTAAAAAATGCCCTGACTTAGGCCCTATTTTTTATTTTATTTTGCTTCATCTTTTTCCAATCTTATCTTTAATAGCTTGTATATTCTTATTATCATTAGTGTCCTTTGACAGATTTGAGAGCAACTTGCCCGATTTATTGCCATATCTAAAAAGTTTAGCCTCTTTCTGATTACTATAGAATGACTGAATTTTTTGTAACCAGATATAATTAATTTCCTGAGTTCTGAAAATGTAATCTCTGTTTTCATCGGATTGATGTTTTTATATTCATTATAGGCTAGTCCATATCTTTCACTTGCTTGCCAGTATCTCTCTTTTATATTTTTTTGATATCCTCTAGTATACGATATTGTGTCCCCTGAGCAGCCTTTAGCTGTTTCCCAGAATAACACCTGATCCCTATGCTCATTCAACCAGTATATGCCTTTGTATTGCTAACCTTAGGCATATACTTAGATAGCCGGCTTGGGCATATTCCTGCTCTTCGAGTCTTGTTTGTGTAGTAAGAAGTATTACAATGGCCCTTAGTTAGGGTTACTGCCATAACGTGCCCTTATAAAGCTCTCCCATGCTGTTGTGACATAGCTAGTAAGTTTGGAAAAATAAGCTGAATGGGATTACAAAGAAGATGGGAAAGAGTGAACAGATGTAGGTAAAGAATGACAGGGATGGGTTTTGTTGCTGTACAAGAAGTAGAAGACAGCAACCAGGGGTAAGGAAGATCATTTCAAAAGCTCAAAAGATAGTGATTAGTGGCGTAGCTATAGTGGGTGCCAAGGTAGCAGGTGCACCCGTGCTCTGGAGCCTGAAGGGACCCAAAAGCCCCACAGCTGCATAAGAAGACACCAGTATTATAAATGACATATGGTAGGTGGGGGTCCTGTTATATATTTTGCATTTGGGTCCCCGAAGCTTCAAGTTATGCCTCTGATGGTGATGGGTGGTGTTGAACTCAAAATCAACAAATGAAACAAGTTTTTATCAAATTATAAATATGGGTCTTACACCATGGATAAATATGTGATAAAAAAAATAAAAATAGGGTGAATAACTGTATGTTTGATCTCCAGTTTACAACTATACACATTACAAGTGGACAAAGAGCAAAGAGCTTAGAGGAAAATTTCCAAAAGCGGAGTCTGTTTATTTTTGTTGTTTTTGATATTATTATCATGTGAATGTGTTCTTTACTGTATCATATTTTTCCCACAGGAAAATTCTAAGTATACCTCAACCAGGGGTGTAGTTCTAAGAAATATGATTTAGTCACTAATTTTGTACAGGCAACATTTCAGCCTACACCTAAGCTTTTCCAAACGTCTGCTTTTAAGTATAATCCAAAATGTTGCTTGTTTGTAATTGATGAATAAATCATAAACTTGGAAATACACACACCTGGATGTTGATACTTTATTCTATTTTGTGGATTAGTGATTTGTTTTTGGGACTGTTCCTCATAGAATATGCCTTTCTTCCATCTCTTAAACAAATACTGTGCATGTGCGTCTGTCATGTCCATGGCCATCAGGTTCACTCACCTCCTGACGGCCACAGCCATAGGTCGACGAGCACTGGCCCCAGTCTCCTCCTCAGGAGATGCCAGCGCTCACTTCCACTCACCTCGGCCGGGTCCCGTAGGGTGCTCGCTCTTAAAGGGGCAGCGCGTGCACCAAACTTTAATGTTAAATTAGCCCATAAGCACCCTGGACTTTAAGAAGGGCCCAGCCAGTCATATCCTAGTTTGTCTAAGAAAATGGTCTCCCAGTGTTTTCCAGTTCCCAGTGTATCCTGTATCCCATGCTATCCTGGTCAAGTGCCGTGCTGTGCTGTAGTCGTGCTGTGCTGTATTCCATGCCGTGCTGTATTCCACGCCTGTCCTGCTACTCCATGCCTGACGTCTACCCGCTGCCTAGTCCCAGCCCAGCCTGCCTTGCTAATGTCCAAGCTGCCACAGGTACCCTATACGAACTATAGACTTTGACCTGCGCCATGTTGGCCAGCGGCCATACCGCCAAGGCGGTACAGCCCAGTGGGTCCACGAACCTTACGTGACAGTATGCTCAGTCCATGGACCCCGCTGGTCAATCCAAGACCAAGATCACGTCACAAGAGATGCGGACGGATATGCTGGACCTCCGGTCTCGACAGGACCAACTCCTCCAGGCCTTGAACATTGTCGCACGTCGGCAGGAAGCACAAGCTGCTGTTCCTCCTACTACACCTCCTGGCAGTACTGCTCCTAAGACTACACCTCCTGGCAGTGCTGATCGTCGTTTTTCTTTGCCACTTCCTGACCGCTATAATGGAGCCGCAGGTACCTCTCGTGGATTTTTGAACCAGTGCCAGATCCACTTCAGCCTGTATCCTAGAGCATTTTCATCTTATGGCGCAAGGGTCACTTTCATTATCTGTCTTCTTACTTTCAAGGCCCTTGCATGGGTAAACCCTATCTGGGAGAGACAACGACCAGAGGCCCGTGACTTCCAGAGGTTCTTCCGGACATTTCGCACGGTGTTTGAGGAGCCTGGACGAGTCTCCAATGCAGCGGCTTCTTTGCTGAACCTACGCCAAGGAGACAGCTCTGTGGGCGAGTACGCCATCCACTTCCGCACCCTGGCGGGAGAACTGTTGTGGAACAATGAGTCCCTGGTGGCTATATTCTGGCATGGACTGTCTCCTAAAAATAAGGACGAACTTGCCGCTCCAGACCTGCCATCTACCCTGGATGACCTCATTCTTCTTTCTGCCCGGATTGATACAAGGCTCCGAGAACGGCTCCAAGAGGTTCGTCGGGAGGGTGCTCTTCCTAGTCCGGTCCCAACCTTGCAGCAACTCCTGCCATCCTCAGATGCCTCCTCAGATGCCAATCCTCCTAAGGAGTCTGTGAGGATGGACCAATGTAAGCTATCTACCCAGGAGAGATAACGCAGACGCACTTCAGGACTCTGTCTTTATTGCGGCCTGGGAGGCCATCTTGTGCGTCTGTGTCCCAAAAAGTCCCAAAGCCTAGGGTTGGTAGGAGAAACAACCTTGGGCAAAGAAGGACTCCCGTCTAAATTGTCCATACCCATAACAATAGTGTCCGGTGAGAAAACCCATCAGGTCTCTACGTATCTGGACTCTGGATCCGCTGCTAATTTCATTTGTAGAGACCTGGTGGACCTTCTTCAATTACCCACTACACCTCTGGAGAGGCCGTTGATGGTTGCAACGGTAAATGGACTACCTCTGCCAGACCCAGTTATAGCTGTGACCAAGCCACTGAGGCTCCAAGTAGGGGCTTTCCACTCCGAACTTCTATCATTTTATGTCCTATCCAAGGCCGTTAACTCTGTGCTGCTGGGCCTGCCTTGGCTCCGACTACATGCCCCAGTCCTGGATTGGAACTCTGGAGAGGTTCTCCAGTGGGGCCCTGAATGTCACAGCCAATGCCTGGTACAGATTCGTATGGCTCAGCCTCCTCTGCCTTGGTCATTGGCAGGATTGCCTGGTCATTATGCTGCATTTTCGGACGTCTTAAGCAAATGGGAGGCGGAGACACTGCCCCCAAACCGGGCATATGACTGTACTATCGAGCTGATTCCTGGTGCATCACTTCCCCGTGGTAGGATATATCCTCTCTCCTTGCCAGAGACTCTGTCCATGTCTGCCTATGTTAAAGAGAACTTGGAGAGGGGCTTCATACAGAAGTCTTCCTCCCCGGCAGGAGCCGGGTCCTTCTTCGTGAAAAAGTAGGATGGCTTCCTTCGTCCTTGTATTGACTATCGGGGTGTCAAACAAATCAAGGTGAAAAATAAGTATCTGTTGCCACTGATCTCTGAATTGTTCGATCGTATAAGTGGTGGCAAGATTTTTTCCAAACTAGACCTGCGTGGTGCTTACAATCTAATATGGATTTGCCGGGGTGACGAATGTAAGACTGCCTTTAACACTCGTGATGGACACTATGAATATCTAGTAATGCCTTTCAGCCGGTGTAATGCACCCGCGGTCTTCCAGGAGTTCGTTAATGACATTTTCCGTGACCTCCTCTATGTTTGTGTTGTGGTCTATCTTGATGACATCTTTATTGTTTCTCCAAATCCTATGACGCGTCAGAGACATGTCCGTCAAGTTTTGCTGCGGTTAAGGGAGAATCGTCTGTACGCCAAGTTGCTGAAGTGCGTGTTTGAAAAAGATGCTCTACCCTTCCTGGACTACATTGTCTCGAATAGAGGTCTCAAAATGGATCCTGAAAAGGTAAAGTCTGTCCTGGAATGGCCACGCCCTCAAGGCTTGAGGGCCATACAGCGCTTTCTGGGATTTGCCAATTTTTACAGACAGATTATTCCAAACTTCTCCTCACTGACTTCTCCTATCTCTAACCTCACTAAGAAGGGCATGAACGCCAAGGTGTGGACTCCTGAGGCAGAGTCTGCATTCAATAGCCTGAAGAGTGCCTTCAAGTCAGCCTCTATCCTCCATTATCCAGATGTTTCTCTACAGTTCTCGTTGGAGGTGGACGCATCCTCTGTCGGTGCTGGTGCACTCCTGTTCCAGAGAAGTTCCACGGGCAATGGTATGTGGATATTTCTCTAAGCTCTTCTCTTCCGCAGAATGCAACTACTCGATTGGGGATCGGGAGTTACTGGCCATCCAATTGGCTCTGGAAGAGTGGAGACATCTACTAGAGGGCGCAACTCATCCCATCCTGATTTTTACGCACCACAAGAACCTCACCTATCTTCAGACGGCCCAATGGCTGAAACCTCGTCAGGCCAGGTGGTCACTGCTCTTTACCAGGTTCCAGTTTGAGCTCCATTAACGCCCGGCCGACAAGAATGTGAGGGTCGATGCCTTGTCCAGGGTCTTTTGAGACAGAAGACACCATGGAAATTCCACAGAACATTATTGATCCATTTTGCATTGTCTCTGTCAATCCACTGCAAGTTGGGGACATTCCTCCAGGGAGGACTTTTGTGCGCCTGGCTGACAGAGGGAGAATCCTCTAGACTGGCAGGTCACGCGGGGACCCGTAACACCCGGGATCTGATTGCCCATCATTTTTGGTGGCCCACGCTGCCCAAGGACATTATGGACTTTGTTTCTTCTTGCTCTGTGTGTGCAGCTAACAAGGTCGCTCACTCCAGACCTGCTGGCCTGCTCCAGCCATTGCCTTTGGCCAATGCTCCCTGGCAGCAAATAGCTATGGACTTTGTCACTGACCTGCCTCTCTCTGCTGGATGCAGTACTGTCTGGGTGGTGGTGGATCGATTTTCGAAGATGGCCCACTTCATTCCTCTGACCGGTCTTCCTTCTGCTCCTCAACTGGCCAAGCTTTTCATCCAACACATCTTCCGCCTGCACAGCTTGCCGCAGCATATTGTGTCTGATCGGGGGGGGGGGGTTCAGTTCACCTCCAAGTTCTGGAGAGCCCTCTGCGGACTCCTAAGCTGTAAAGTTGGACTTTTCCTCGGCCTACAATCCTCAGTCCAATGGTCAGGTCGAGAGGATCAATCAGATCTTGGAGAACTACTTACGCCACTTCATCTTTAAGCAGCATGATGGCTGGGTACAGTTGCTCCCGTGGGCTGAATTCTCCTACAAAAATCACACCAGCGAGTCCACAAGGAATACACCGTTCTTTATCGTCTTTGGCCAACACCCACAAATTCCTCTCCCGGTGCCTGATACGTCCGAGGTACCAGCTGCTGATACTGCTTTTAGAGACTTTCTGCAGATCTGGCAGCAGGCTCGATCCTCCATCCTGCTGGCGGTCGACCTCATGAAATGGAAGGCGGATACAAGGAGAAGAGAACCTCAATGCTCCTACTCTTCTGAAGAAGTTTCTCTCTCGTTCTGGCCCCAAGAAGACGGGGCGTCAGAGGGTGGATACTGTCATGTCCATGACTGCAGGCCGTCAGGTTCACTCGCCTCCTGACAGCCGCGGCCATGGGTTGGCAAGCGCTGGCCCCAGTCTCCTCCTCAGGAGATGCCAGCGCTCACCTCCACTCACCTCTGCCGGGTCCCGCAGGGTGCGCACGCCTGCTCTAAAAGGGGCAGCGTGCGCACCAGATTTTAAAGTTAAATTAGCCAATAAGCACCCGGGACTATTCAAAGGACCCAGCCCTTTCCTGCAGTGCCTGAGCATTGTTTGTCGTATCCTAGTTTTTCTAAGCAAATGGTCTCCCAGTGTTTTCCAGTTCCCAGTGTATCCTGTATCCCGTGCTATACTGGTCAAGTGCCGTGCTGTGCTGTAGTCATGCTGTGCTGTATTCCACGCCTTTCCTGCTACTCCACGCCTGACGTCTATGACGTCTACCTGCTGCCTAGTCCCAGCTGAGCCTGCCTTGCTACTGTCCGAGCTGCCACAGGTACCCTATACGAACTATAGACTTTGACCTGCCCCCTATTGGCCAGCTGCCATACCGCCAAGTCGGTACGGCCCAGTGGGTCCACGAACCCTACATGACAGCGTCATCGTAGAGGTGTTGTCAAGAACCATCAGAGGAACTGTATGAGAACGGGGTGTGCACTCTACCATAATGGGATATTTATTGACGTCTAAGGGGGTCTTACTGTACCTCATTATGCCTCCATACTCCCATGTTCCATTGGATGCTTTTATTAGGGAGATATTCTCCCCTTGAAGCAATAACAAATATCTACATAATATGGTACTGTTTCAAGGCACAATATGGCGGAATCCTACAGCTCCGTAATATGGAGCCGCAAGTACTCTGCGTATCTTCATAAGTCTCTGTGTACATGGCTCTACTGTGTGCTTAAGGCCTTAAGCTGGAAACTGTGCTATCCTAATGGAACGTACTTACCTTGCCCCACTCCAGTGTTTTCCTCCACTGCCAGCCGCCGCCGTTGTATTATGGTGGGCCTCTGGATACATTGGGCAGCGTGTGTGCTGTGCAAACAGCCAATCAGGGAAACTAGTCAATCAGGGAGCCCTATCTCCAGCCAATCAGAGCACTAGGCGTTCTATTTGAATTCACTTAGTAATGGCTCCAGTGCAAGTTAATAATTTATCTGTCTTAGTTTAATGCTGTGTATTTGCTACTTAGAAGTTTACTCTCTTACCCAACTTATCTGATCACGTCTTCTGGATTCCCCTTCAATTTGTTGTTACAATCTGTCATTGAACCCCAGACTGTCTGTCCATTCACCTGCATTCAATTTTTGTACTTGTAGTCCTTCTCCTGGCATTTTAGCATTGGCCCTTCCCTGAGCCTGCTTCTGCCCGATCCTCTTTATTTGTGGCTCTCTGGACTGATACTTGTTAACGACTACTTTCTGTCACCCGTTTACTCTTTTGCTCTTCCTGCTTTTTAACTGTCAGTCGGCGACTTCTATGGGATCTGCGACCTGGGAATTCCTTGTCGCAAAGTCTACATCTCTGTACAGAGGTTAAAAGGTGAAAACCAGGGATCCCTTAGTCTCTGCCTTCCAGATTAGTCAGCACCAAACTCACTCTGGTTTCAGATATCAAAATTGAAGCACAAACATAACAACCAATAGGTGAGTATTTTGTAAACTTGGTTAAGAAACGGTTCTGAAATTAAATTTTTGTCAAAACTTAATTTTGAGTTACCCTTCAAAATAATAAGAAAATACCTTTTAATGTGTCCTATGTTTTAGACTGTGTTGTGACATTTATTCTGTAAATTTAGAAAAACAGCTGAAATGATTGTTGTTAACACAGCACAGATGTTGGCAGATTTTACCAATAAGCAGTTAGTTTCTCTGAATAATTACTTAGACAGCATGTTCAATTATATTTGTATCAAGGGAGAACAAATGAAATTTACTGCATGCATGTATGCATCTTGATCATATCCATTGGGCATCCATAATAAAATATAATTGGATAATTTTTCTGTTTATCCATGAATTTTAGGCTTTGACATGTCTTGTTTGTCAGAAACAAAATAACTTGCAGGAACCTCAAATTAAACTCTCTATTTTACATGCCGTATATATACTGTGTTCTTCACTATGTCAGGCTGAATCATGATTATATTTCCTGGCTTTCATTTTCCCTGAATAACAATAATTTTTATATGGCTGACAACATTTTTTATCTTTTAGAAATAATATATATCCTGTTCTAGCTCTATCTGGTAGAGAAGAGGTGAAAATGTAATTCTTATTTGTATCCTTAAGAAAAAAGAAATAAATAATTTAAATTCTGTTATAAATATAAGTCTGGTTTCACATTGGTGTTTCCGTTGTTTTGCTCCATCAGAAAAGCAGAACAATAGAAATGCCGGAAGTGCCGAGTTCCGTTGCACGGCAGACCCCAACAGTAGGCGACGGAACCCATTGACTTTAGTGGGTCCAATGGGTTTTTATCGGCATGTCCGTGGTTTTACCAGAAACAATAGCGCAGTATGCTGCGCTATTATTTTTGATCTTTTCAGCAGGATCTGCGACGGAGCACCCTAATGGAGCCTCCAACGCAGATGTGATTGGGTCCTAAATCACACAGTCATTAAAAAATATATATTGACTTTTTAATAAGAAAATACAAATATTCATACTGGACCAATATGTTGTGTTATCTTTTATGTGGGAGTCTAGTATCCATGAAGTTTCATGCACAGTGCACTCTTATTCTTTGAGTATAATGGCAGGCACCCAGCTGGTCAACTTACAGTAGCGGTGAGTCTGTGAGTTCTGTCCAGTGCTGAATGTAAGCAGCCAATAAGTGTGAAGTAGGTAAGTGTTCTATACTATATTTTGTAATGTATGGGTGGCATTAGTTATGGTCACTGTTGTTCCGTTTTAAGGGGGGGGGGCATTTCCTATTCTGTTTCAGGATGCAGAAGAGCTTGAATTGACATGGAAGAAAAACATACTGTAATGACATCAAACAAATCTCCCGTGACAAGAATAATAACTAATGCTTAAGGTTGAAGAACAGTTGTTGAGGGATCTTGGAGACCTCCTCCATACAGAACATTCCAGAACAGTCACTTGTGAACTTCTCTCTTCAATACATACTGTACCACAGGTTTTCCAATTGGGTTTAAATCTCTGTAGATTTTGATGTGTTTTTGGCACACGAGCGCTTCATCTGCTTCGTTCTAACAATTGGTGGGGGTCTCAGTGCTCGGAAGCGCATCAATCAAAACGTCTGACATGTCACTATGAAATGTCAGAGGTTTGTCAAACATTTAGCTACACTTTAAATTTTTTTAGAAACATTTGATACATTATATGTATTGTTTATTTAGTTTAGTTGTTTTTACCCAGTTTCTTGAGGGGTCCCGAAAATTATGTAGATGACTGAATATATACTTTATCAGCTTTCTAAGAAAAAAGTGAGGTGATCACCTATTAGCAGAAGTTTTAATCACATTTTTTGGAAACACTACTTCTAGAAGTGCGGAGGGATATACAGATATTAATTACAAGTTTAACCAAAGACTTTAGTGACAAGCATCTGCTGTGTTTTTCATGCAAGTGAATGTGTATATGACCTCTGGTTATTTGCTATGTTTTCCAATAAATGGAGATTACATTTTCACCCTGGTAGAATATGTAATCCTGTTATTTAAACAAAACACCCATACACATTTCCCTCTATGGACTCCGACCATCTGTTTCTTGAAACAGAAGTATAATGTGATGAGAATAAGGAAAAAAGTTTGTACAGAAAATCAATCATTCAGTAAATACGTTTAGGGGAATGTGAGGGGCTAGTAATAGTTCTGACCACACCATGACTTTAATTATAAAGTTGCTTGCTAACATAGCACAGTGGTTTTGTTCCTGTTGTAACACAGGGAGGGCGGAGCTAGTACCGAGACTGAATGGACGTGTCTTGCTGAGTTCCGTTACATCCAGCAACCCACACATAGCTTAAACTAGCTTCATCGACCTGAAAATGGCTAAGACTGGAGGCAGCAAACCAAGGGAAGCACAGGATACAGTTACCCTAACTCCCTCTCAAAATGAAATGGAGAAATTCTTTAAAAAATAGCAAACGTCTCTCCCAGCGTGGGGTCCCAATATGGCGCCATCTTCCTGCCGTCGACAGGAGGAAGACGCATCGAAGGCATCTGAGGCAGAGAGCAACATCATAGGAGCGGCTGAATCTGAATATCTGCCACTGACCAGAGCTTTCTTTATGTAGGTACTGACGAAAACCCTAGAACCTGCTATTAAGGACCTGGCAGACATTAAGCAGGATGTCTGTCAGATAGGTCACAGAGTGGAGGCTTTAGGGAACGCCCAGTCGGCCATTGTGGATTTCAATGTAGCAACTACACAGGGCTTCTCCACATGTCAGTCTAACTTTAATGCTATCTATAGAGCTCTAGAAGATCAGGAGAACAGAAGCCTGCGATTCGGTGATATCCCTGAATCAGTGCCCTCTGAGAAAATCTCAGATACCATCCTGTCAATTTCTCATTCTATCTTGGGATTGGACTTTGTAGGTGATATTATTTTTGAACAAGTCCATAGGGCGCTACATCCGGAGCCTAAAACCAATGATCCCCCTAGGGATGTAATCTGTCATTACCTGAACTTCAAAGTGAAAGACATGGTCTTGCTTAAATTCAGAGATGTTGCACCTATTTTGTTTGATGATTCTGAGATTTCAATTTTCCAGGACTTGGCTGCAGTCACCCTTCAGAAACGTAGAAAGCTCAAGCCTCTAACAGACTTTTTGAGAAATCAGCGAATACTTTACAGATGGACTTTCCCATTCGGTCTTTCGTTTTTCAGTCGAGGGTCATAGTTTCTCCGTCTACTCATTAACTAGAGGAGGTCTATACTTACCTGGACATTGCTCCACTACCTATTGAGGACTGGAATATTGTGAAAGATCTATCCTCTCTCCCTCGGGTTACACCTGCTACCCCTTGGAAAAGGATCCCTGCTCCAAAATCTCAAAGGAATTGGAAGAGGTCTGGTCGTTTGAGTCCTAGGAGACTGCTGGAGGATAAAACATGAAGGACTACTTTCATAAGATGTTCTTTTGCCTCTCCTGCTACCTGAGATATGAATACCTTATGATTGATTCCTCAAGGCTTTGCTTTACCTCCCTTTATTTACTCTCATCCAGAGTTTACTTGCTCTTATTGTATTTTTCTTTTTCTTCCTATTCTTTTTGAGTAAAAAACAAATTTTATATATATATATATATATATAATTTACTGTGCTGTCTCCATGCTGTGCATGGAAGGTCTCCAGCTTTAGGGTTTGGAACAAAATGATATGGAATTTCATTTCCCCCCCCTGATATTGATACTTGGTTCCCTAGTCCATATGATGTGACATGGTCTACTTTTCTGATAAATGGATCACACCAGGAGTTGTACTCTAGCTATATTTCCAGTTTTTCCTTTTTGACTTTTTTTTGTTTTATACTTGTTTTTTGTATGTTTTGTTTTCATTTCTTGTACTGTACCTTTACTATATAGTTGGTGATATGATCCTCAGTTGCTTTCGTTTACTGTATTTAAAAAGAGGGGGTTGCCTATGCTCGATCCCTTGCACGGGGATATACCTCCCTCTGAGTGCATTTAATTTATAGTTATGGCTTCCTTAAAGATTGCATCATATAATGTCAGGGGATTGAATTCCCCTTCCAAGACATGTCAGATCTTCTCGTTCCTCAAAAAAGCTTCTTGTGATGTTTTGTTACTACAGGAAACACATTATAGATTCAATCATTTTCCAACATCCCTGTTTGGCACCATTGTCTCTCTGGAAACTCTGCTTCTAAAGGGGTGAGCAAAGGTTTTCATCATAATGTCCCATTTATATATATTCCTCCCATCTCTCAGACTCGGAGGGCAGATATTTATTCTTAAAAGGTAAAGTGGGCTCTCAAAAATAGATTGTTTGATAAACACCTTAACATTGCTGGATTCCTTCTCAGAGGGCTTAGTACTTGTTGGTGGAGATATCAACCTAGTGATAGACCCGCTTGTTGACTCCTCCTCAAAGAGGTCTGCTTTGTCCTATAGGGCATTGGGTCAATTCAAATCCCTACTTATGGGTTATGGCTTAGTTGATGTTTGGAGGTGCCTAAATCCGACTCAATTCGATTCTACAGGGTGGGCCATTTATATGGATACACCTAAATAAAATGGGAATGGTTGGTGATTTTAACTTCCTGTTTGTGGCACATTAGTATATGGGAGGGGGGAAACTTTTCAAGCTTGGTGTTGACCATGGCGGCCATTTTGAAGTCGGACATTTTGTATCCAACTTTAGTTTTTTCAATGGGAAGAGGGTCATGTGACACATCAAACTTATCGAGAATTTCACAAGAAAAACAATGGTGTGCTTGGTTTTAACGTTACTTTATTCTTTCATGAGTTATTTACAAGTTTCTGACCACTTATAAAATGTGTTCAAAGTGCTGCCCATTGTGTTGGATTGTCAATGCAACCCTCTTCTCCCACTCTTCACACACTGATAGAAACACCGCAGAAGAAATGCTAGCACAGGCTTCCAGTATCTGTAGTTTCAGTTGCTGCACATCTCGTATCTTCACAGCATAGACAATTGCCGTCAGATGACCCCAAAGATAAAAGTCTAAGGGGGTCAGATCGGGAGGCATTTCTTCTGCGGTGTTGCTATCAGTGTGTGAAGAGTGGGAGAAGAGGGTTGCATTGACAATCCAACACAATGGACAGCACTTTGAACACATTTTATAAGTGGTCAGAATCTTGTAAATAACTCATGAAAAAATAAAGTAACGTTAAAACCAAGCACACCATTGTTTTTCTTGTGAAATTCTCGATCAGTTTGATGTGTCACATGACCCTCTTCCCATTGAAAAAACTAAAGTTGGATACAAAATGTCCGACTTCAAAATGGCCACCATGGTCAACACCCAGCTTGAAAAGTTTCCCCCCTCCCATATACTAATGTGCCACAAACAGGAAGTTAATATCACCAACCATTCCCATTTTATTTAGGTGTATCCATATAAATGGCCCACCCTGTACTTTCTTTTCCCCGGTCCCCTCCTCCTATCATAGGCTTCATTCTTTTTTCTGCCCAAACCTTATCTAAAATTTTGCTCCTCGGTGACAATTGGACAGCAAATGCATTCTCATCATGCTCCCATTTTTCTGACCCTTCACCTCCCTGACATGAATTAGTGGTTAGTCAAATGGTGTTTAAACGATTCGATACTGAGCACATCAAAGGCTAAGGAAGATTTCCAATCTAAATTGAAAGACTACTTCCAGTTAAATGAAACCCCTGAGGTTTCGCCTAATATAGTTTGGGGCGCTCATAAGGCGTTTATTAGATGTCACTTCATTAGCTATTGTTCTCACCTGCAGAGAGGTAAATGTCCTGGCCCAGACGGGCATCCGGTAATCTATTACGCTACTTTTAAAGAAGTCTTGCACCCCCCGTTTATTGTCATTAGCCAACCTTTCTCTTTTAGGACATTCTCTCTCTTCAAACATGACTCAAGCCCATATTTCTGTCATTCCTAAGGAAGGTTGTTAGGTAAGACTAAACGTGGACACCACAACACTACTCAGTTCTTTTCAAATAAACGGTTTACTGAAAATCACAATTTCAAACAGGCCAAATAACGACAATACAGTATTCAAATCAAGTCTCTCAGTAGCTGAGGCACTCGCCCTCGTGGGAGTCCTACCAGCTCATGGGTGGCTGCGCCTGGCGCTCACTGACCCGGCCCGGCGGGTCTCAAGAAGGAAATGGGCCGTCTCCGCGGATCACTGTGGTGCTACCACTCACACTGCGGAATCCCCAAAGGTGGAAGCTATGCCCCTCGCCCTTTGGCTACGGCGTGAGTCCGGCGGATATATTACCGTGTGCGCCTCCGCGGGTCAGAGTGAGAGCTACTCACTACCACGCGGCATACCACCCTTACCTCTGCTTTCTGCTCCTCTGTTGAAGAAGACGACATCTTTTCCCTTGTGTCTCCTGACACTGCTGAGCTGTAGTGAATGTCCAGCTAGTCCTCCTCCAGGAACATTGAGCCAAGGATCCTTCTCCTACAAATGGCGGCAGCCTGGTCACTGTGCCCCCTCTCTGTCACACAAGTCCTCTTTCTTTCTTCCCCCTCCGTCACCTCGCTCTCCCTCCCTTCCACTTCCTGTCACCCAGCTCTGTCTCCTCAGTCACTCGTCCTGCAGTGACACCTTGTGGCTGCTAATAATATGACAGGCATACACAGGATAACACAGAAGAAAAATACCACTAAACATGGAAGATGCACAGGGAAGACAGTTCACTTTAGAAGGGCCGTATCACCCCCTTACACTTCCCCCGGCTTTTTCGAGTGCAGTCCCTTGCACTCACAGAGGCTAGCCAGGCATTCATTTCTGTAGCGGTTACAGTTCCCCATCCTTGTAGAGCTGTGTTCTCCTTTTTGTCGACCTCTTGGAATCCCACTGCATCCGGTTGTCTTACGGTCGACAGGTCCCGCTGATCTTTAGGCTGGTCAGTTGAACAGACGAAAGGCTGTTGAAACGGTGGTTCTTTAGTAATCAATCCTGGTCCTGGCTTGTTGGCTGCTACCAACATCGGACGTTGCAAGACTGCTGGTGTGAATTCCGCAGCTGCAGGGGAAAGGAGGGATGGCTGGTCACGAGACGTTTGACTTGACACTTGACCTATGGCCGGGTCTCTCGATTCCTCTAAACTCTCTGACCTGAGCTGGTGAAAGGGCCGACGGGGTCGCCGCCGGTCAGGGGAAAATCTGCTTCCCTTAACTGGAACACCACCGGGGCCTGTGACATTGGCAGCTTCAGTGCCCTTTCTTCCTCCCACTACATCAAATTCTACCATCTCTCCTTCTCCAACGCTGCGCAGAGACTTCTGGGGGTTGCTCCTCTTTATAGCAGACCAGTGGACAAACACATCGCCTTTATGGTCACTTCGGCGAATAAAACCGTAGCCCTTTCGGACATGAAACCACTTCACCGTCCCTTTTACTTGACTAGAAATAAACTTTCCTTCCACTTGGCTAAGATTCCACACCTTGTGCTGTACTGCTGGTATTCCTGTGCAGCACCCAATAGCTCTCTGTGTGGATGATAGAGGGCCTCTACAAGGAACTTCCGCCACCCGGCCCTCAGCAGCGGGTCCTTCTAGTTTAAAGGTGGCCGTTTCATCCTAGGGGCATGACAGTCTCTTGCCAGGTGTCCTGGTCGGCCACATTCCCAACACCGGCGAATTTCGGCCGGATCAAATCTTCTCTGCCGAGGACGGTCCTCCCGGGTAGAACTTGCCGCCTTCAGCTGGTTGATCTCTTCTCTCATCTCCCTCATGAGCTCCCTCACATCCCTGGCAAAGTCTCGGAGGAAAGCACTCTCTGGTGTGGGGTCCATTTTCGGAGGCGGTCCCCTTTCGGTCGAGTTGTGTACACTAACGTGAGCACCATCCTCTCCCTCGTGCTGCCACTCTATGGCCTCTCGAACTAGGTCCACTAAGGCGGTATGCGGCTCCGTCCGTATATAGTCTCTGAGGCTCCTTCTTAGCGCTCTATTCTTCAACCCAGACAAGTATTGGTCCCGCAGCACCCTGTCCGGGTCAGGGACAGCCGCGCACCCCTCTTGATCTTTCTTGCTAAGTCGGTTCCACAATCGTTGGAGTGCAACCGAGTACTGTTGGACGGATTCATCTTCCCGTTGACTACGGGTATAGAATTTTTTCCGTAAATCGGTAACTGAGGTAGTGTCTCCGTATAGGGTTTCGAGCCTGGTGATGATGTCTTCCAGGGTCGCTCTTTGACTGACTGGGAGGACTACTACTGCTGCACGAGCATCTCCTTCTAGCAGGCTCAACGCGAGATCCGCTTGGTGTGGGGGAGGTACTTGGTAGAGTCGGGCCGCTGCTCGTAGCCTCTCGGCCCAATCCATCAGCGTCACACTCTTTCCGTCATATTTGGGCACATTTAACATGGCTGCCCCCATAGGGAACAGAATTGGGGGTGGGCCTGGGGCACTGATGGCAGACTCCGCTGAAGTTCCTGGTTGGCTCATCCTGTTCGTGACGCCACGTGTTAGGTAAGACTAAACGTGGACACCACAACACTACTCAGTTCTTTTCAAATAAACGGTTTACTGAAAATCACAATTTCAAACAGGCCAAATAACGACAATACAGTATTCAAATCAAGTCTCTCCGTAGCTGAGGCACTCGCCCTCGTGGGAGTCCTACCAGCTCATGGGTGGCTGCGCCTGGCGCTCACTGACCCGGCCCGGCGGGTCTCAAGAAGGAAATGGGCCGTCTCCGCGGATCACTGTGGTGCTACCACTCACACTGCGGAATCCCCAAAGGTGGAAGCTATGCCCCTCGCCCTTTGGCTACGGCGTGAGTCCGGCGGATATATTACCGCGTGCGCCTCCGCGGGTCAGAGTGAGAGCTACTCACTACCACGCGGCATACCACCCTTACCTCTGCTTTCTGCTCCTCTGTTGAAGAAGACGACATCTTTTCCCTTGTGTCTCCTGACACTGCTGAGCTGTAGTGAATGTCCAGCTAGTCCTCCTCCAGGAACATTGAGCCAAGGATCCTTCTCCTACAAATGGCGGCAGCCTGGTCACTGTGCCCCCTCTCTGTCACACAAGTCCTCTTTCTTTCTTCCCCCTCCGTCACCTCGCTCTCCCTCCCTTCCACTTTCTGTCACCCAGCTCTGTCTCCTCAGTCACTCGTCCTGCAGTGACACCTTGTGGCTGCTAATAATATGACAGGCATACACAGGATAACACAGAAGAAAAATACCACTAAACATGGAAGATGCACAGGGAAGACAGTTCACTTTAGAAGGGCCGTATCACCCCCTTACAAGGTAAAGATATTACTTTTTGCTCCAACTATAGGCCTATATCCCTCTTAAATACTGATCTAAAACTGATAGCAAAGTTGTTGGCCAATAGACTAAAAATATCCTTCCTGATATCATATCTCCAGACCAGGTTGGCTTTATTAAAAACAGATAGGGTAAGGACAATTCAGTTAGAATCTTTCATATTTTGCATCATTCCCAAAAACATAAACTTCCATTGATCCTTCTTAGCACAGATGCTGAGAAGGCTTTTGATAGAATCTATTGGAGTTACATGAAACAAGTTTTTTTAGCCTTTCATTTCCCCGCCCCCTTTATTAACACAATATTCTCCATGTATACCTCCCCTTCTGCCTATGTAGCGGTAAATGGAATTTTGTCTAGTCCCTTTGCGATACGTAATGGTACACGCCAGGGTTGGCCTCTATCTCCACTACTGTTTCTGACAGCAATGGTGACTCTTATGCAATCGATAAGATTGGAACACAATATTACAGGTTTACAGTTAGGGACTAAGTAGCATTAAGTAGCTGCCTATGCGGATGACTTACTGATGATAGTAACGAATCCTGAGACTGTTTTTCCCAAAATTCAGCAAATTTTTGACTCCTTTAGTTTATTTTCCAATTGTAAAATAAACGCTGGGAAATCCCAAGCTTTAGGATTTTCTTTGTCCCACTCTCGTAAGGGTCTATTGGCTACAACTTCTGCTTATAACTTATCTTCTCCACACATAGCCTTTCTTTGTATTAAAATTAGCAGTAACCTAAACCAATTGTTTCCTTGCCTCTCTTGCAGACCTACTGAAGCGTTTTGACCGGCCTTATCTCTCCTGGTTTGGGTGGAAAAATATAGTGATGTCATTTCATTTACCTAAACTAACTTACATTATGCAGGCCTCACCTATACCGCTGTCTAGAGCCCTTTTTCCGACCATAAATAGACTATTTTGCAAATTTATTTGGAAAGGCAAGAAAGCTTTTATATCCAAAGATATCTTAAACCGTCATAAATTCAGTGGTGGAATTGGATTACCTGATCCAGAAAAATAATATCACGCAATTCACTTAGCTAGGATTATTGATTGGGTTCATGCTCCCCCTCATAAACAATGGATATCGATAGAGAATGCTCTGCCTTTAATCCCCTTTAGGACTCTAGTGTTATATAACAAAGAAGTGAATGAGCATATCAGGTCTCATAACCCATTAACCACAGCAACACTTAAGGTTTGGTATACATTTTCTTCAAAAGCTGATTTCAGTCTTTTACCATCCTCCCTGCTACAAGTTAGAGATTTGTTATGTCCCGCACCTTTGGCCTTAAGAGACGGCATCCCTAAGTCTGTACTCTCGTCATGTTGATCTCCCCCTCAACTACTAGATGAATCTGGACATGTTGTGGACAACTCTTCCTTAGCCTTTAACCTTGGGTTCCTCATTACTCATACCCCTTTGATTTAATTTATTAAATCTAAATTACTGTCCTTTGGGGGAACCAGTGATAGTCATAGTCCTCTTGGTTGGTTCGACAAGTTGTTGTCCCAATCGCTTCCGGTTAACAAACCCATTTCAATATTATATAAAAAAAAATAGATTTGTCATAGTCCCTCTTCCCCTCCCTATTTTATTAGGTTGTGGTAAAAAGATTTGGGAAGATCCCTGTCTGAACCAGAGATCTCTTATATTTTAGCTGCTCCCCACAAGATTTCTAAATGTGTTTGGATCCAAGAAAACAGCTACAAAATTATATCCCGTTGGTATAAGACCCCAGAAGTAACTTCCATTTATTCACTATCCCATTCCGACATTTGCTGGCGATGTGCTAAAGATAAGGGGTCCTTCTATCACACTTGGTGGTCCTGTGGTGAGATTTTACAATGGTGGAAGACTATTTTCGCCAAATGTAACTCCATCAGTCAAACTACTATTTCCCCCTCTCCTGAACTAGCTTTATCGATCTCTCTTCTTGATCATACCACTACCCACTCTAAATTATACAAATAGTTATTAGTCGCAGCTAGACTACTAGTCCCAACCTATTTGCTTTCAATGGAAGTTCCTCCTATGGAACACTGGATAGCCAAAAAGACGAGATGTATCTTTTTGAGGAGATATCTTATTGGGGGATTCATTCTAGAGATGCTTTCTTGAAAACGTGGCTATCTTGGAAGGTTTTTAGAAATTTCAGATAATTTGCTTTACATTCGACTCTTTACATGGAAGATGGTCTGGATCAGTTATCTATTATTATTATCTTGTATTTCTGATATTTTAATCATTTTTATATCATTGGAGAGATCTGATATTTGGCAATTGTATCACCCTTATTGCAGTTTATATTTATGAGGCACCTCCCTTTCTTTATTTTCTATGTTGTTTGCTTGTTCTTTTTTTCAATAAAATTAAAAATGTAAATAAAAGTAAATAAAAAATACCAACACAGTACTGACAATAAGATTCAGCTGAGGTCCACTGACAGCTTTCCCCAATAATTGTGTGGGGCTTCCATTCATGGGTTCCGTTAGACCTTTCCAGCAGGGGAATCCATGAATGGAAACCAAACGGAAACCATAGCTTTCTGTTTGCATTATTATTGATGTCAATGGTAATACTTCTGTTGCAAATGGTTTCCGTTTGTCTCCGTTCCGTAAGGTTTCCATTTTTTTTGTGGAAACATTAGCGACTATTGTTTCTTCCCATGTGACCCGCATAGGTCACATGGGATAAAACGTCATCCCAGGACGCCGGCCTGGACGAAGAGACACAGAATTCTGGGTAAGTAGAAGATTTTCTTTTTTTCTGAGTTCCGTTTATTGCAGTAGAATCGCTGCTTTTCCGCTGCAAAAAGTGAATCTTCTGGTATTTGTTGCCAGTTTTTCCTCCATATTGAATTCAATGGGGGAAACTGGAAACAAATGTACAGTGTTTAGACTAATACAATGATATGCTGCGGATGAAAAAAAATCGCACTGCACGTAAATTTCGGAGCAGTTTTTCCGCTCAGCATTTATGCTGCATGTGGATGAGATTTGTTCAGATCTTATCCACTTTGCTGCTACTGTAATTGTGCATCAAATTCTCGGCAACGAATACCATTTTGGAAAATTCGCAGTATTTACGCTGCATGTGAACTGACCCATAATGGTAGAGGGACGGTAAAAGCTCTAATGTGAAACACAATGGTTCAAACACTTTAAATTCCATTAGCTACAGTAGAGAGGAGAGTATTTCTTAGAAGTTTTACTCACTTTTTCTTGTTGATTTGTTTTGGTAAGATTGTTGTCTATTTATCTTTTTCAAGTATCTCTGCTACTGTATTGGTTTGTTTCAGTATAAAGACATATTGCAGCTTGTAGTTTACCTGTATCTACACGGATTGAAAGTAAAATATTCAAAAAGAAAGTACAAACTTCGTTCAAAACTGCTTCAGGGCTTTGTTCATGGGTTCCATCAGAGCTTTCCGTCAGGGGAACCTGAAACAAACGGAAACCTATGGTTTCCGTTTGCATTACCATTGATACCAATGGTGACGGATACGGTGAAAATGGTTTCCGTTTGTCATCGTTGTTTAAGGGTTCCGTAGTTTTGACGAAATCAATATCGTAGTCGACTGTGCTATTCATTCCGTCAATACTACTCAACCCTTACACAACGGTGACAAACGGAAACCATTTGCACCGGATTCGTCACCATTGAAATCGATGGTGATGCAAATGGAAACCTATGGTTTTTGTTTGTTACAGTCTGGGTTCCGTTCATGGGTTCCCCTGACGGAAAGCTCTGACTGAACTCATGAACAGAGTCCCAATGCAGATGTGAATGAAGCCTAATACAATGAAAAATAGTTTACTTCTAGAATGCACTGGAAATAAAAATGTTTCTAGTTATCTAAAAGATAAAATCATTTTCTATACAAATAATATCTGCAGGGGAGTTTTTATGACAATAATAATATAATGCTATGTTATCTAATGGAATAATGACATCATTTTCCAATGCATTCTGTTAGCTTGTATCAAACTGATATTAATCTACAATGTCAGATGAATCTATTGAGCAAATAATAGCTTTTGCCGTTTCTGGAAAAAAATATTAATGTTTGCCTAAATGCAATACTAAAAGGATCATTTTCTGTAAATCCTTCTTATAACATATCAAAATGGAGTTTCCCCTTAAATAACATTTAATAAATCATCAGTTGGTGTGGCTCAGACCAATGGATATGGAGGTGTGGGGTCTACTGTTCTGAATAGAGAACTGCCCACACATGAACTTTAGCTCCTTGTTGAAATCTGTTTCAGTATCTCACATCAATTATAATGAAGAGTTAGGCTCTGTTCACACTGTTTTTTGCCACGGTTTTTGATGCGGAAACTGGGTTGGAAAACGCGGCTAAAAATTGTAAAAATTACTTCAATTGATTTCAATTGGAGGAGGAGGCATTTTTTTCCCGCGAGCGTAAAAAACGCTTGCGGGGAAAAAGAAGCAACATGCCCTTTCTTCGGCGTTTCAGTTTTTGACCTCCCATTGACATCGATGGGAGGCAGAGAAGGTGTTTTTCGCTGCGTTTTCTTGCCCGCAGCGCTCAAAGGCCGCGGCCGAAAAACGCTGCAAAAAATGCGCCAAACCTATGTTGGTATGACATATTAAGGCATATTGACATTATAGAAGAAAGCAAATCAATTTGATATGTTATAAATTCCTGATTGGTAGGGGTTCTCTATTATACAGGTCATATATTACATGTAAGTAGCCAGAGGGTGCTCACATGCAACTTCCTGCTGGACAGGAAAGAGAGACTGGAGCTGCCCTCCATTCTCATCATCAAATGAATGCAACTATCTTTTGGCACCCTGCATGATCAAGTTGAGAGGACATTGGGATGAGGTCCCCAGGATGACAAGAACACAGCACCCCATGCAGCTGCCTCTACAGCCTATACCATGTACCAGCTTTGTTTACATATGTTTCCTATACAGGCATTATTGAAAATTAACCGCTTACAATGCTTAAACACAGAAAAAGCGGAGTACGAAGCCATGTATATATAAAATATAACACATTTTTATTAATTACAAAAAGTAAAACGCACATTTAAAAAGGTACACAATGAAATGGAGAGACTCTATAATATTATGTGATACAAGTAAACAGGCTATCCTTGTGTATATAGCAATAGAGTATTGCACTGTACTCCTTACACTGAGGATATATAGAATGGGTGGTGTATTGTCCTATAGATGGCTCGTCCCTCATGTAAAAACCCATCAAAAAATGGACATAATAGTCCTGCAAACAGTTTAGGGAGAGCTTAAATGTCATAAGAGATTGAAAGGAACCATACCCATGTCAATGGACATGGAAGCCTGGATAACTTGTATTGAACCCCAACGCGCGTTTTGCAATGTCTGCTTCCTCAGGAGTTTGTATAGTGTTTTGTTTCAGTCTTGGCCTTAAATAGTGCAGTGCCCAGGTGTTTTCTATTATTGTTCAGCGTCCGTGGAATCGCGGCGCATGTCCACCGACTCAACCGGAAGTGAGGCATGCCCCACTTCCGGCCTCCAGCGCCGTAGCGCACATCCGGGTTCCTGACACGTACCAGGAATACTGGACATGCGCAATGCGCTATGGGAGGTGGGAACGGAGCAGGCGACACACACGGTCACGTGCACGTGGAGTGCGCACCTCATTGGAAGGCTGGGACAAGAAAATTCACAGGTAACATATTCCTGATCAACTAATGACGTAGCAAACCCCACCCATTTCAAATATCCCCAACGACCAACCCAAATAATGGCCAGTGGGTATTATGTTTATTGACAAAAGGTGTGTTAAGTGCATAAATATTATATGAATTGTGACATTCAGAAGAGGGGAAGAAAAGGGTCCCCCAGAATATGCTACGTGTATAACCCAATGACTAGTAGGAAAATATAGTGAATTATAAATGTGAATATAATACAACATTAATTATATTAGACCTCGTAAAGTGAATATTGTTACACTAATTAACGAGGTCACTGTGTAAAATTTATAGGAATATAAATGTGGGTGTAATTGCACATTACATATATATCCCGCAACAAAATAATATGCAAAAGAGACCACAAATAGCGTCATTTCATAAAAAACAACAACAACATGTCACATAAAATACTTCTCGAAAAGAAAGCAAGGTGAAAGGAGAGAGATAACAGGATATCAATATTAGTCTTCGTCATAGTACAATAAATTTACTGGAGTCTTCTCAGTCCATATTATAGGGATCATCTGGGTCCAAAGCTTATATTTCCTACATAGAGGCGATCAGACTGAAGAGAGATGATACATCAGATACCTAATAAAAAATTGTTAATTAGTGTAACAATATTCACCTTACGAGGTGCGCACTCCACGTGCACGTGACCGGGTGTGTCGCCTGCTCCGTTCCCGCCTCCCATAGCGCATGCCTCACTTCCGGTTGCGTCTGTGGACATGCTCCGCGATTCCACGGACGCTGAACAAAAATAGAAAACACCTGGGCACAGCACTATTTAAAGCCAAGACTGCAACAAGACACTATACACCCCCTGAGGAAGCAGACATCGCGAAATGCGCATTGGGGTTCAATACAAGTTATCCAGGCTTCCATGACCATTGACATGGGTAAGGTTCCTTTCAATCTCTTATGATATTTAAGCTCTGCCTAAAATGTTCCCAGGACTATTATGTCCATTTTTTGATGGGTTTTTACATGAGGGATGAGCCATCTATAGGACAATACACCACCCATTCTATATATCCTCAGTGTAAGGATTACAGTGCAATACACTATTGCTATATACACAAGGATAGTAAACCTACAAAGAACCTCAAAACAGGGTAAAGCAAAAAGGAGAATCCCAAATATAACTCAGAAGCAACCTACAAAGCGCAAAAGCGCAAGGGGACAAAACATCCCAATAGAGTATAAAGATAACTACCATGAATAGTAAAAAATATACATCTTTATTAATACATAACAATACATGGTATTACAATAATAAATACAGCAAAATGAAGGATCATATATAAGGAGAAACAGTAGTCAGGTATAGGTGACAACATACCAAGAGGGAAACTAGAGACAACCAAACTCTGAAACACGTCCCAATGCTACACCTATCATACACACAAGTATCGTAGGTACCAAAAAGGTATACAAAGTGTATGTATATGAGGCTATATCTCATACAGAAATGCTGCCCGTTGCAAAATATGCATGAATAATGCCCGCTACAAATCAACGGCGCAAAAACAGGCAAAAGTAACAGATATATGCCAAAAAATATAGTGTGGAAATAAATATACCTGTGGACATGATGGCAATACGGGACGTGGAGAGATGGCACAGGAACGCCTCGACGCGCATTTCGCCTGCGACCGGCTTCGTCAGGAGGCTGATCATTATTAAAAAATGGGGGGTTTATATATTAGCAACAAATATCTGATTCAATGGTGGCACCTGTGGAATGCACGTCCAGAGCGGCGCTCAGAAACCATGATACAGACACTGCATCAACAGGAAGCGCCAGGATGTCCACGTCGTGACGATGCGTCTCAAGCTGAAACGCACGTCACCATGGTAACGTGAACACACAAGAGGCACTCTGTGATGCAGTGCCAACAGCGCATGCGCCAATGAGCGTCTGTGCAAATAGAGCACAGGGACCATCAAGAAATCAATGGACGTCTGATGTACATACATTAAATAAAATAAAATAAATGCTGCTGCATAATGGATGAATTTGCAAACAAAAAATATACAGTGTATACAGTAAGGCGTTAATAAGTGACAAAGTAAACATATATAATGCATACATTAATATAAAGTTCACATACAAAAATACGAATAAAAATACAATTGGTTGTACATACAAAAATAAAAAACAACAAGCAACAAAGAACAACAGCAAACACAAACAAACAAAAACAAAAACAAACACAAACAAAAACAAACACAAAAACAAAAAACAAAAAACAAAAAACAAAAAACAAAAAACTGAAAACAAAAAACACAAAACAGCAGCACTAAGCAGCAGCATGTCCAAGACTGATGGTCATTAGCAATCTTCGTAAAGGAGGACGTACATCTCACAGGATAAATAGAGCCACCAATAGAACCAAAAACACTAGAATATAACAAAATTAGGATTAGAATATTAACAGTACATGAACAATCCCCCAGAACTAAAATTCGCGCTGCTCATAACAATCATAGAAAAGGTTTGAAGCTAGTGGCCTCACTTCCGGTTGAGTCGGTGGACATGCGCCACGATTCTACGGACGCTGAACAATAATAAAAAACACCTGGGCACTGCACTATTTAAGGCCAAGACTGAAACAAAACACTATACAAACCCTGAGGAAGCAGACATTGCAAAACGCGCGTTGGGGTTCAATACAAGTTATCCAGGCTTCCATGTCCATTGACATGGGTATGGTTCCTTTCAATCTCTTATGATATTTAAGCTCTCCCTAAACTGTTCGCTGGACTATTATGTCCATTTTTTGATGGGTTTTTACATGAGGGACGAGCCATCTATAGGACAATACACCACCCATTCTATATATCCTCAGTGTAAGGAGTACAGTGCAATACTCTATTGCTATATACACAAGGATAGCCTGTTTACTTGTATCACATAATATTATAGAGTCTCTCCATTTCATTGTGTACCTTTTTAAATGTGTGTCTTACTTTTTGTAATTAATAAAAATGTGTTATATTTTATATATACATGGCTTCGTACTCTGCTTTTTCTGTGTTTAAATATCTATTATGGATTTGCCTTTGCATTAAAAGAGGGAGGGTGTCTCATTGGGACATTGCCTAGCCCGTCACTATTATGATTTAGGAGTTTATAGATTTACGCTTACAATGCTTGCTGCATTTTATTTCCTTTTCGGAAAATACCCTTTTTTATATGTAAGACTTCCTCCTCACACACATATGCCAACACTTTTTTTGTTATGGTACATGCAATTCTTCTGGTATTTTTCCAGCATTTTTTGTATTTTTTTTTTTTTAACAAATACCATATTTTTTAGACTATAAGACGCACCCAGGTTTTAGACAACAGAAAATAGGAAAAAAATTCATATTTTATTACTTTTACAAAGAAAAAACTTTTTGCTAAAAAAAAGTATTTTTTCTATTTCACCACATTCTGAGAGGCATAACTTTTATATTTTTTCATCAATTGAGCGGTGTGTGGGCTTATTTTTTCCTGGACGAGCTGTAATTTTTATTTGCACCTTTTTTGGTAAAAAAATTTTTATAACTTTTTATTTAATTTGTTTAGCGCGAAGTTGACCGAAAAACATTCTGGGGTTTTTATTTATTTTTAACGCCATTCACCGTGTGAGTCAACCAGTTTGTTCACACAAACGTGTCTATTTTGCGCGCGTAAAAAATGCAGCATTTTTCTTGCGTTGCAGTTCCGTGCGACATCCGTGTATGGTGCATGTCTGCATTTTTTACGCGCGTTTGTCATCCGTATATCATGCTTTTCTTATGTCAGCAGAATAAACTGATTTATTTTTCCTCATTATTTCTTTAGCAACTATTGCGTGAATCACGCACAGCACACGTATGACTTTCGCGTGCTGTCCGTGATTTTCACGCAATTATTGACTTCAATGGGTGCGTGATGCTTAAAAAATGCACAAGTATAGGACATGCAGTGAGTTTCACGCAGCGGACAAAACACTGCGTGAAAAACACTGAATGTCTGAATGGCCCCATTTAATTGCATAGGTCCGTGTGACGTCCGTTGTTTTAACGCGTGTAAGACGGACGTAAAATACGCTCATGTGAATAAGGCCTAACGGACGCAGCGATACCAATTTTTTGTAACTTTTTTTAACTTTGTGCTTGGGGAAAAATGTCAAAAGTTGTTTTGTAACTTTTAATATTTTTTTACACCCCTGAATATTTATCTAAGTTACTTTAAAGGAGACTTGAAGCAGCAATCATTAGATTACTGGTACAATACATGGATGAGTTATGGAAACAGCGTAACTCGCTGAGCTAGGCTGTTTCCGCAACTCCCATGGTAGTGAATGGCAGTTACAGAAGCAGTATAGCATGCAAGCTATGCTGCTTCCGTAACTACTATTCAATTCTATTGGTGATACGGAAACAGCGTAGCTCAGTGAGTTACGCTATTTCCATAACTCAAACATGTATGCTGTTTTCGTAGCTACCGAGTTCCAGAAACAGCGTAGCTTGCGGTGCTACGCTGTTTCCGTAACTCCCATTCACTTCTATGGGAGTTCCGGAAACAGCGTAGCTCAGCGAGCAATCGGCTGTTTCCGTAACTCCTGACTACCTAACTAGGAAGTGACCGGGAGACAGCGGAGCCGAGTAAGATAGAACGAGTTTAGGGAGCCCCGTCCTAGAGATCAGTGCGGGTCCCAGAGGTGGGACCCGCATCTATCTGACATTTATGACATATCCTGTAGAAATGTCATAAATGTACTTCATAGGAAAACCCCTATAAATGCCACGGTTGCTATTGACCGCGGCATTTAACTAGTTAAATGGCCATCACTTTTCCTGGCCATTAGAGCAGCGTGTCAGCTGTAAAACACAGCTGACACCTGCAGTGTATAGAGCAGGGTTCAGCGCGTGAGCCCGCTCCGCTCCAAAAATCATCCTTTCCCTGCTCCACAAAGTGCTGGCAAATCATGGGTCAGGAATGGGTTAAGTAAGGAAGTGGTCAGGGGGCCCGTTGCAGGAGGGTCCCTTGACTGCCGACTATAAGATGCAGGGACTTTTTAGCAAGATTTATTCTTGCTAAAAACTGCATCTTATAATCCGAAAAATATGGTAGATTGTTTTAGTACCTGCTTTTTTGCATGCATTTTTTATGTGGCGTTTTTCACATTTCAATTCATGTAAATCAAAGATTCTTCTTTAAAACACATGGATTATTAGTTACCCGAAAAAGCTCCAAACTAACCTCTTGCTGCAATTGCAAAAAAAATTACACTAACCTAAAAAAATGCAATACAAAAGAAAAACAAACGCCTAAAAAAACAAACCTGCATTGTCTGTAGTACGTTCAGTATTAACCTATTGACTTTTTTTTTTTTTAAACTCCAAGTTCCTGGGGAGATTGACAATGGCCTGGGAAAGAAATTGATTCTTGAATACCAATAATACTCCTAAAAGGGCAACAGCCCCACGAGTGACCCACCATTTCACTATCAGGCAATTTAAAATAATTTTTTTATTTTAACTCTTAAAAATGAAAAAAGTTGGTGAACGTGTCAAAAACAGGATTATTTACGCTTCACTACTATTCATGCTTTTATCACATTCTCCCGATGGCGCTGCGGAGGCAGAGAAAAGTGTGGGGGACTAGCGGGATTTTTGTTTTTGTGTAATACCGTGAGCCAGGTATCATGAATAATAGATGAACACTTTAGAAAGGAAAAAACACCAGACACAGTGTCAGGTTTTATTCTCACCCAGTTTTTTTACCCATTCAGCATTTTTTTTAAATTTGTTAGAGATGGAATCAAAATGTGTGTTATCATTATTCCTATTGACTTCTAACTAACATCTGGCTGCAGCATTTTTTGCCAACAAAAACGTGGCAAGAAACTTCAAGAAAAAAATGGCATTTTTCCTAACAGCGGTGGGTGTGAAGGCGTAAGAGGGGCGACAATTACCCCTCAGTACAAAAAAACTGAATGCATAGCATAATATGAGCAAACCTCTGAACAGGTAGAAAGATATTTTATTTTACAATATTTCGCAAAGATAAATTTATACAGTTACAGAAGACTGAAGTGCTGGGAGATACTTATTTTTTGCAGTGCCGCTTAAGAGAATAAGTGCAGTGAGTAATTTAGTGAATAATTTGAGATTCTTGATTGTTCTTGTTATTGAGTGTGTGATAAGAAGCGTATACACTTATAAATAATTCTAAAATAAAGCAATGAACTTTCTAACTTTAATTGCTACCCCTTAAAGGGATTTCCCATCATAGACTTTTATGACATTGAAGTTAGAAATACATTATTATAACAGAACTTTCTGAAAATATGGTGCCCTATATGAGGGCAGTATTTTATCATGATAGGTCCAACTAGCTATTATACTAAATGGAACAGAAATATATTGTGTCGTTCGGATAATAGAAGAGCATTTATGCTCTGTATTCAGGAGGTCCGCACTTCCCCTGCACATCCCTGCCCCCACCAATGATTAAAGGTTGCTGATGTGTACAGGCAGATTTGATCAAGATTTTTGCTAGTTTAATTTTAGTCATTTTTACAAAAAAGTATGAAAAGTGTGGCAATAACGGCACATGTGATCCTAACCTTATAGTTTTTCAAATAACCAAGTTATTTCCTTTGTTTTACTTGGTACCAGCACTCCACGCATTTGAAAAAATACCCAGCTGATTTTAATTCCAGAATGACCTCATAAGTGTTCCTGCTCTTGCTTGTGCTCTCAGTTGGCCACTGGAGGCGCATGGCAAGGTGAGCTCATTCCATCTGTTCACATGTTGTGGTGCTGTATGGTGGTGTCTGTTGCTGTAGTGCTGCACTTGTGGGGGGACGTTGCCCAGAGCCAAGGAGGCTTGGCACAGTCTGAAGGCATGGGTGCTTTTGGGCCCCTGGGTTGCTCCCTCTGCAGGAGCGGTGCTGCGGTGGCGGTAGCCGCCATGCGGTGCTGCAACCGCTAGAGTAGGGACCCACTTTAAAGAGGTCGCAGTGAAGTGGCAAGTGGGCTTATACAGTTTGATCAAAATCTTTACAAAGAACCTCATGTTCATGTTTCTAAATTATGCCTAGCGGCTCAGATCAACCTATATACTGTGGATTGTGCGGTCCATGTCTAGTTTCTCACAATGCTGATAAAACATAACATATATAACATTACTTTGTTTAAGATAAACAGGTTCGTTTTTGTTTGATAATTCTCGCAGATGTGATTTCTTCTATATTACTAACATGGAGAAGGTGGTTAACAACTATACAATTTTATTTAGCCCTCATGCACACGACCGTGCTTTTGCGGCAGCAGTTTATCCACATTTTTGGGTATAAATTGGCAACCCATTAATTTCTACGGCCCCATGCACACGATTGGGGCTTTCACGGGTCCTTGCTGGGTCCGCAAATCCGGACAGCAAAAACTCAGGAAAAGTAATTTTACTTGTGAGTCCTGATGATACACGGATGCACAACTTTTGGACTGCAACGAACCCGTGGTTGTTTTGCGGAACACAAAACCAATTCGGTCATGTGCATGAGGCCTTAGTTGGCTACAGTAGAGGAAGCATTACTCTACAAATTTACATGTAAACCCCAAAGCTTTCATTTAATTCTTCTTTTGGCAAGTGGTAGAACAGAGCAGAATTTCGGATTTAGCTGTTTATATTGCATTGCGGCGTGGGGATTTAGCTCATTGGTCAAAGTGGCATCAGGCTTCACAGAAACAGACAGACTTCAATTATCCAAAGGTCGTTTCTAGCTTTTATTGGCAAAATATAAACATTAAACAAATATACAGGTTGCAAAGTATAAAATTAAACAAAACATAAACAAAATCCTGCCTTAAGGGAAGGTTCACACCTGCATTGGTCTTTCCGTTGCTCTGCTCCATCAGAGGAGCAGAACAATGAAAATACTGGCTACTCAATGGGCGCGACAGAAAAACGCTGTGGAAAGCGTGGAAAAGCAAGTGCTGGCAGGTGAAAATTTGCCTCAAATTTCCTTCAGGAATATTGAGACAGATTTTTCTGCCTGCAAAAAAAACTCAGTGTGAACGTACCCTTAAGGGCATGACCACACATGGCGGAATTCCTCCGCAACTGTCCGCATCAATGCCGCACCTAATCCGGGTTGCGGATTACGGCTGCGGATCTGCACAAAATGTGCAGAAAATTGATGCGGACTAGCTGCTGCGGACTGCGGGAAAAGTGCTTCCCTTCTCCCTATCAGTGCAGGATAGAGAGAAGGGACAGCACTTTCCCTAGTGAAAGTAAAAGAAATTCATACTTACCGCCCGTTGTCTTTATGACGCGTCCCTCCTTCGGCATCCAGCCCGACCTCCCTGGATGACGCGCCAGTCCATGTGACCGCTGCAGCCTGTGCTTGGCCTGTGATTGGCTGCAGCCGTCACTTACACTGAAACGTCATCCTGGGAGGCCGGACTGGAGACAGAAACAGGGAGTTCTCGGTAAGTACGAACTTATATGTTTTTTTACAGATACATGTATATTGAGATCGGTAGTCACTGTCCCGGGTGCAGAAACAGTTACTGCCGATCGCTTAACTCTTTCAGCACCCTGGACAGTGACTATTTACTGACGTCTCCTAGCAACGCTCCCGTCATTACGGGAGCCCCATTGACTTCCTCAGTCTGGCTGTAGACCTAGAAATACATAGGTCCAGCCAGAATGAAGAAATGTCATGTTAAAAAACCAATACGCTCCGCACCACACATAACATGTGCATGACAGCTGCGGACTTCATTGCGGAACTTAGAATCTCCATTGAAGTCAATGGAGAAATTCCGCCATGAGTCCGCAACCAGTCCGCCACTGCTCCGCAACAGACAGAGCATGCTGCGGACACCACATTCCGCTCCGCAGCCTATGCTCCGCAGCGGAATTGTACGCATCGTGTAAACGAACACTGCGAAATTAAAGTGAAAGTCAATGGAGAAACGGCTCCGCTGCGGATTAACGCTGCGGAGTGTCCGCAGCGGAATTTAAGTGAAAATCCGCCATGTGTGAACCCGCCCTTAGAGACAGAGGCCAGCTGCATTTCACAAAGTAAATGTAATAGGTAATGGTGAATTCTTAATGGAATTGGCAATTGAGCTTCTGGTCATCATAAGGGCTTATTAATGGATATGGTCTGTGTTGGGGTGCCTCCCTAGAGGATAACGAATGTTGGAGGAGGGAACAAAAGATTTTGCTCTGGAAAGGAACAGTTAGGAACCCTAAAATAATCCCTAATGATGTTATTCATGTCACCATCGAAGGCTATTGGCTCAAAATAGTTGATCTGCCAATAGTGTAAGTACTGTATATGTACAGTGTAGACTCAGAGCATGGTTTTTAATGTTGGGCCTAATTCACACATAAATGTGTAGAATGTATAGTTTACACAATGCACTGACATTGACCATGTAAAAGTTTTAAGATTCACTGATGCGCAGTAACGGACTACTTCAAATCACCTTTTGCAAAAAGAGAAATCTATTTTCCTCTGATCTTTGATCTATGCCTTGTTATTTTACATGCAGCAATGTTTCAGTCTCCTAGATGGTATCTTTCTGCTTGATAAATCATGCAGTCTCTGACAAAATATTGTGATCAAATCACCAGAACTCACATTATGAAGCAATCTTACTACTGGTAAATCTAGAACATTATAACTCTTAATACATCAGAGAAGCTTGCAATATTTCATGTATGAATTCAGTCAACTGAAGTACAAAATCCGAAAAGCATAAATTACAGACATTCTGTTTACCAGGTACATCTAGTCGTATGACATCTCTATAATAGAAATAAATGACTTTATAATTAGCATACAAAAAGGTACTATTTCCTAAAAAAAGGGTCCAGAATTTGATGCAGTTTCTACATGCAGTTTTTTTCGGGGGCAAAACCGGGAATGTATCTAAAAAAAAGAAGAAGAATATAATAGTTATATACTGGGTGAAGAAGAGAAACAAGACCGCACATCCACAGTATTAATCAATGAACATGAACAGGAGGTTCTTAGTTAACATTTTGATCAAATTGCATAAGCCTTCTTGCCACTTCACGGCGACCTCTGATAAGTAGGTCTTTACTCTATTGGTTGCAGCACCACATGGCGGCGCCCGCCACTACAATACCACACCCGCAAAGGAAGCAACCCAAGCAGTGCTGCAACCAGTAGAGTAGGGACCCACTTATCGGAGGTCGCCGTGAAGTGGCAAGTGACAATTTGATCAAAATGTTAACTAAGAACCTCATGTTCATGTTCATGGATTAATATTGCGGATGTGCGGTCCTTGTTTCTCCTCTTCAACCAGAATATAATAGTTATAATTTCAATTCCTTGTAGCTCAGTTCCTATTTTTGGCTAAAAAAAAAACTGCTGCATGCAAAAATTGCATCAAAATATTTAGTATAAAATAGAAATTAAAAGGATTTGAAAATTGGTGCTGATAAAGTCCACCAAGTCTTTTAAACAACTAGAAAACTGGAGATGAGACTGAAAGATTCAAGCATAGTGCTAGAAAGGATAGTATGCCAGCTCAAAAAAGGTAGATATCAGAGCAAAATAGCATTACTGCTTACCTGGTTTGGTTCCAGTGTGTCAGAGATGCTGCGGTTCTCTCTGGTCATAATTTCCAGGAACAAAAGTGTTTTTTAATGAAATCTTGACAGTAGAGAGGAAAAGGAAAAATGACCTTACAGAACCGTGCTCCAGTCCAAGAAATGTTGGGAATCCAATTAATGGATTCAAGATAGTTTTAAATTCCATCTCTCATGTAGCGAAGATCGAAAATAAAGTTGATCTTTAACCAGTTGAGGTCTTTTTTTTAGTTGTATACCTACATGAAGAACACCACAAAGATTATCCCCCGGATACATTTATTAAAGTCACAACTATGACCTGATACATAATAGTTTATGGGGAATGAAGCATGGTAATAAACGGTGAACCCGCTGAATAAATGACAAACCTAAAGTTCGGAGTCTGACACACCAAAATATTTTAAAACAAAAATATCTTTATTAAATACATTTTAAAAGATAACATGAATTAAAAAACAGAGATGAATTCCACAGTGCAGAAAAGACAACCAGATCACACGTATATAATATATAATATTATGTCCAAATGTATGGGTAATAGGCGACACTGTTAAGCTACAGAAATGCAAAGATACATCAGTGGTATATTACATTTATATGATATGCATATTCTGTTACATAGCCAGCATGAAAGAACAATAAATAGCAGCAGAAAAAGTAGCAGCAGAAAAAAGGGGGGGGGCTAATCAGCAGCAGGACAGCTCTGTATATCTATCTACACAAACAAGTACAATCAAAATACATGTAGATTACAGCGTGTATTGTAATGTGAGTACCCCTGATAAGAGCCAGACAAAGAAACCAGTATCCATACTATGCACACAAATTATATGGCTCCGCTGGACCCCGTAAGTAAAGAGCACACTACAAAATCAGAGCTGTGGCTGTGTTGTCAGCCACAAGTGCAAACAGCCACTCCCCCTTGTAATGATCAAAATACAAGACTCATAATGCTGAAGGTGGACATATGCTGGAAACGCAGCTCATACCCATTGGAACAGGTCACCGTCACTGGCGTCACCCCGACGCGCGTTTCGGCCCGGAAGCCTTCGTCTGGGGCCGAAGGCTTCCGGGCCGAAACGCGCGTCGGGGTGACGCCAGTGACGGTGACCTGTTCCAATGGGTATGAGCTGCGTTTCCAGCATATGTCCACCTTCAGCATTATGAGTCTTGTATTTTGATCATTACAAGGGGGAGTGGCTGTTTGCACTTGTGGCTGACAACACAGCCACAGCTCTGATTTTGTAGTGTGCTCTTTACTTACGGGGTCCAGCGGAGCCATATAATTTGTGTGCATAGTATGGATACTGGTTTCTTTGTCTGGCTCTTATCAGGGGTACTCACATTACAATACACGCTGTAATCTACATGTATTTTGATTCTACTTGTTTGTGTAGATAGATATACAGAGCTGTCCTGCTGCTGATTAGCCCCCCCCCCTTTTTTCTGCTGCTACTTTTTCTGCTGCTATTTATTGTTCTTTCATGCTGGCTATGTAACAGAATATGCATATCATATAAATGTAATATACCACTGATGTATCTTTGCATTTCTGTAGCTTAACAGTGTCGCCTATTACCCATACATTTGGACATAATATTATATATTATATACGTGTGATCTGGTTGTCTTTTCTGCACTGTGGAATTCATCTCTGTTTTTTAATTCATGTTATCTTTTAAAATGTATTTAATAAAGATATTTTTGTTTTAAAATATTTTGGTGTGTCAGACTCCGAACTTTAGGTTTGTCTTTTTTTTAGTTGCCTTCCCTACCTTCAAACAAGTGAGACCTTTCTTTTTCAGAAAATAACAGGGGTATGGCAGAAAGTTTGTATGTTGCAATTTAGGACCCACATGTATCAAGCTTCAGTACATGCAAGAATTTTTTGGCACAATTTTGGTGGAAATATTGGAGTATACTGGGTACTTATGATTTATAAAATATTTGTGCCAAAAAATAATTATCATTTGAACCACATGCGCCACTTAATAATTCATGCTAGCCAAGTGGACGTGGTTATGTGTTACTATTTAGCCATATTTAAGAAATGTGACTTTAAAAAAAAACAAAAAAACTGCGCCTGCATGCCTCTAGCAGGGTGGCCACAAAACGAAACCAAAAGCAATCTTCTCCTTTGTAAAATGTGCCAAAGTTAGTAAATGACACGCATCGTCTGGTCAATTTCTCACAAAATAAGTTCCCCTAAAATTCTATAAAAAAAATTAAGGAGTTTTCCCGAGAATCCTTTGTAATCCCTCAACCCCCTCAACCTCCAAACATATAAAATGACAGATAGCTTGTTATTTACTTGTCGTTTGAAATGTGGCTTTGTGCGAATTTTGCAATTGAGGCTCACATGATCACCCAGGCAGTGTATATTTTCTGTAGCAGTGATGTACCTTACATTGGTCAATTGGTTCTTTTCTTAGATTCCAAATCCCCATCATCAGTAGCTTTCCGTACAGGTGCTAGATCATGAAATCCATATACTAAGCATCTGCGTACCACCGCTGGACCAGCATCATGCTGAAACTACCAGCACATTGCACACGGAAGGGGGGATTTTTTCGAGAGTAGGGAGAACCCTTTTAAAACTGACACATAGTTGATATATGTAGGCCTATATTTGCTGCGTGCTCATAGTTGTAAGTAACTGTCTGTAAAATGTAATTTGAAAAATTAATCTACTACTCTATAATATACTCTACTTTGTGAGGACAACTTCAAACAAAAGTATATACAGTAACTTCAGTTTCCTGGTGAGTTTGCCAGTCCGGCTTAGAAATGCGTAACGTGTCCAATAAATGTATGTTTTAAAGGGGTTTTCTGGAGGGCGAAAATTGATGGCATCAATATCTGATCAGTTACGCCCATACTATTAGTTACGCCCATACTATTAGATCACGGGGTCTGCCCAGCACCTTCTAAGCGCACCACACCAAGTACTGACACACTGTTCTCCCCCAACATTACAAGGCCTGGCTGCATCCTGAAAACATTTTCATGATAAGGAATGAATATCCATGATAAACAATGAATATAGTGTGTCAGTAGATGGTGTGGTGCACTTAGAGGGTGCTGGGCAGCACGCCTGATCTAATAGTATGGGCGGAACTAATGGGCTGTATGCCAGCATTGTGTACTACACGTAACCGTTTGACTGAAGTCATATCTGTGTACAACAATAATACTTTGCAGCCACTATTCATGAATAGTAGGAGTGAGAGTGTTCATCAGTATGTTTCATCTGAGAAATCTTTCTCTATGTAGCGTCGTGGTTTGTCTGCTGGGAACTGGTGTTTGAAACTGCCCTTGTATCAGTAAGGCCCTTTTTCAGTGATTCTAAATAAATATAGTTCTTTTTTTCGGGGATTCACTTCTGGCTTTAGCTAAAAAAAACTGCACCAAAAAATAGATCAAAACTTTGTGTGTAAACCCGAACATACTTCATTACTGCGCTGCCTCTATACTTTTTCTTATATTCATTTTGTGTCTTTTTGAACTATAACATCAACAGTTAAGTGACAAGATGAGGCATTGATAATCATTGTGGAAAAGCAATATAAGGATATTTGAGTTGAGTGGCTTGCAATGATATTGATCGTAAATTTGTATAATCTTCTAATTACAAATATTATTGTGATTAATGCAAAATAATTTAAAATAATTGGAATGTGCATGGGGATAATGTCCATTATTGATTTAGTGTCAATTTATTGCACACTATTTAGTGTACATAGAATGTATTTATCCAGATCAGTCTAAATCTCTTTTCTTAATTCTTCTTTGATGTATTGAAAATGGGAGGGACTGAAGGCCCCCACTAGGTAAACAGAAGCAAATATATAATTTTTCTGATAAATTTCACTGTTATTAAATTGTAGTTGTAATTCTCCTTCATCAGCATTTCAATGTAGACCCCATATCGTCTCATATGCTAAAATAGAGTCAGAATAAAGCCGCATCAAGGGACCCTGGGAGATTTGCAACCTGGCGATACCCATCAAATCAGTTGCAAGACAAACTTCTGTGCCAGTATTATGTGGACATTATCACAACTCACAAATCACAACTTTACAGGATTGTATTCCCGTGTAAATTATGCAGAAATGTTCGTTAATTAATTTACTCCTAATGTACTCTAAATGGAATTGGTTGAATACAGTATTTTCTGTAAGATAGAAAGTATTTTATATTTATGGGACCTAACGCAAAAGACTTTGCCAATTATTTAATGTAGTCAATTTGGATCCATTAATATTTTCCGGCACATTTATACTGAAGTTGTTGGAATTTCGTTTGCAGCACAGATAATTCCTACGAATGTTTTTTCAGCTTTGGATATTATATCTGGACTATGTCTTTCTTTACATACCAAAGATTAAAGCTGTTACATAATATAAGGAATAAGTTCAATGATTCAGGACAAAGCAGAAATCATGAAAAGCATTTAAGGTTTGTTTTTTCCCCACATATTTTTTATATATACTTTTTTAGATGTAACTTCAGGGTTAAATGCTAATTATACTGCTTTATGCAGCATTAATGTGTATCAGTGCCTTTATAATCTTAGAGGGATCAATACTTATCTAAAATCTAATGATGCACTTTATCTCCACAGAATGTATTACATGGGACTAGGCCAGAAAAAAAAAAGAGAATGTATATGAATAGTTTATTAATTTGTTTCAATGGCATTGTAACATTGGTAGAAATTGTGGGCAAGAAGAAGTCATTTGTGACCATCACTGTTGTGACCATGCACACGACCGTAATATCGCGGATCATAATACGGTCTGTGGTTTTACGGACCCATTCAGTTCTATTGACACCTTTCCGTATCTCTACGGATGGGAGAACTGTGCCGGGAATTATGGAGCATGTCCTATTTTTTGTATTTTACGAGCCGTGCTCCCATACTTTGTATGGAAGCACGGCCCGAAAATGCGGGCAGCCATCAGCGGCCTGCCGTGCCCGCAATTACGGGCACAGCTGTGTGCATGGGGCCTTAATGACATTCATGGTCACTTGGGTCTTTACTAATTGAGATTCTAATGAATGTTGGTTGTAAACAATACAAGAATACTATAGAATAACATAACTTCAGAGGTAGAGATTGGCAACACAGTGTCTCAGGGGTTAGCACTATTGCCTAGCAACACTGGGGTCCTCGGAATCACACATCTGGTGGGATTTCTATGAGTCCACATTTTTTAGGGATGAAAACAGTTCCCTTTCACAAGTGGAGCCTTTATAAAATGAATGAGCATCAACAGTAGTTGTTTCTTCTTATTTAATACCAAATATTAATTCTATTATTTCTTCAAATTTTATACCTAAATATGATTTTGAATTTCCATTTGATGTCAATACTATTTGTTATGTTTAGTAATGAATTATGATTTAAAAATGACAACGATGCGACAACAACGATATGTTCTTTTTGCTGGTCGACAAAATGGAGAATAAGAATAAATACCAACAAGTCTACATATATGAGAACGAACATACAAATAACTGACATTTCTTTTTATTTAAAAGCCTCCCACTTACAGTGCCATCTAGTGGCACTGGACAGACATAACAGTCAATACATTACACTATTGTTAAAATGTAGCTCCAGTTGTATCTCCCGCTCAAACTGACATGGAGTGGCGCTGCCGTACGCTGGGCAGTACAGTTGCCGTGGCAACCATACGACACCTGGAGAGTATCGTGCACGGGTCAAATTCTAATTACCAGACCCATGCAGGATACTATCCGGGTATCATGGCAACTGTACCAAACAGCACTCAGAAGTAACGCTTCACGCCCAATGTCAGGTGAAAGAGTACAACAAGAGCTACACTTCTTACTTAATCCAATCTTCACTTATCACTAAGATAACCCCTTTCAATATGCCTTTTTAGGGCATAAGGACACCATTGAGGGATCCACCTCTATTGGAGTGGAGCGCTGGTAACAAATAGACTGGCAGACTCTGCCCAGCCACTTGTTACATGGTATTAGGTGGCATGTAATGCTACATTTCTGCTACGAGGGAAATGTATGGCAAGCCACAACTTCCCGTGGCAATATCAACTGATCTCAGAAGTTAGTACAGTGATCAGCCAGCTTCATTATAAAAAGGGTTATCTTGCCTAGACATCGCTTTTTAGATTTTCAAATTTACACCCTTTTGGTTGCGTGTACATAGGAATCTATTGTGTATCACGCACGTGCAACTTGCATTACATTTTCATGTAGCTGTGATGTGACAAATATATCAATAAAAAGCATATTAGATTTAAAAAAAATGTATGCAAGTTGCATACACATTTCGGGACGGTTGTTTTTGTAGTGCAGCAGTGAGTTTGAGGTCTGCCATAGTTTTTTAATTTCAAATACTTAAGATTTATAATTAGAATGATTTCGGATGACGGTATCTGTCATTTATATGGCTTGTTAGGGCCTCCCACAGCACTCCCAGAAAGTGACATGGAAAACATTGATTCATTGTCACAATTAGGATCATCTCTTGTGACAAGTGGATCTGTGTGACACTTATGTGACAAGTGGACAGATTTCACTTCATTAAGAAAATAAATGATTAAAGAGGTTTATCATGGAGAATATGGAGAACCTCCGTAGTGTTTTAATATTATTATTTAGTATTATTACTGCAAATAGCAGCATTTGGGTCAGCTTTAGGATGCTACTCTTCCCACGAAACAAATGAGTGATCATTCACAGGCATCGTGGGCTAGAATATCACATGCCACCTTACTGCTCGGTTTCAAAAACATATTTTACGACCCTCAAGTTTTAGTCAGTGAAGTGAAGCAGAGTGGGTTGAATTTGAGTGGAATCACAAGACTAGTGTGAATGACAGCATTGGGGGATGCAGGCGGCGGACAAGCCACCTAATTGCATGCTAGAGGTTTATTCACACACAGGATAAGCATAGCCAACCTCAGATGTGGGTGTATGAAGAATACTGTTAGCAATGGGGGAAAAAAGGGGAGAATGAGTGAAAAGTGACCTGTGGATATGCAAATATAACCAGCATGTATCCAGTTTGAAACTAGGTTAAGAAACAATTTAATATTTGTAACTCTATCCAGTAGAACCAAATGTTAATAAATGCAAAATTTATGTTCTTCAAGGAAAAGATCTTTTATTCTCACCACCTCATTGATTTTTACAAAGTGCGATATTGCACGCTTTTCCTGCATTTATTAGCTCACTCAATGAAAACCCAATGGAAGCTAGTATTAGACCGTCTAGAGAATACTGTACTGTAACTGTGGGGATTTAAAAAGAAAAACAATGGTTGGTGTTGAAAGTGGCACATTATCTGTAATAAGGGACATTGGCTCTACAGGAATGAAATCTAGAATGAGCTTTATCAAGGTCAACTCAAATATCTAGTTAACTATTACTGGAAAAACGAGGATGGAAAAATAGAGATGCTTTGTGCTTGGCGCTGAAGAACACAATGATTGTTTTTTATTTTTATATATTTTCTTACCACCAAGTCTTGTAGTAGCAAGTTGTTGAGTTTTATTGTTATATTGAGAATAGTTTGATATTAGTATGTATATATGATACGACTTCGTCTTCTCCCTCTCCCTCATATTTCTTCTTCCCTCTTTTCCTCCTGCTATCGTCAATGCAGCTGTGATCTACATTACTAAGTGGCAGCAGCACTGCGCTTTCCATTGCAGCGTTTCACATTATGCACCTAGGGTTTCCTTACCTTCTCCGTCCTTGTGCAGTTTGTGACAACATTATTGGCTATACCCCAGTAAAAATGTGGCTTTTGTAATCTTCTGGGATAATATGTGATTCCCCACAAGTTCCCGCTCATCTATCCTTCAGTGTGTTCATTTGCCCTATTGTGCTAGAGTTCTTTGGGTCGCTTCTTAGGGTCTGCCTGATACCATTGCTTTCACCTACCACCTTGTATTTTGCATCGCAACACCTGGTTTTTGACCTTTGTTTATCTGACTCTAATGCCGCCCGCCGCATCTCAGGTTTGCTCCAGAAAACATATAAGAAGCTAATCAAAAGAGGCTTCAGTAGTTCATGGCATTCCTTCATGACTGGATTAGTTATAGATGTATTTGCAAGCTCCAACATGCCAATTCTTCTGACTACCCCATCTTTTTCTCCTCTACTGTTGCTTCTGCTGCAATTATGACAGGGACTCCAAGGCTTGAGAAAGATTTCTCAATCGATGCTCAATTAATATTTAACTCCGCAAACTTTGTTTCCAAAATGGTCAAGGTAGTCCTTCATCATCTTGCTTTTCACCAGCCGTATATAGGCTTGGGCTTCCTTTGCGATGAGAATGGCTCTGCTTTCCTTGAAACTCTCAGTAAATTGCTTTTGTGAATGAGTTTTTCTCTGATGTATCGAGTCTCCTTTGACTCTACCAGAGTAACCAGACTGCGGGAGAGTACATGGTGTAATTTTGTAATCTGAATGAAAAAAATAATAATGGGGGTTAGTGTTAGCCTCTGCACTTGCTAACATTAAGCCCCGCCTTAGTAATGGAGGTTGTCAGTCAGTCAGCAGCCATTACTAAGGCGGTAATAATAAAGTTTAAAAAAATACAAGCACATAGAAAAAATATTTTATTAAAATAAAAAAACAACCCCCATTAACCATTTTATTGAGAATAAAAAAACGCTGTAATTGAAGTAGTCCTCGAATCTGAAGTAGTCCAACAACCGAACCTGTAAAAAAACACAAACACACAAAAATAATTAGTAACACATAAAGAAGCAAAATTATTATTCTTACCTTTCCTGGGTCCAGCGCTGGAGCCGCAATATCAGCGAGCTGGGCCCTAAATCTATTCCGATCATGTGTGATACTGTCTGCTGAGCCACTGTATCTAATCCTATCATGTGTGATACTGTCTGCTGGGCCCTATATCTAATCCAATCATGTGTGATACTGTCTGCTGAGCTGCTGTATCTAATCCAATCATGTGTGATACTGTCTGCTGAGCCACTATATCTAATCCTATCATGTGTAATACTGACTGCTGAGCCACTGTATCTAATCCTATAATGTGTGATACTGTCTGCTGAGCTGTGTATCTAATCCCATCATGTGTGAAACTGTCTGCTGGGCCTTATATCTAATCCTATCATGTGTGTTACTGTCTGCTGAGCCGCTGTATGTAATCCTATCATGTGTGATACTCTCTGCTGTATCTAATCCTATCATGTGTGATACTGTCTGCTGGGCCTTATATCTAATCCTGTCATGTGTGATACTGTCTGCTGAGCCACTGTATCTAATCCTATCATGTGTGATACTGTCTGCTGAGCCAATGTATCTAATCCTATCATGTGTGATACTGTCTGCTGAGGCAGTGTACGTAATCAAATCATGTGTGATACTGTCTGCTGGGCCCTATCTTTAATCCTATCATGTGTAATACAGACTGCTGGGCCACTGTATCTAATCCTATCATGTGTGATACTGTCTGCTGAGCCAATGTATCTAATCCTATCCATAGTTGATAGGGTCATAGTGCTATAGATATGCTGTCTCCTATACACACACGCACATTTTTTTGGGGCTATTTCCCCTGACATTTTAAGTCCTTAGTGACGCCCCTGGATGCTAGTGCTGCATCGTTGGGTCACTTAGGAGACTCAGCGATGCAGCTGAAAGCTGCGGACCATCTGCAATGAGAAATTAGCAGGGGGGGGTGCCATGAGCCATCAGGGCCCATGAGCCTTTAGCTACGCCCCTGGATATATCATGCTATCAGTTACTAACCCGAATGACTCACTACCTGAGATTATGGATACTATAAACACCTACAGCAAAATCTTTTACTACAAACTAAACATGTCCGAATGTCAAACCCTTAATATGGGACTATCCAATCATGTTTACTCCAAACTTCGTGGTAAATACCCTTTTCAGTGGATAACACTTCAATCACATATCTTGGGATTCACCTTACATATCCTGTCAAACACTTACTTCAGGTAAACTATACGAAGTTATTGAATAAAATTAATTCTGACCTATTGCATATGTCCCAACTCGAGTTATCGTGGGTAGGTCGGATATCATCGATCAAAATGATGATAATTCCTCAAATCCTCTATATCTTCCGAAATCTGTCCATTCACTTCCCTATGAAGTAACTTAAACAGTTACAACAGATAATTCTAAGGTTTATATGGAAAAATACACAACATAGAATCCAAGCGAACATTATGTTCCAACCAATACAAAAGGGAGGCTTGAACTGCCCTTCAGTGATTCAATATTATAATGCGTGCATCTTTGATCAAATAAGATTATTGTGGTTAGATGACTCCACGAAACACTGGGTGACTATTAAGAAACATATTCATAATGTTAAACATTTTCCAAGCTACTTAATAGCTACAAACTTACTCAAATTACTCACACCCAATAGTACACTCACATTAAGAGTGGCACTAATGTTTGGAATTGCATGTATACTAAAAAAGGTCTTATCAAGCTTCCGCTCTCTCGCATCCCCATACAAATAATGACTACTACTCACGCAAAATTTCTTATGAGAACTGGTTAACATATGGCATTACACATGTTGGAGATGTCATTGACTCCACTGGTCAATTGACCTTCGCTCAATTGATGGACAAATTCACTATACCATGATGTAATTTTCACAAATACTTATAATTAGGCAACTTTAGTAACACTCATAACATCCCTTATTTCTAATACACCACCATTCTTAACTAGATAACTACTTATCTAAATGCATTAATCATATGGAGAACTCTAGAAAAATCCTCTATAGATCATACTACACTCCCCAAAGACTATCAAAACTATACCAAGGAACGGAGAGTAAATGTTGGAGATGTCGGAGAGCTGAGGCAGATATGAAACATATATGGTGGGAATGTACAGTTGTGAACGAACTGTGGAAAGCTGTCGGACACTTATTATCAGTTATTTGTGAAATTAACATTACTCTATCCCCTTTACAATGTTTACTGTCTATTGACATTGACTTATTTCCTAATAACCTTAGGACAGCCATTTTCCATATGTTAGTAGCAACTAGACAAAATATTGCTAAATATTGGAAAAACCCAGACATTCCTTCTTTGGCAGAAATCATCAGTTTGGTACATGACAATTGCACGTCTGAAAAAAACAATTGTTCTTAGTCTGGGCAGGTTTCCACGGTTCCTTAAAATTGGGTTTATTGGCTGCCCTCTAAATATAATAAGGTTTCTATTCAGAACTATAGTTTAGTATACATACCATGTATATTATTGTACATTCCGGTGGTATTGCTGCTCTCCCCAACACTGGTCTTATATAATTGCTTACATATGTGCATTATACCCCTTATATGCATTGGAAATTTTTCTCACTATGTCACCATAATTTGTTAATTTATACGTTTTTATTGTTACTTTTGTATTATGTAATCCTCTTGTAATGGGTCAATGTAACACTGTAACTATCTTATTGCTAACTGTATGCATTCCTATTTGAACCCAATAAAAATAAATGTTTTAAAATAAAAAGCTATGTGTACCCGAAACAGTTCTCGATCCCTCTTGTATTGTGGAGGTTATATCTATTCCTTCATCAATATATCACCAGGGAAAACATTCTATTCAATAATCTGCCGGTTAACTTAATGAAAAGGCTGTATTCATTCTAGTTTGCCGGACATTTGTTTCTTGGAGGGCCACCTCCCTGACTTTACACTTTTATTGGTTGCCAATAATGCGGAAAGGTGTACTAGAGTTTTCAGAAGACTGTTCTGTATTTGCACAACACAAGAGCCCTCATCAATCTCCTTTTGGTCCTTAGCTGCATCTTCCTATTCCTAGATCTCTTCGCAGTGTCACATATCTGCATTTATTTCATACAGACCTTGTACTGGTTGAAGGGAATCTGTCAGCACTTTTCAGGGCTCAAAAAGGCTGACAGAGGCGATATAGGGATGGGGAGGGCATTGTAAACATACATTTTGTCTTGATCATGCAAGTTGCATGACTGAGAAAACGATGTTAAATTCCCCCGCCGCCGCGATCACAAGTGCCACTAAAGCAGGTACTTGACGGGCAAGTGCTCCTGGAATGTTTTTATTGCACACTGCCAGCCCCGCCCCTTTGCTCTGAGTGACAGCTCTAGCGGTTCGGTGATTGACCGTTAGAGCCATCACTCAGAGCAGAGAGTGGCACTTGTGACCGCCACGCCGCAGGAATCAGGCGTTGGTTTCTAAATCATGAAACTTGCATGACCGAGACAAAAGGTATGTTTACAATGCCCTCTACTAAATCGCTGTGTTCGCTTTCAGTGTTCTTCTTCCAAATCTTGTTGTTGATCCTGCATTCATTCCTATGTTCATCAAAGAAATTATTGGCTTGCATAGATGTCAAGAAAAATCTCAGTTAGTGAGTCATTCGGGTTAGTAACTGATAGCATGATATCATCAGGAAAACATAAAACCTTTACTTATATGTTATCCCTGTAATCGTGCCGACCCATAGAATAAAGGTAACATGTTATTTATGCTGCATAGTGAACGGCATAAATTTATAACGTGAAAAATAATGCTGGATTAGGTGTTTATTTTCAATTCTTTCCTAAAATAAAGTTAATAAAAGTTAATCAATATATTATATGCACCCAAAAATGGTGCAATTAAAAAATACAACTCGTCCCACAAAAAACAAGCCTTTATACGGCTATGTCGACGGAACAAAAAAAGTTACGACTCTTAGGCCCTGTTCACACGTTTGGAACTTTGAGGCAGATTTTGATCTGCCTGCACGCTGTTTGCCACGTTTTTCACATCGTTTTTCGCTCACGGCCATTGAGCGCCACGGGCAAAAACGCAGCGAAATACGCTTTCTCTGCCTCCCATTGATGTCAATGGGAGGTCAGAGACGTAAATGCCTGAAGATAGGCCATATCGCTTCTTTTTCCCACGAGCGTTTTTTTCTGCTCGCGGGGAAAAAACGCCTCCGCCTCCCATTGAAATCAATGAAAGGCATTTTCTGAAGTTTTTTGGTGCATTTTCCAGGTCAAAAAATTTGTAAAAACAACTCTGTGTGAACTGGGCCTTAGAATGCAACAGTGAAAAAACAAAAAATTATCTTTGGTCAATAACACGCAAAAGGGCCTGGTCATTATGGGGTTAAACATTAAAAAATTAGGTAATTTATTTTACACAATAGACATTGCACTTTTTCCAACAGAACTCCCAGTGGCACAAAAAGCCTTTAAATGACTAACTCTGCATATAGGTGCCAGTAGACCACTTCTTGCTAGCCGAGTCATACAGGGAAAAACAGGTTGGTTGGGCAAGAATGAAATGATAAAACCAACAAATTGCTAAACTGACAAAAAAGTACTAACCATGAGAACAACCATGCAACTAAACAACCTTTAATGGCCATAGGGTAATGAGATGCAGCGCTGACTTTAGAAGTGTGTGACCTGTGTGGTCGCACAGGGCGGATCAGTTGTCTCAGCTATATATGAAATCGATATTAACTTTATTAATTCACAGAATTACAAAATCCGACCCCAATAAAATATCCAAGACAATTTAAAATCTTACATACATGAGATATGTATAGATCAGCAGCACAGGATAAATATTTCAAGAGGGTGCACGTCTCCTGGGTCACAGTCCGAGTAACCCCTCAGTCAAGATAAAGAAGAAATGGAGACAGCACTACCAAAATTTTCAAAGTGAAGATCCTTTTATTCCACGGTGCAACGTTTCAGCTCAATACGAGCCTTTCTCAAGCATAATAATGTGACATACAAAACGCATATATATGCAATACAGGGTCATCAAACCAATTACATACATATAATAAACTTGTGCAAGAATGCTACAACAGGTATACAAAATTTTCATATCAATAGGATCCCCTGTGAATGTGCTAGTACATAAATAGAAAAATAAATAAAGACATTACATATACATAGTATAAATCGTGCATTCACTGTAATAAGGCCAATCAATCAGATGGGCTACATGTGTATAATAACATGTGATAGTGTAAGAAAACAGGTGTATAAAATAAAGTTAAAAACATCTTACCCTCATTGGATCGGCTGATAGCGTTGTACACTTCCTTACTACATGGAAACTAAGCATTGCGTAATCCTAGCACCTGTGTGTATGAGTCATCGCATGATACGTCATTATACGCATGCGCATTGTCTACCAGAGGCGCTAGTCGCCATATTGAAAAAGGGCTATACACCCATAGATGTTTCTCATGAATAACGTCGGATCCTGTCTGTCTCAACTATGAGTCATTAGACATATCGTAGATTCACATCTGCGCAATGCCCATAAAAGATCGTCGGACCCATTTTGAAAAAGAGCAACATCACCCTTATACTTGAATATATGCATCTTATTTTTTGAAAAGTTTTCTCATATACATTAGTCATGTCTTCCGTCCACAGTATCTCTAAGACGATGTGTAAATCTCTGTATATTATGTGCTCTATATATACGCATATGCGCTTCTAAATAGATGAAGTATAGGGATTATTGGTCTGAGACATTTAATCTCAGTCTACAGAGATAGTATACATAGTTCACATCGTTTCATATTTGATCAATTTGACTTTATAGTGGATGGGATGTATGGGCAACATATGGAGTGATGTTGCTCTTTTTCAAAATGGGTCCGACGATCTTTTATGGGCATTGCGCAGATGTGAATCTACGATATGTCTAATGACTCATAGTTGAGACAGACAGGATCCGACGTTATTCATGAGAAACATCTATGGGTGTATAGCCCTTTTTCAATATGGCGACTAGCGCCTCTGGTAGACAATGCGCATGCGTATAATGACGTATCATGCGATGACTCATACACACAGGTGCTAGGATTACGCAATGCTTAGTTTCCATGTAGTAAGGAAGTGTACAACGCTATCAGCCGATCCAATGAGGGTAAGATGTTTTTAACTTTATTTTATACACCTGTTTTCTTACACTATCACATGTTATTATACACATGTAGCCCATCTGATTGATTGGCCTTATTACAGTGAATGCACGATTTATACTATGTATATGTAATGTCTTTATTTATTTTTCTATTTATGTACTAGCACATTCACAGGGGATCCTATTGATATGAAAATTTTGTATACCTGTTGTAGCATTCTTGCACAAGTTTATTATATGTATGTAATTGGTTTGATGACCCTGTATTGCATATATATGCGTTTTGTATGTCACATTATTATGCTTGAGAAAGGCTCGTATTGAGCTGAAACGTTGCACCGTGGAATAAAAGGATCTTCACTTTGAAAATTTTGGTAGTGCTGTCTCCATTTCTTCTTTACATACATGAGAGGTGTTTAGTGCAAAATATAATAATCAGATGTGCCAGTTTTATCTGGTGTGTTCTATAATGGAATAATCAGCCACGGGGCACCAATATTACAACTACAGAGTCTAATTTAAATAGGCAATGGTGACCAACCCAAGTCCATCCTACTGCCATAGTTAATACAAGCCAACCACCTTAAATGCTCATTTATTTTTTTCCACTGGTTGCAAAAGAATGAAGCTTACCTACTTTTATGGGGCCTGCCCTGCCTTTTCTACTCTAAACCCCCCAACTGGCAGCCATTTTCTTATTTAGCTCTTCCTCCTACTGCCTTTTGACCTGATCTTATTTACTCATTAGTTCTGCACTCCTGCTCTAGGCTTAGCATCACATTTAGGCTAAGTTCACACAGAGTTTTGACACATTTTTGATGCGGAAACCACGTCGGAAAAAACGGCCGAAAATGCCTCCCATTGATTTCAAAGTGAGGCGGAGGCGTTTTTTCCCACAAGCGGGAAAAACCGTCTCACGGGAAAAAGAAGCGACATGCCCTATCTTTGGGTGTTTACGTCTCTGACCTCCTATTGACATCAATGGGAGGCAGAGAAAGTATATTTTGCGGAAACAGAGCTACACCAGGCAACAACTTTATATACTCAGAAATATATACAAATCTTTTTCAAGAGTTAGTTATGAATATATTTAAATAACAAAATACATTTGTGACCTTGTAATCGTAAAAATATGAATACTTTCTATTTATGGCACAGCAGAACATTTTGCCACTATAATGGGAATAAACATATTTAAATTCAGAGCAGGGTGTAGGCTGTAAAAGTGAAATCTGTTCTGAGCAGTTGTCACTTTACTTCGCCAACATAGCAGTGATTCTCATCTTGCAGAAGTTTTTATTTAGTTTTTTGTTTATGTGTGTGTGTTTGCTTTTTTTTAAGACGCATAAAATATATATATATATATATATATATATATATATATATATATATATATATATGCTTATCTTTTAATACATTAAATTATGTTGTTTTTTAAAATCCAAGGCAGGATTTAGCTTAAAAATAATAATAAATGCATCGAAAACTCCATCTTGTGAAAAATGAAACATAATTGTCTTCAGCAACCTAACACAATCCAGTCCCTTCAGGGGTGAAAGTCAGGGCCATTTTAACACCTCGGTAGGCCCAGTGCTAAGGTTTCATGAGTAGTCCTCCTTACACACACGGTAATAATGCCTAAATGGTAGCACACACAGTTAAAGTACACTTTTTATGCTCCACACACTAATAGTGCCCAATTTTAGACCCTACACTGTAAGGGTATGTTCACACGGCTTATCAAAATACGTCTGAAAATACGGAGCTGTTTTCAGGCGAAAACAGCTCCTGATTTTCAGACGTTTTTGTAGCAACTCGCGTTTTTCGCGGTGTATTTTACGGACGTTATTGGAGTTGTTTTTCAATGGAGTCAATGAAAAACGGATCCAAAAACGTCCCAAGAAGTGACATGCACTTCTTTTTCGCGGGCGTCTTTTTACGCGCCGTCTTTTGACAGCGACGCGTAAAATATCACCTCGTGGGAACAGAACAAAGTAAAACCCATTGAAAGCAATAGGCAGATGTTTGTAGGCGTAATGGTGCCGTTTTTTTCAGGCGTAATTTGAGGCGTAAAACGCCCGAATTATGTCTGAAAACAGTGCGTGTGAACATACCCTTATAGCTCTGCTCTTAGGGCTCCCTACAGCACAAATATTGTTCTTTTTGTGCCCCACATAGTAATAATACACCGATGAAAGTTAATGAACCCCTTAGAGTCCTCCAACATTAATAATATACCTTTCTATTCCTCCAAAAATTATAAAAGCTTAAACTCATTTAACACTGTGGTGCTCACATGTTGCTGTAATCTTCTGATAGAACCCAACACTGATGCTACGTCTCTGTGGATGCAGTTGCTCAACTTCTCTTCTTTGTCTCCCTGCAGTGCTGCCTGCTTTGCTCCTTACAGGACTCCCTTTCTTCATTGCCTATTCATCACTTTTCTTCTTCCTGTGTCCTCCTGCCGTATAGGCTCGCCCTCCTGCCTCTTTCCAACGTTCCTGACATCCCCACATTAATCTCCACTGGCACCAGACTCCACTGGCACCAATCCCTATCTACTTCATGGGGAAGTAGATAGGGATAGGTTGCTGCCATCTGCCAGGTCCTATTCTCCTTCCTGGCACCACTGCAGCGTGTAAGCCGGTCTTAGTGATGTTCCTCTGCTCCAAGTTTTCAACTGTATTTGCATCCATTGGATGGCTCCACTACCAGATGACCTGGTGCATGTGCACTATTTGCCCTTTGATTACCATGACCCTGGTGAAAATGCAAAGGCTCCAGGGGCTCTACATTAGTCCCTTAAAGGGTAACTAAATTTTCAACAAACTTCTGACATATCATAGTGACATGTCAGAAGTTTTGATTGGTGGGGGTCTGAGCACTGAGACCCCGACCAATCGCTAAACTGAAGCGGCAGAAGCGCTTGTGTGAGTGCTGAGCCGATTCATTTCTGTTCGCAACCGCACTCTCCGACACAGCTTAGGCAAAACATCGTAACCTGCTGGCATCGTGCTAGGGGGTGGAGCCATATATGACGTCCGGCATCCCAGCCTCTGGCCTTGTTAGGCCGCGTTCTAGGGCGTCGCCACCTTTTTTGTGTTGGCACCCCTGATTGGCTGCCACTCACAACAGACAAAGGGGCGTAGCTACAGACAGCGTATCAACCCTGCTCTTTGTAGGGTTAGGTTCTATTGTGTTTTTATAAATTTTTAGTCCCCCAGAGGTTAGAAAAGGTTGGTAGTTCTCCTCTGTTGCTTTCAATAGGATTAAATTGCCTATCGTAGATAGTTGAAAGCGGTGAAAATTCAGTCGGACAATATCGTAACAGTCAGTTATTTGAACTGACAAGGTGGCAACAGAGCCATCTTATTACAGAAAGAGACAGAACGGATCATGAAATGGTCAGAAGTCCATGTGCAAGATCTAGTGGCGATCCACATCAGAAGCGTCAACAATGTCTGGGCAGACAGACTCAGTCATCACCAAGCAATTTCAGGGGAATGGGAACTGAACCCAGAAGTTTTCAACCAAATAGTTTGGAAGTTGGGGATTCCAGTGATCTGATGGCAACTCATGCCAACAGGAAATGCAAAGAGTTCTGTTCCCTGTTTCGCCACGACAGACCGCTAGTACTAGATGCCTTCTCAATCAAATGGACCGTCATGTTGGTATACATCTTTCCACCAATTCCAATGATAATCAGGGTACTAACGAAGATACGGGAGTATCAGTCTTAAATAATAGCAATCATACCCTTTTGGCTAAGACAGGTGTGGTTTCGAAAAATTCATCCAAATGTCATGGGTCAATTTTTGGAAACTACCTCACTGGACAGACCTGTTGATGCAGAACAGACTATGCTGTCAAAATGTCAAGATTCTGCAATGAACAGCCTGGAAGTTGACAGGCCCATATTAAACGAACTTGGATTACTAGCCTCTGTGATAGGAACCTTGATGCAGTGCAGAGGACATGCAACTACCAAAATCTACAAAATCTACAAAAGAGTTGTGGAAACCTTCAAGAAATGGGTGGTAAATTAGGGGAGGACCACACAGGAACCTTCAGTGGCTAATATTCTGTCATTTCTTCAGACTGGATTTGACCTGGGGGTAAAGTCAAGCTCCCTAGCAGTTCAGATATGAGCCTTGTCAGCCTGGTACGGAAAATCTTGGGCTAAAGAATCTCTGGTGAAGAGATTCATGAGAGCGACTAGGAGGGTCAGACCAAGGGTTTTAGAGCCATATCCTAGTTGGAACCTTCAGCTGGTCTTAGGAACACTTACAAGACCCCCTTTGAGCCTTTACAGGACCTGGATCTGAATATGCTAACATACAAGGTGTTATTTCTAACTACGCTTACATCTGCGAAAAGAATAAGCGACATCCAAGCTTTGGCATGTAAAGAACCGTATTATCTTTTTTTCCAGGTAGAGTAGTACTAAGAATTCTACCAACCTTTCGCCCGAAGGTACCGTCATTGGCAAATATTAATTAAGAAATATGTTTACCATTGTTTTTGACGGAAGAGCCAGAAGCTTCAGTGCAGAAACTTCACACCTTGGATGTAGGTAGAGCACTACAACGATATATTGAAAGGACTAGATCCTTTGGGAAAGTAGAAAATCTATTTGTTATGTTTCTTCCAGAGAAGAAAGGATTTATAGCGTCTAAAGCTACGTTAGCCAGATGGCTAAGAGAGACTATTATCTTTTGTTATGTTAGGAGAGCCGCCTCCTGAAAGAGTTTGCGCTCATTCAACTTGTGCTATGGCAACTTCGTGGGCGGAAAGAGGAAGATTTTCATTAGAGAGGATCTGTTCAGCAGCCTCATGGTCTCAACCGAACACCTTCATGAAGCACTATAGACGGGACATTGGGGCTTCAGAGGAAGCAGCCTTTGGGCGCACAGTTCTGACTTCATCTTACCCACCCGTATAATCTTGCTATATCCCATTGGTTTCTGTGTTGTTGCGTAGGACGACTTGGAAAGAAGGAATTATACTTACGCTATTCTTCTTTCCTGTAGTCCAGGCAGCAGCACAGTTTTTGTTTTTTTTGGTGCCCTCCTATTAAATTAAATTATGTTTTAGTTTAGTTATGTTCTGGTATTCTTTTAAAGGACCCAAGTAGGTGGGATTTAGGTTCCATGATATAATATGCTTAATTAAGAAGTTTATTGTTTCTTGTCACCTGTCCTACCAGCAGTGGGGAATTAACCCATTGGTTTCTGTGCTGCTGCTTGGACTACAGGAAAGAAGAATAGCGTAAGTATAATTCCTTCTTTTTTCTGTCACTTTTTGATTTATTTATTTTTGTACATGTTGCAGGAGCTTTGTATTTAGCTAACTTTTCAATACAGAGTATTTTAAAATGACGAGCATAAACCTTTGTATTTTCACATAGAAGCTGTGTCTATGAGACCCAAGGGACCAGGTCAGCAGCTCTTTTAGTAATTATAGACATGGTAAATACTAATATGAATATCATTGAATAAAAAGATAAATATTAGTCCACTATATATACAGTTTCTAAAGACATATATATATTATTTTACAATTGGAGTGTTTTAGATATTTTAGCCCACATCTATCAAAAGTGGCATCATTTTAGCCAGTTTCTCAGTTATTGCTTGGCTAATTCATTGACGTATATTGCAACAAATTGATGACTCTATGTGCCCTCTTTGATAACAACATGCAGTGAAGGAAATAAGTATTTGATCCCTTGCTGATTTTGTAAGTTTGCCCACTGTCAAAGACATGAACAGTCTAGAATTTTTAGGAGAGCTTAATTTTACCAGTGAGAGATAGATTATATATAAAAAAAAAAAAAGAAAATCACATTGTCAAAATTATATATATTTATTTGCATTGTGCACAGAGAAATAAGTATTTGATCCCTTTGGCAAACAAGACTTAATACTTGGTGGCAAAACCCTTGTTGGCAAGCACTGCAGTCAGACGTTTTTTGTAGTTGATGATGAAGTTTGCACACATGTTAGATGGAATTTTGGCCCACTCCTCTTTGCAGATCATCTGTAAATCATTACGATTTCGAGGCTGTCGCTTGGCAACTCAGATCTTCAGCTCCCTCCATAAGTTTTCAATGGGATTAAGGTCTGGAGACTGGCAAGGCCACTCAATGACCTTAATGTGCTTCTTTTTGAGCCACTCCTTTGTTGCCTTGGCTGTATGTTTCGGGTCATTGTCGTGCTGGAAGACCCTGCCACGAGCCATTTTTAATGTCCTGGTGGAGGGAAGGAGTTTGTCATTCAGGATTTGACGGTACATGGCTCCATCCATTCTCCCATTGATGCGGTGAAGTAGTCCTGTGCCCTTAGCAGAGAAACACCCCCAAAACATAATGTTTACACCTCCATGCTTGACAGTGGGGACGGTGTTCTTTGGGTCATAGGCAGCATTTCTCTTCCTCCAAACACGGCGAGTTGAGTTAATGCCAAAGAGCTCAATTTTAGTGTCAACTGACCACAGCACCTTCTCCTAATCACTCTCAGAATCATCCAGATGTTCATTTGCAAACTTCAGACGAGCCTGTACATTGCCTTCTTGAGCAGGGGGACCTTGCGGGCACTGCAGGATTTTAATCCATTCCGGCGTAATGTGTTACCAATGATTTTCTTGGTGACTGTGGTCCCAGCTGCCTTGAGATCATTAACAAGTTCCCCCCGTGTAGTTTTCGGCTGAGCTCTCACCTTCCTCAGGATCAAGGATACCCCATGAGGTGAGATTTTGCATGGAGCCCCAGATCGATGTCGATTGACAGTCATTTTGTATGTCTTCCATTTTCTTACTATTGCACCAACAGTTGTCTCCTTCTCACCCAGCGTCTTACTTAAGGTTTTGTAGCCCATTCCAGCCTTGTGCAGGTCTATGATCTTGTCCCTGACATCCTTAGAAAGCTCTTTGGTCTTGCCCATGTTGTAGAGGTTAGAGTCAGACTGATTAATTGAGTCTGTGGACAGGAGTCTTTTATACAGGTGACCATGTAAGACAGCTGTCTTTAATGCAGGCACCAAGTTGATTTGGAGCGTGTAACTGGTCTGGAGGAGGCTGAACTCTTAATGGTTGGTAGGGGATCAAATACTTATTTCTCTGTGCACAATGCAAATAAATATATATAATTTTGACAATGTGATTTTCTGTTTTGTTTTTTTTTTTATATAATCTCTCACTGGTAAAATTAACCTAGCCTAAAAATTCTAGACTGTTCATGACTTTGACAGTGGGCAAACTTACAAAATCAGCAAGGGATCAAATACTTATTTCCTTCACTGTACATGACTGGCATTAACTTTACTCTGATTTAATGCCCTTTAACATGGGCCAATGATTTGTACGAATACTTGTTACTGATCATTGCCCTGTATAAACAGGGCAGTGATCAGCCGACAAATTAGTAAATACTAGTTTGTTGGCTAATCTGAGCTTTTATGCGACCCCCCCAAAAAAATCGCTTGCCGCAGGATACAGGGGATGCGCTGCCGACATGATGCAAATGTATGGGGACAAACAATCATATTACCAATAGTTTGTCCCCAAATAATACTGTTCATTGCGCAATTTAAATGGAGCAAATAAGCTCCGATCTACATGCTTCATTGACGATCGGTGCTTTTTCTATTCTAGAATTTGTCTGAGGTAGAGATGATTTTTTTTTTTCTCATTTAACAAATGTGTATAAATCCAGACAAAGCAGTTAGCCACACCCACTTTTCACTGAAGTGCACTGCGCAAATTACTTTCAATTCTGGAGTTAATGGTTAATACATGTCACACAGCAGATACTTTGGAGTAAAATTTGCCAAATAAAATGTGCAATAACATTGATAAATGTGGTCCTTTAAGCTGAGGTAAATATGCAATAAATATATTTCTTGACATAAAAAGGCTTTGAAAAATATTCACTGAATTTGCTGTATTGTAGTAACCAATTTTCAAAGAGTTATTTTCTTTTTATCTGAAAGAAAACTGGACGAGATCAGTTGCTTTGATTCATCCACAAAAAATAAAAATAAATATAAATAAATATAAAATTTGAATAAATAAAATGATACATGATTTTCAAACTTCAAAAATAAAATAGACAATGTGAATATTGTATATGAGGAATGAACCTTGTAACTATCCTAGTTAACTTCATTTAGAAGTTTTATATATGAACTGATCTTGTATTCTGACTGTCATTGTGTTACTGTTAATAAATATTAATATCCTGGAAAGTCTTTAATTATATATGTAACAGTAAGTTAAAATGGAATCAATATTAAGACATAGGGGACATCTAAAGCATTTAAAATAAGGCTACTGTAGCATAATAGGGTTATATTGTATGAATTTACATATATTATTAAGTCAAATGAGGTGCTTGAGTAGGCACCCATGCATATTACATAAATGAGGCAGGTACCTTAGGGGGGTAGACTCAAAAACACATGCTTTGAATAAAAAACGTAAAAAAAAGTTAATTAATGTATAAAACTATGATTTATTAGTATTTACAGTTTTAATCTAGCCATATGTGCGGATGAAGACAATTTTGGGAAGTAAAATTGCTAATTGCTAATCTTCTAAAATGAATAAAAATATAAAAAAATATTATTTCTATAGGATGTAGCAGTCTGAAAAAAAGAATAGCAAACTTGTTGTCACAGATGGAAAACACCAAATGACAGACGCTTACTTTTAGAAATTAGGAAATCAAGGGACCCCACCAATGCTAACATGCATCATGTCTATGTAACAATATAGAAGATAGATTTATCTGGAATTTTCCTACAGAAAGACATATATTCAAGTTAGACATTAAAGGAAAACTCTAGTAGGATACAAGTTTAGTTAGCTTGTCATAGAATGTCAACATTTGCACACATACCTTTGTACCACTTCCTAGTATTTTTATTGGCCAGATAAAGAACTTTATTAAGTTATTCAAATCAGCCCGCAAGTTCTTTGAGGGCAGTCCTACAACTTCTCTTCATGGCCTACGGCCACGGCCAGCCCATAATTTTCAGCTACATCACTGGGTCTCTTAAGCAACTGATCGATGCTAGGGTCTTAAAAGATCAAGGGCAGAGGCCTCAAGACATATATTTCCCCCTCCCCCAACAAATATATATATATATATATATATATATATATATATATAAAATATCATATCTCGGAGACAGCATATCTTTAGGACTCAGCTCAGTAGTCAGTATCAAATGATAGTCTTAGATACAGTGTAGTCAGCAGACAATACCATTTATTATAGGCTTAGATACATCACAGACAATATCACATATGATAGGATTAGATACATCAGCTCAGCAGACAGTATCACACATAGGCTTAGATACAGGGCCCCAGCAGGCAGTATAAAACATGATAGGCTAAGATACAGGGCCCCAGCAGACAGTATCAGATATGATAGGCTTAGATGCATCACCCCAGCAGACAGTATCGCACATAATAGGCTTAGATACAGGGTCACAGTAGTCAGTATCCATATACATACCCTCCCACTCATGAGTCGTGTCCTATGCTAGCGCAGCGCTGGATCCTGACACTGTTCAGAATCATAACGTTATGTGAACCATGCCTACAGTCTCCTGACGCTGAATGGCATTAGAACCAAACACTGCGCCTGAAGAGGGAGAGGACATGACTCAGGCGCGTGGAAGGGTATATATGTGAAGAAGTTAATGGTGTAACAGGGGCATGTGTAGTTTACTACATAGGCCCGAGTTACTAAAGCAACTGTGGACAAACATAGTGCATGAGGGCCAAGGGCCCCCTGGCTTCAGGCAACGATTGCAAATTTGACCTATGCTATCCTTATAACTATGCCACTGTTCCCAAGCACGGCAAGTGCTCCTGGTTTTGGTGTGTAACCCTGCCCAACACCTTCCACTTACAGGGAAGCTAACAGTGCCATCTACAGAGCTTGGCGTGGTCAATTATTAGGGGGAGGAGTTGGCAGAATTACACAGCAATACCAGAAAAACTTGCCAGGCTATGTAAGTAGGGCTGGGATAGAACAGTGAAAAATTGGTGGCCAGGGGTTAAATTGTATGTTTGTGTTAATATATATTCTGCGTGACAGGAATTTATTAGTCTCTGAGCACCTGATGCCCATGTGAAATGCGTTTGTGTCAGCAGGATGTCGCACATTGGTTGTCACGAAGGGTCTGTAGACCCACTGGGCCATACTGCCTTGGTGGTAAGGCAGCTGGCCAACAGGGCGCAGGTCAATGTCTATAGTTTGCATAGGTATCTGTAGCAGCTCGGACAGTAGCAAGGCAGGCTCGGCTAGGACTAGGAAGCAGGTAGACGTCAGGCGAGGTGAAACAGGTCAGATGTGGAATACAGCACAACACGACTTTGGCACAGCACAAAGCATTGACCAGGATAGTATGGAATGCAGGGAACAGGAAAAGGAACAAGAACACACTAGGAGGCCATCACATAAACAAAGTAGGAAACAACAACAATGCTCAGGCATCGGAGCAGGGGGCTGGACCCCTCTTATAGTCCAGGGTACTCATGGGTTCAAAGTTCATCAGAAGTCCGGGATCCAGCTGAGGTGAGTGGACGCGAGCGCTGGCGTCTCCTGAGGAGGAGGCTGGGGCCAGCTCTTGCCGACTTGTGGCTGCAGCTGTCAGGAGGAGATTGTAGTTGACGGCCCGCAGCCACGGACATTACGGTATCCCATCTCTTACGCCCCCTCTTCTTGGGACCAGAGCGAGAGAGAAACTTTTTCAGAAGAGTAGGGGCATAGGGGTTCTCCTCTGGCTCTCAGGACCTCTCTTCAGGACCAAACCCCCTCCAATCCACCAAATAAAAAGTCTTTCCTCTCACTTTCTTGGTGTCCAAGATCTCCTTAACCTCAAAGGTGTCCGAAGGGCCGCTGGAGGCAACCGCAGGGCTAGGAGTCTTGGTATAGTGGTTCAGAATCACTGGTTTCAGGAGGGAGACATGGAAGGAGTTGGGGATCCTGAGGGTAGGAGGCAGCCGAAGCTTGTAGGCGACAGGGTTGATCTGCTGCAGGATCTCAACGGGTCAGAGGAACCTAGGAGCCAATTTGCACGACAGCACCCTTAGTCAGATATTCCTAGAAGACAGCCAGACCTTTGTGCCAGGAAGAAACTGAGGAGGTTCTCTTCTCCTTGTGTCAGCCCTCCATTTCATGTGGTCCACTACCATTAGGATGGAGGATCGAGTCTGCTGCCAGATCTGCAGTAAGTCTCTAAAAGCGTAGTCAGCCGCTGGTACCTCGGAAGTATCGGGGACCGGGAGAGGAATTTGTGGCTGCTAGCCCTAGACAATGAAGAACAGTGTATTCCTTGTAGACTCGCTGGTGTGATTATTGTAGGAGAATTCAACCCATGGGAGCAACTGCACCTAGTCATCATGCTGTTTGGAGATGAAGTGGCATAGGTAGTTCTCCAAGATCTGATTGATCCTCTCGACAGGGCCATTGGACTGAGGATGGTAGACTGAAGAAAAGTCCAACTTCACACTGAGGAACCCGCAGAGGGCTCTCCAGAACTTCAAGGTAAACTGAACCCCCCGATCAGACACAATATACTGCGGCAAGCCGTGCAGGCGGAAGATGTGTTGGATGAACAGCTTGGCCAGCTGAGGAGCAGAAGGAAGACAGGTCAGAGGAATGAAGTGGGCCATCTTCAATCCACCACCACCCAGACAGTACTGCATCCGGCAGAGAGAGGCAGGTCCGTAATAAAGTTCATAGCTATATGCTGCCAGGGAGCATTGGGCACAGGCAATGGCTGGAGCAGACCAGCAGGTCTGGAGTGAGTGACCTTGTTGGCTGCACATACAGAACAGGAAGAATCGAAGTCCATATTGTCCCGAGTCTTACGGATCCCCGCGTAACCTGCCAGTCTAGAGGAGTGTCCCCAGCAGACGATTCTTCCACAATCAGCCAGGAGCACAAAAGTCCTCCCTGGAGGAATGTCCCCAACTTGCAGGGGATTGACAGAGACAATTCAAGACGGATCAATAATGTTCTGTGGAATCTCCATGGTGTCTTCCATCTCGAAAGACCTGGACAAGGCGTCGGCCCTCACATTCTTGTCGACCGGGCGATAATGGAGCTCAAACTGGAACCCGGTAAAGATAAGTGACCACCTGGCCTGACGAGGGTTCAGCCTTTGGGCCGTCTGGAGGTAGGTCAGATTCTTGTGGTCTGTAAAAATTAGGATCGGATGAGCTGCGCCCTCTAGTAGATGTCTCCACACTTCCAGAGCCAATTTGATGGCCAGTAACTCCCGATCCCCAATTGAGTAGTTGCGTTCTGCAGAAGAGAAGAGCTTAGAGAAATATCCACATACCCTTGACTTGCCCTTGGGAACTCTCTGGACCAGGAGTGCACCAGCACCGACAGAGAATGCGTCCACCTCCAATGAGAACTGCAGAGAGACATCCGGATGATGGAGGATAGAGGCTGACATGAAGGCACTCTTCAGGCTATTGAATGCGTACTCTGCCTCGGGAGTCTACACCTTGGCATGCATACCCTTGTTAGTGAGGTTAGAGATGGGAGAAGTCAGTGAGGAGAAGTTTGGAATAAACTGCCTGTAAAAATTGGCGAATCCCAAAAAGCGCTGTGTGACCCTCAAGACTTGAGGGCGTGGCGATTCCATGACAGACTTTACTTTCTCAGGATCCATCTCGAGACCTCGATTCGAGACGATGTAGCCCAGGAAGGGTAGAGCATCTCTGTCAAACACGCACTTCTCCAACTTGGCGTACAGACAATTCTCCCTTAACCATAGCAGAACTTGATGGACATGTCTCTGATGCGTCATAGGATCTGGAGAAAAATCAAGATGTCATCAAGCTAGACTACTACACAAACATAGAGGAGGTCACGGAAAATGTCTTTAACAAACTCCTGGAAGTCCGCGGGAGCATTACACAGGCCGAAGGTCATTACTAGATATTCATAGTGTCCATCACGGGTGTTAAATGCAGTCTTCCATTCATCACCCTGGCGGACCCTTAACTTCTCTGCAGCTACTGGGGGTGTTGGTTTACTGTAGACAATAAGAGAGAGAGAGCAGCACCACTCAGCAATGCCTTCTATTTTTCTCTCATCAAGTGAACTCTGTGAAATCTGCAGGTGTGGCACCACCACCACGGACCAAACCGTGAACTAACTAATGGTGGGCTGCTCTTTCTTTCTGGTGAGAGGAAGCAGTGCTGCCACTTTATTGTTACTCGATTATACAGAGGCAACTAACCTCTTTGTGTCTGATCCCCTTTGTGTCTGATCAATGGCTGCTTACAGAGAAGCTTGATCAGACACCCAGTGTGAATAGGCTTCAGTCCGTAGCTGAAAGTACTATGTGGGTGGCAGGCAAACCAGCCCACTGTGCACCAGACCATCTGGCTTTTGCTAGAACTTCCAGATGGCCATTCCGGCCCTGAATGGGGCCAGTAACCATGAAAAGGAGCATCCACTACATCTAGAAGAAAGAAGGTTCCACCAGAGAAGTGAAACAATGGAGCTGCCTTAGTTTTCTTGATATGGGTAATGGTCAAAAGATTTATTCTGATTACTATTTTGGGAGTCAAAAGGATTTTTCACCTCACTTGAAGAGAGGTCCATGCTGTTTTCCTTTTTTTATTTTAGTTTTTTCCTTACCGTCTTCCAATAGCCATACCTTTTACATTTTTTTTTCTCACCACAGCTGTTTGAGGACTTGTTTTTGGCGGGACAAGTTGTATTTTTTTAATGGCACCTTTTAATGTACCATACAATGTACTAAAAAACTTTTAACTATTATTTTGTGGGGTGAAGTGGGATAAAGCAGCAATTCCTCCATTGTTTTTCTAGTTTTTATTTTACGGCGTTCGCTGTGCAGTAAAAATTACATGTTAACTTTATTCTGCTTGTCAATACGATTCTGGCAAAGCCAAATTTCTATAGTTTTTTAGGTTTGACTATTTTTATAAAATAAAAACAATTTATTAAAAAGCTTTTTATGCAGGGGTGGCCTGTAGTTTTTTTTTTTGTGCCATTTTGGGATACATACATTTTGACAAAATGACCAAAAATTCCGTCTTTTAAAAAAAAAAAATGTTAAACACACCAAGCGATCGCATTACGGGTGTGGGCATATGGGATGACAGAAGGGGCCCCCTCTGTCTAATGGTTTAGATGGCATGGTCGCTATTGACCACAGTATGTAGGTAGTTTAACAGCCAGCATCAGAGTTATTCCCGGTCGGGCCGTTAGAGCCAGGTATAAGCCGTATTACAAAGCATATGGAGTGGGCTCAGCCCATGAGCCCGCTTTATACTCCCCTTCCCACTATAATGTATCAGTATGTCATGGTATAAGAAGGGTTTAATGTAATGTCAAAGTGAAAATAAATCTCCACAAAGATAATGTATAAAACATACATTACTAGAATAGTTATTAGTTTTTCAAAAACAAATAAATAATCAATTGAAGATCACCCAAATCTGCAGTAAATAATACATCAGTACCTAAAAGACCCAACTATTAGATTGAAACAATGTCGAGAAAATAATACTCAAAGAAACCATATGACAAGATTATAACAGAAAAAAAAAGGAAAAAGCAGGGCAGTACACCACGCTGTTAACTAAATTGAACCAACAGAAAGGCTTCCATAATTTCCATAACCACTAAATTGAACAACCCGTGAAGTGTATAATATAGATCTGTATTCTCCCCGAAGAACTCAATGTAGTCCAATAATATGAATATGTAATACAAATCCATTGATGTCTAAATGGAGATTACAGATCCGTATGGATCTTTATTCTCCCTATAGAATACCTATAAAAGCCAATTAAGCTTAAAAATATGAATCTAGAGTCTATAAAAAGCTTACAATGAATGGAGACTAGTATACTCTAAGAGGTTTCTCACATACAATGCAAGGGTCAGGGTTTAGATTTTGAGCTAATTTAATCTCTTACCTACTTACGTCTTTAAACATCTTAAAACATTAGACTGACCTGCATAAGATCATGCAGAGATTATTCTAAATATACCCATACTCATCTGTGTATATATACCTATACTCATCTGTCTATATATACCTATACTCATTTGTCTTTATATGCCCATACTCATATGTCTATATATATATATATACCTATACTCATCTGTTTATATATACCCATATTCATATGTCTATATATACCCATCTGTGTATATATACCCATAGTCATCTGTGTGTATATGTATATATATATATATATATATATATATGTATATATACTCATACTCATCTGTCTATATATACCCATACTCATCTGTCTATATGTACCCATACTGATCTGTCTATATATACCCATACACATCTGTCTATATATACCCATACTCATTTCTCTATATGGTATATACCATACTCATCTGTCTATATATACTCATACTCATCTGTCTATATATACCCAAACTCATTTGTCTACATATACCCATACGTATTTGTCTATATATACCATACTCATCGGTCTATATATACCCATACTCATCTGTTTATATATACCCATACTCATCTGTCTATATATACGTATACTCATCTGTCTACAGTTGGGTCCAGAATTATTTGGACAGTGACACAAGTTTTGGCATTTTAGCTGTTTACCAAGACATATTGAATATACAGTTATATTATCGATATGGGCTTAATGTGCACACTCTCAGATTTAATTTGAGGGTATTCACATCCTAATTTGAGGAAGAGTTTAGGAATTACAGCTCTTTAATATCTAGCTGCCTCTTTTTCAAGGTATCAAAGGTAATTGGACAATTATCTCAAAAGCTATTTAATGATCTGCATGGGCTAGTCCCTCGTTAATCCATCATCAATTAAGCAGTAAAAGGTCTGGAGTTGATTCCAGGTGTGGCATTTGCATTTGGAAGCTGTTGCTGTGAACCCACAACATGAGGTCAAAGGAGCTCTCAATGCAAGTGAAACAGATCATCGTTAGGCTGAAAAAAATGAAGAAATCCATCAGAGAGACAGCACAAATGTTAGGAGTGGCCAAATTAACAGTTTGGTACATTCATGAAAAAAAGGAGCACACTAGTGATCACGTGAACTCCAAAAGGCCCGGACGTCCACGGAAGACAACAGTGGTGGATGTTTGCAGAATCCTTTCCATTGTGAAAAACCCCTTCACAACATCTACCCAAGTAAAGAACACTCTCCTGGAAGAAGGTGTATCAGTATCTAAGTCTACCATAAAGAGAAGACTTCATGAGAGCAAATACGGAGGGTTCACTACAAGGTGGAAACCATTAATCAGCCCCAAAAATAGAAAGTCCGGATAAGACTTTGCCAAACAACATATAAAGAAGCTAGACCAGTTCTGGAACAGCATTCTTTGCACAGATGAAACTAAGATCAACTTGTACCAGAATGATGGGAGGAAGAAAGTATGGAGAAGGCTTGGAATGGCTCATGATCCAAAGCCCACCACATCCTCTGTAAAACATGTTGGAGGCAGTGTGATGCCAAAGGAGGAAACCCAGTGTTTGGTGATGTCCATGGGATCCAGACTTCAGGCAGTCATTGCCTGCAAAGGATTCTCTACAAAGTATAAAAAAATTACCACAAAGAGACAAATCAGAGCCTTTAACGCCAGTATATATATAAAAATATTTCAAGTCTTTATTATACAAACACAATAGATATTTAAAATAACATAAAGAAACGACTCTAGTATACATGGAGACTGTACCAAGTAAGATTACTGCCTAGCATCTAAGGGTAGCTATATGAATAGTTAAATACATTTCTGTTACACTTGCATCATTACAGTAGTGCACCACCTCCAAAGGAGTATAGATAATAAAGAACAAGGTAATGTCTCTATAGATAGAAGGTTATAAATAAGGAAAAGTGCAATACCTGTCAGACAGAGTAACAGGGAATAGAAGGCATAACTGCTGGATTATGAAGTGTACCCATAGATAAAATCACGCCAGTGCAAAACAGGAGGGTGTCTGCTCCACTACATAAACCCCAACGCGCATTTCGCCACGATGTGCCTCCTCAGGGGGATGTATACTGGTGTGTGTCCTGTCCCTATCTTTATATAGTGTTCCAACCATAATACTATGACGCCGTTCAGCGGCGCATCACCGCCGGGACCGCCGGAAGCGAGGCAGTCCCCACATCCGGCTCTCGGCACGGCAGCACGTGTCCGGATTCCCGACGCGTAACGGGAGTTCCGGACATGCGCAGTGCGCCTCAAGAGGCGGAGGGGGAGAGCATCGCAAACAGCGGCCATAGCAGGCATGCGCACAACGGCGTCAGAGTCCAGGTATATCGGACCAACTGGATACAACGTATCAACTACTATAGTTGTGATCTGCATCTACCCTTCTCTGTATATATTTATTCTATAAACAACGTGGCTGTGTATGTATACAATAAAGGTGATTACCCTATATTCATTGACCAGTATGTGTATCTGTCCATGTGATAGGCGGAAAAGATCCAAAATTACAGTTCAACCCATTTGTGTAACTACAGGTAAGTGAATGTAACTACAAAATAAATATAAGAGTGAAAGGTATGATATTAAAAGAAAATAATAATAAAAAACAAAAAAATAATTGAAATAAAAATTGATAAATAATAAAACGTGCTACCACCCAAGTGAGTATTAAGGGGTCCGGAAATGACCTAAATAAGTGACAGGAGAAGAGGCATATGCCAAATACTGAGAAAACACATTCATTTATATGGAGTATATATTGCATATCAGAATTAGGATAATACAAAATTATATAAATATGTATAAAGTTGAATCCCTTTAGTGCTTTAACTAACTCAATCACCAGGAGTAATTAATAACCAAATCAGTGAAAAGAAAACAACCCATAAATCAAACAATTGGTGTATTGATTACATACATCAACATTTACATCTCAACACAATGTGTGGTTCATATAAGATAATCCCATTTCATAAATGTACCCAAAATGGCCCAACACATACGGGAATGAATAATAGGATCCCACTATAGATATAGAAGAATTTTACATCCATATCGCACAAATAGGTACAACTTAGCTGGTGATCACATTGTGTTTTCAAAATTTATAGACAATAAAATATCCCGCAATCTATAGTTAAAAATATGTAGTAATATTATCTACATATGATAATATAACTGCTTAGAAGGTATCATATCCGTCTACCCACATAGACATTTCCCATAATACGCAATGAAAAATTCACTCAAGTATCCAGATGTTTAAGGTCCATACCACACAGAGGAATGTTTGCCCACTATCCATACATGATAGATAAAATTTACATTTAACATGAATATGGAGATAGATGTTTAATAGGTTGTCCCACGAGGTTCCAGAATGTTCCGGCCCACTCCATGGAGCAAGATCACAGATGTTTAGTGCATCGCATCTAGTACCTAATAAAAGGGACATATAGAACAACACAAAATTAAAATACACAAAATATATATAATAAAAAACCGATGGGTGATAGAGATTATCAAGTACATTCTTACAGAAATGGGACAAAGCTGAGGTTTTCGTTAAGTCCCCTTGGTGTCATGGATCCCAGCATGACAATCCATTTGCATTCCCTTTGCGCCAAAACCTTCTTCACATTACCCCCCCTAATGCCACAGTGTATCCTGTCAATACCTTTTACTGAAAAGGTTAACGGGTTACAGTCATGGTACCTCTTAAAATGCCGAGGTATGGTTTTCAATTGTGTCAGGTCATCCACCTCTTTGGCCCCCAGTATATCACGTACATGTTCTCGAGTACGGATTCTCAATTCGCGAGAAGTCAATCCGATATAAATCTTTGAACAACCACATGTAGCATAGTAAATCACTAGTAAAAACATTTTATTTATGGTTATGTTAATTTGTCCAATTACTTTTGAGCCCCTGAAATGAGGAGGCTGTGTTGCAATTCCTAAACGTTTCACAGGATATTTTTGTTCTACCACAACTTTAGTCCACTATGACAATCTAAAACTATACATACCAGGCTTCAGAAACCTTTGGATTTGCATAAGTTGTGAAACGACAACTCCGAGCATGCCCTGACAGCCACACTGCAACTGTTGTGAAACTACAATTTCCACCATGCCCTGAACTGGTTAATTCTGGTTCGTATTGTATGTAGAAAGTTTCATAGCTTCTGTAACATTACCCTAAAAAGGAAATATTTTATCTACATTTTTGTTCTAATTTCAATCCTTTCCAGATTTATAATTAGAAATGTATTGATATATTTCTTTATTGCTTCAATACAAATTGTATAATTTAAAATCTCAATTCAAGGTCTCATAATGAACACAATCTAAGCAAGTGCAATACTGTATAATATAATTCTATTTTAAAGGTACATTTGTGTCTCTGCCAATTAAACTGTGTGTCATTATCTGTGGGATCAATAACATTAGCAGAATATCCTCCATTATGTGCTTTATGGCATGATTAGATGTCTAATTCTGCTTAAATGAAAAGAAATAGGGCATTATTATCTTACTTGTTACTTCCTTTCTAATTATATTGTAAACCACCAAAATAAAGCTACACACATACACTTCTTAAAAATATTACTGACAGTTTTTTCTTTTATTTTTCTATAGGATCTCATATTTAAATGCACACACAAGCATACACACATGCCTCTAAATTGGGTCAATTTTACCATATAATGTTACAGCGACCTGTCCAAATCAAAATTTTGACTTTACATTGCAAATGTATAGTCAACCCACCTGCTTCTCCGCTCCTAAATGATCCGGCTTCCGTTCCTGTGTTTCGATCTCTAGTATTCCGCTCTTTAAAATGGTCCTTGCAGTCTTAGACTTCCCTATGAAAAGCTTCTTTGGAAGTCTGAGACACAACCACACCCCTCTACTGCCCACCGATGAACCAGCAGTTATGACGTCATCAACATCAATGCCAGGGACCACTGGCATCTATGCATAGACAATGCCAATGCCAGGGACTACTGCTCCCTCTAAGCTGTGTGCTCTGCAAATTCCTCAGACTGAAGACAGGTAAACTTGGTATTGGGCTCAATTACCTCATTATAGTGTTATTTTAACTCTTTCCTTTCCAGAACATACAGCAAAAAGGGAACACTGCCAAGATCCCCAATTTTAAATTCCCATGCTGAAGCGGAAAAATAAAAAAGAAAAGCACTAGGACTCATGTAAAGTAAAACTAAACAGTACTAAGAAAAAAACAGATGCAATATTGGTTGTGGTCTTTGTTAAAATTAATAAACCTGCTTCTATAGAAAACCATGGCACCACAGGAAAAATTACAATCACACCATGATGCAGGTACTTGAAGACAGCTGGAGTGCCACAAGTTTCCTAACTAAAAGCTGTGAAGAGGATCAGTATTCATATATCTTCGAGCCACTTGAACAACATTTAGCTAAATACTAGAAAATGTCCCCATTACTTCAGTACTGAGCATTGAATAACTTATATTTCAAAGCCATAAAATATAAAAATCCTAGAGCATCTTTTCTTAGAACTATGTCGTGTGCCGTTCCTTTTTTATTCCACCAGGAAATGTATGAATACGTTTAAGAGTGGGTATTACCATCCCCCTTCTCAAAGAGGCATGTTCATACACAGTCCACTAAGTTCTTACAGTGTCTGACTGTATAGGGACACACGTTAGTGACAAGGAGATTGGTAACACCCAGTCGTCAATTTATTGATACATTTCCAGGAGGAATAAAAGAGGAATGACACAATGCAAAGTTCTAAGAAAAAATGCTGCATCATCGTATTTTCATGTGAAATGCAAAGCAGACAGAAGAGCTGATAGGTCCTCTTTACTGTTAATTACTACTAATGTTGACTGAAATTTGCTATCACTCTCTTCTGCTTTTATATCTCCTATTTTTTGCCACATTCCAATGCCCTACAAATATTCTAGATTTGGGATGTCTTCAGCATGTTCAGGAATCTTACCACAGCAGGCACATTGCATGGTGCGTGTTAAAGTGCACAATTTTGGAGTCGATACAAACATTAGAGAACTGCTTCAGACCCCATCAGTAGACTATACATTCAATACCTTAAAGTCACATTTTATATATAGAAATGGTAATAATGACTGTTTAGAGGGAAACTATACAATGCATTCATGGCATTTTTTCCTCAAGGTAAAGAGCTACAACTAATTACATATTATTTATTGCATCATGATGTCAAATATTGGACATATCTGGAAGTAACAAAAATGTACTAATTATTTTCATTGTTTTCTTAGGGCAATAAAAGCAATTTAAACAGCTATTATATTTTAAATTGTACTTTCTTTGTTCTAATAGAAGGAAATAAACCTGATTGTTTTGCCCTGGTACAAACAGAATTGGAAAATACTGTTAGAATCGGCTCTGAACATAAACACAGATGGTGTTTGTGTTCACGCAATTTAGCTAATGATCCATATGAGAAACAATGCAAATTTCACTCTCTGTACAGTCTGTGTTTTTGCAATAAAATCATGTGCTGAATTAGAAAGTAGACAGGTCTGTAAAGAAATATATGCATCATCCCATAAGTGATAATGTCCTGCCAATTCTATAATGTATTTTGCAATGTAATTTAGTATACTACATGGGGTTATATATTATAAGTTCTGATCTACACCATAAAGCCAAAAATATGTGGACACCCTTCGTAATTATTGAGTTTAGGTATTTCAGCCATGCCCATTATAGACAGGTTCATAAAGCAGTAGACCACACAAACTCACAGAGAGGGGCAACTGCGTGCTGAAACACGTGGCAGTATAATGGACCAATCTGGGTTGGCAGATGCCAGGAGAATGCTACTTATCAGATTGCATAGTGCCCACTGTAAAATTTGTGGAGGAGAGATAATGGTTTGGGACAGGTTTTCAGCTTTTGGGCAAGTACCCTTATTTCCAGTGAAAGCTAATGTTAATAATACGGCAAACAAAAACATTTTATACAATTTTGGTAACAGTTTGGGAATGGTTTTCCTGTTCCAGCATGAGTGTGCACAATGTGAGGTCCATAAAGACATAGTATGATGAGTTTGATGTGGCAGAACTCGAGTGGCCTGTACAGAGCCCTGGCAACCGCATCAAACACCTTTGGATAAATTGGAATGCTGATTGTGAGCCAGACATGCTCATCCAATATCAGTGCCTGACTTCAGAAATGACCCAAACCTGACCCAAAATCTTGTCGAACGCCTTCCCAGAAGAGCTGTTATATCCACAAAAGGGGGCCCAATTCTATGTGAATGCCCATGGTTTTGAATGGGATGATCAACAGGCTCATATGGGATGGCCAGGTGTCTACATAATGTATATTTAAGCCAGCTAAGTATAGTAATTATATTTAGCCACTAGAGAAGGTTGGTTGGTTTGTTTGTTTGTTTTTTGCTTTTTCAAAATTATTTTTTATTTTTCATTTAAATCCAAACATTACAAAAAAGGTATAATACAATACATGCCAATAAAAGCATTTTTTGTAGAATATATCTTCAAGGCAAAATACATAACGGTACCCATATCATAAACAACAAATAATAAGAAAAAGAAAACATAAAGAGAAGAAAATAAACCAAACAGGTGAGGTATATCACAAGTCAGGTTCAGTTTTAACATTATGCACATACCCCAACACGTCTATTTTCATGAGTCCAAGACATACAAGGGGATCTGCACAAGGTTGGTTTGTCTCTTAAAGGGTTGAAATGGTTCTGTACTTTTTAGCAGACACTAGATACTGCTTTAGCTACTCAGATGATTTAAGGATGTGATCTATCTCCTACACTATACATCCCAGTTATACTATATATATATATATATATATATTATACAATGCTCAAGGGACTGGATTATTTTTGTATAACTACCATTGGTAAAAGCTTGGTATTGTGTAAACATCATCATAATGAATGCTCCTTTGAGTACAAGATACAATTATAGTTTCTGTATTTTACACTGTCCAGGTGACAGATTCTGCATGATGCACACTTAGGTTACTGAGTGAAGCTCATACTACATATTTCTTAGCCCAATTATCCTAGTTAATATTATGTATCATGATCTTTCTGCAATCTGACAAATTTTGCTTGCATCCAGTGATAATAGCTTAAATGACTTTCAACCAATGTTTTCAATTGATGATAATCTTTGTCATTGTAAAATAAATGAATCTATATGTTAAAAATGTGCAAACATTTCTTTTAAATTGAATATGGATGACATTTTTATAATGTGTACCTCCTACTTCATGCTGTAAATTAATGAACCTGTAATGTAGGCACGAGTGGTTTAAGGCCTCTATGCAGGGTAGTCGCGGAAAGATGAAATGGAGACCTTGAGTCTTTACTCAGGTTGGTGTTACACTCACATGCAACCACAGCAGAGAAACAGAACACTTCTCAGCAGAGAGACACATTTCTTAAATGTGACAGCAGAGGTAGACAAAACTACCAAGGTGGAGACCTACTATAGTATTTGAGGAGGGTCTTGAAATCTACTTGGGACCAAGTTGTCACCGGACTAGGGGGTAAACGGTCTGTAAATTATTAGAGGTTTAGGGTCTTAAATGACACTGTCCCTGGTTGGATATTACATTTTAAATAAAATTCAGTGCTACAGAACATACACGAGAATCTTATCTGTCAGGCAAAATACACAAGTCCAGCCAGTGACTCACAGAGGACTTCTACTTTGATTGTACTCATTTGCTTTCCTCATCTTCTTCATTTAGCAAAAAACCATCGTGACAACTTCTTCCAGTAATAGTAATAGTGGCCACATAATGCCCATAAAATAATTGTAGCAATAAAATGTGCCCCCATAATCATACCTCACGACTTTTAATGAATGGAAAGAGGGTGACACCAGGTGGCCACGACAATTTTTTTTTTAGCCAAATCTCTAATTACACTTAATCCCCATTAAACACACTCAATTGCACCCTGCTTCCTCCAGCAGACCAGCACAAAAAAAACCTCACAGATCACCACTCAACTGAGAACTACAGATAGGGGCAGGATGCAGGAGCAGGCAGCCGGGAATATGTGCTGTGCAGTGTGATGTGGTTACACTGGCAGAACAGTGATAGGGCAAGAGGGGGAATGGCATTGTAGTGGGCACGGAGCTGCAGTTTCCAACTTCATCCACATCCTGAGGACACAGATAAAGTTGAAAATTGGAGAAAAATACAAAAACCACAACCACCGTTGTTTTCGTCAGTGCTATAGACTTTGAATGGAGCGGCAGGCTGCATGCCCGACTGCCACTCCATTCAAACTCCTCCTAGCCGCGGCCTATATAGCATCTTCATTGCCAATAAAATTTACTTTAATCCAGTATGCAAATTAACTCGCAAGTACTCCGAAGGCAGTCCCGAGCCCTGCAAGTGATCCAGGTTCCGCTTGATAATCTTTCCTACCCACCCCCCCACCTGCCTTAATGTTGATTGACAGTCCCAGCATTGTGATAGTTGCTGCACATGATGATTTATGCTGAAATTGTTAATCAACACCAAGGGGAGGGAGCTAGGCAGGGTAAGAAAGCGAGATCTGGTGCACTTTCCAGACTTGGGACCCCCCCAGGTAAATGCAGGCCTGTTTGTATACCAGATTAAAGTTCATTTTAACATCAATGAAGATGCTATGAAGCTATGTGTCCACAAGTTTTTAAGTGCCCTACCAAGTGCTGGGAGTCATTTGGTACTGCACTATAAGCAGTACAAGTCTACGTACAAGGTGAGCTGGAGGATTCCTCCTTTTCTCTTCAGTCATTTGGTAGGCTTAGTTCCGATAACAGATTCCCTTTAAGGATGAGGGTCACTCCCACATTCACTCCCATATTCTTACTAACTAACCTAAAACACTCCCCACAATTTCAGTCATGCCTCTATAGTGCCATTTACGCGTTTCCTGGATGGAGATAAAGTCCAAGCCAAATTGATCAATTACCGCGGTAAATAATGTACATATTCCTGAGATTTAGTCCCTTTCACTACTGGTAGCATAATACTATAAGTATGGAAACCATTGTTCATACTGGTTATGATTTACGTCAGCTGCCCACCTTCAAGTGTGTACTTACAGACTGTTTAGTTCAAGAGAGAACACTGATAGTGATTGGCACAATAGATTGCTGCTTAAAAATGTGGAAAAAATGGTGTTCATAAAAATAGATTAAAAATTATTTATAAATTCAATGAAAAACAACTAGTAAATTCTTGATTTTTGTAAAAAATATATACTGTATATTTTCTTGTCATTTTGACACAAATATCCCCAAGAAATTGTGAACAAAGTCAAGGGTGACATCCATTAAAATTTTACATGTAAACATTAGGCTGTTAAAATTGTGATCAGAAATTTTATGACTAAACTTTTTTTGAAAAAAAACAATAAGCTCTTCAATAGTTTTTGGTGAATGTCTTATTTGCCAGAACTTTGGGCTTGTAATATCTACATATAAATTTATAAATAACTAAAACGACAAACGTGTAAACCATTAAATGTGACACGGTCCGTCAATTTTTAGTTTATACTTGCTGGACTCTACAGATCTTGCAGGTCTAATTTCATTGCAGTGTATAAATTTACAAGTCCATCTAAATAAAATGCAACGCCAGCTCAATAAGGGCACAGCCAGACGTGGCACAGTTTTTCCGCTGCAAATGTTGGTGCAGATTTGGGGCAATTATGCAACGAATATGCATATTTGACAGGTAATTCGGACTTGCCACAGATTTCAGTTTTTGCATTGCAAAGGCTGAAATCCGCACTGAAATTCCGCTGCTTCTCCGCAACAGATAGTGCATGCTGGGGAGGGAAAATTCTGTACCGCAGCCTATGGTCCGCAGCGAATGTAAAAAACGTCCGCTGGAGAATTCCACTGTGGACTGTCCGCAGCGGAATTCCACAGCAATTCCGCCACGTGTGAACATGCACTTACAGCTGAATCATGTTTTATCTCACAGCACGTATAACTCTATATCTTCAAAACTTACATATCAAGCTCCTTGACTAGAAACTAAACCCAGTACTATAAAATTGATCTCAACTCTTTTACCTTGATGTAGAATGGAGTTTTTTTTTCCCAGAACGTTCATATTAAACACTATTAAGGGCTTGCACTTATTTGACATAGGAAATTTGCAAACAGAATATTAAAGTTGGTAACACAAAAGAGTTTTAATAAAGCTAATTGACATAATTGAATTTTTTTTTTTACCCCGAATCCCATGGGTTTATGCCTCATCGATTTAAAGTAAGCTTTACTTCTCAAGATAACATATCAATAAATTGTTCTAATTAGAGCATCTGGCACAATGTGGGGAAACTATTTTTCGGAGAATAGATGATACAAATATGTTCTATAGAATTGGTTTATTAGTTGTGTGGAGATGGACAAAAAAAATTAAGAACCACCACAAAATGTCCCTTGAATGTCAAACAGAACAGCCAATCAGGAGTGTTTTGTCACTTGCAACATAAGGCAACCCTAGAGCTGGATTATAATTGGCGCTAGAAGTGCTTCAGGTCTTGCCGGTGGGGCCCTAATTGTTTCAATAATTAATTAAAGGGGTTGTCCGAGATACCATCATATTTTCAAAAACCCCTTTAATGCATGTAATTTATAAATGTAAATACATTTGTAATATACTTACATTTTCCAAAGTAGCCCCGTTTCGAGATCCTGCCGTGGGAATCTAGTGTAACAGAATTATGTTCAATGCCTGTAGTGTCTTGGGGTAAGAATCTACTTTTCAGCGACCTGAATTTTATTACTTGCCATTGATATCATGTAGAAAAGGGTAAGAATTGTTAAAAAATTATACATCTAGGGGAACACTGGTGTGTAAAGGACCTCATATAATTTTTATATACAAACCATTATTACTATAAATTATGTAGGGAAATATGAACCTCTCCAACCAATAATAATAATAATAACAACCAATGATCGTTGGTAATTACAATTATAATTAGGATACTATTATTTTTTAAATATATATTTGTTGCAGTACAGGTGCATAAAAGGCAGTGAAGAATATTTTCATATGAAAAAGTAAAAGCCTCATTTATTCCATTTGATGTATTCAGCGAGCCTCTTACTGTAATAATTTCCTAATGAAATTACCCCATCTGCGGCCTAGTGTGACCTGGCAGATGTGCCGAAATTTCAGACTTTTGACATCACCGTTGTGGACATATGTGACGTGTTTGGACAATGGAGTATCTGTGTGGGTGTTTATGGAGCGGATATGCTTTCAAAGCTGCTGACTTCCTGTTATAAGTCTAAATCTTAGTAAATCTGGCCCACTATTTTTTTTAACCTGCTGCCCCTACCAGGTATCTTAGTAATTGCTGATCTTCTCTGGTTCTGGAGAGCTGTGTAGCCTACTTCTGCTCTGAGTAGTTTCATAACATCTGGTTCCAGATTGGCAAATTTACATTCCTATAGCGCCAGTCCCTTCTGGAAATTTACAGACTTGACAGACGGCCAGTCAGGGCCTGGGTGTCACCTGCACGTTAGGAGGTCCAATGCTTTCCATTTTTTGGTAACAAAATAAATAAAATGCTTCTTCTATTTACATGATGTAAAATGGCTCAAGTATTGGTCATGAACAGCCGTGCTCAGAGAACTTGAATTTACTATTTATTTTTTGAAATCTTGTATGAAATACTATTTCCAAAATAAAATGGAATTAATATCAAAGTTGTCATTTGTTTTACTTATTTTTGCAAGCTTATCATGTTGCCATTTCATTTTGTTTGTTGAAACAATATGATTGACAAACAATTTTCATCTTATATGTAAGACAAAATGAAATGATGACCGTTCTAAAAGAAGAGAAAAACATCTTTTAGGCTCTGTTAAAGATCTGAACGACAACTTGTTTATTACAAAAGCCACACAGTGTGAAAGAGTCGACATACGAAGTGAGGATTTGTCAGCTACAATCATTCCTATTATATACTGTATCTCAATTGTCTCCGAAGAAAGTAAGCAGTGTCATCAGTAAAAATTCAATTAGCTACATATCAAATAATATTTTACAGACAGATAGTCAATAATATGAATTCATTTTTATTTATTTATTTTTTGTGGTAATCACAGGATTACTCATGCACTTCCCAACATAGAGATCAGCAAGCAATATTACCACATTTGCCCCATTGGTATTTAATATTGAGAACTTCAAATCATTTGAATTTGTTTCGTATTATAACCCCCAAATTATCTAAACATAAGATATATAGCAAATATATATGTGATTTTGGTATATCTATTCATGATTGAATAACATCTAAAATGATGCCTAACTTATCTATAATCTGTCTATTTATCTCTCTTCTAAAATCTGACAAAATATTAACACTTATATAGGAGTTCATGATGCCCAGGAAGCATATCAGCTTGGTACATAAAGAGCATCTTTTGATCTTGCCGTATTTCTTTTCACCTTTGATGCCTGCTAAAGTCATAATTTTTTATTATACAATATACACCTTTCAGCAATAACCTTAAAACCGCTGACCGGTGAAGTGAATAACATTGATTATTTTGGTACAATGGGACCTGTCATGGGGTGGGATATATTAGGCAACAAGGTAACAGTTCTTGTTGATGTATTAGAAGTAGGAAAAATGGTCAAGCATAATTTAAAGTTAGAGAATCCAAAAAAATGACAGATCTTTTGGGGTGTTGCCATTATGCAGTGGTTAGTACCTACCAAAAGTGGTTCAAGGAAGAACAACCGGTGAACCAGCATCAGGTCCATGGGTGCCTAAAAGGGTTTTCTGGAGAGAGAAAACTGATGGCCTATCCTCATGAAAGGCCATCAATATCTGATATAGTGGAGGTCCGACTCTCCTCACCCCATAGATCAGCAGTTTAAAGTGGCCGGGGCACTTGTGCGAGCGCTGCTTCCCCTTCCCTTTACTGCTCAATACGGTTGAACAACCACACAGTTGTATCAGCGGTGCACTATATTATATCCTTCTCCTATTCAAGTAAATGAAAGAAGGCTGTAAAACTGTGAACCACCACTACAAGTGTGTCAGCATTTGACAGTATTGAGCAGTGTAAACGATGAAGTGGAAGAACCGCTGGCACAAACGTCGTGGCCCCTTTAAAACAACTGATCAGCAGGAGGGTGCCAAAAGTCAGACTACCACTGATCATATATTAGATCAAGCAAAAAAACAGCAGCACTGGACAGTTAGATTAGATGGGTGCATGCCTCTTGGGTCACAGTCCAATGACCCTTGAATATAGAGGAAGGTAGAGAATGAGGCAGCACGACCAATTTAGTGAAAAATAAGGATCCTGTTTATTCCACATGCAACATTTCAGCTCAGTATAAGCCTTTCTACTGATCATTTATTGATGGCCTATCACCTGCGGATAGGCGATTAATTATCTCTCTTCGTAAAACCCCTTTTAGGCTCATTGATGTGCGTGCGATGTGAAGGCAAGCCCTTCTAGTCCGATCAGAAGAGCTACTACAAGACAAATTGATTAAAAAGTTAATTCTGATTATGATAGAAATGTGTCAGAACACACAGTGCACTGCAGTTTGCTACATTTGAAGCTGAATAGCCGCAGACTGGTCAGAGTGCCTATTCTGACCCCTTTCCACCGCCAAAAGCATATACAATGGGCACATGAGCATCAGAACTGGACTGTGGAGCAATGGAAGATGGTGGCCTGGTCTGACGAATCACATTTTAATTTACATCATGTGGACGGCCGGGTGCGTGTGCATTGCTTACCTGGGGAAAAGATGAAAGATGGCACCAGGGTGCACTATGGATAGAAGAGAAAACAGCACAGGAAGTATAAGGCTCTGGGCAATGCTCTGCTGGGAAACCTTGGATCTTGGCATTCTTGTGAATGTTATTTTAACACGTACAGTACCACCTACCTAAACATTATTGTAGCCCAAGTACACCCCATCATGACAATGGTATTCCCTAATGATAGTATCCTCTTTTAGCAGGATAATGTGCCCTGCCACACTGCAAAAAGTGCTTAGGAACAGTTTATGGAACATGACAAATAATTTGAGGTGTTGACTTGGTCTCCAAATCTTTCAGATCTCAATCTAATTGAGCTGCTGGAAAAACTAGTCTGATCCATGGAGGCCCCACCTTGTAGCACTTAAAGGATATGCTGCTAACATCTTGGCACTAAATACCACAGGATGCCCTCAGAGGTCTTGTGAAGTAGATGCCTTGATGGGTCAGAACCCTTTTGGCACCACAATGTGGACTTACACAATATTAGGCAGATGGTTTTGATGTTATGGTTTATCAGAGAATATATTATATATTAATCACTTTTGATCAGTCATTTCTTCATGCCTTCAAATTTATCAGAGAAAGGAGCATCCTGTGGTCTGGGTAGTCCACCAAATAGAAACTCCAGGTAGGGGTCAGATCACATGCTCTTTTACCAGGGCTACCAAATTGAGTAGCTCTTGTTAAAAATTAATACAAATAAACAATTTTGCAAGAAATCTAAAAATCTTTCTGTATTACGTCCCATTTCAATATAACAATATGATTATCATTGACAATTTCCAAGTAATAATAATGATAACTGCCCAGTGAAAGTCCTCTTTTGTCCTGCTTTTAAACTGTATTTAAAAACACCACCCTAGCGCTTCTTAAATGTAATGTGTTTTTAATGGCATTTTTACATGCGTTTTTTGGAGGCGCTTTTTATTTAGTGTCATTTGTACGTTTTTCTGTCAAGTCTTATAGAGAAGCCAAAAAAAAATACCATAACCAATGCATGGTGTATTTAAAAACAATGCCCCTAGACCCAAAAATGACACAAAAGTAACATCTGGCTGCAGTCTTTTTACCTAAAAAAAAAATTGTGAAATTTGCAAATGAAAATGCCAGCAAAACGCTTTGTATAAATCCAGCTTGTGTGCACAAACTGATCAACAAAAAATGATAAAAGTATAATTTATTATTGATGAAAATTTGGTCATTCCTACATAATAAAAGTGTTATTGTTTGGCATGTTTGACTTTTCCTATAGAATGAAATTGCATTTGCAAATGCTCTTGTAGATACAATTGTAATAGTGCAAGTGACAATCCTTGGCCGTAGTGATTGATGCACTGGGGATCAAGGTTGTCAACCTGATATGTTTCTCTTTCAGGACAACTTATCCAAAAATCACGGACAGCAAACAATTTTTACGGACAATTTGGAAAACCACAATGAATCATAAAGATAATAAGTAATATATGTCTATAGCTTAGAATAGTGATATAAACACACTCGCAGCATGTACTGTGACCTCAAAACCAATGATAATTACAATCTTAATAATTGGTACAAACTCATTCAACTTAAAAAAAATCAAGCACGCATTAATTCTTTTGAAAGGACACTGGAAAAAAACAACTTAGTTTTACGGACTGTCCAGGAATTTATGGACGGTTGGCAACCCTGCTGGGGATTGTTGCGTTGGTAGTATAGAAAATTGTGACATGGGCCTTTACAATTGTTGCAGAGCAAATTTGAGGTTCACAAGAGCCTTTCTTTTGTGGTAATAACCTTTAAGGATATTACAGACGTTGCGAGACTTTTATTATATGCCACCTATATGCTATTAACTGAAGTCTGTGATCCCCAGCCACCGGTGAAGCGTAGGTTCCATTAGGTTCCATTAATGTTATTTACCATAGACTACCTAGGTTATCAGTCTTTTCTTTTTTCTTTGCCCTAAAGTAAAAACAACTGTTTTACAGAAGGATAGATAATGCTCTAAACCAATTATCTTCAGAGAAAAAAATTGAACACAGTGAAGCTATTATTTCATCATATGCTACAATGTGTTCTGTACAGAGCTTGATGTTCCAGATAGAAAGCACGTCAAGCAGGAGTACTTGGTTTTTTTGTTTTTTTTTTAAATATTGGTCAACATATTTTGTAGGTACAGAGATTGTATATTATTAATGCCATTATGATTTATTGTTCAGTTGGAAATTACTATTACTGGCATTTATAAAGTTTTATGCTAGGTTAAAATATGGTCAAAACTAAAACTACATTCTCAAGAAACATGTCCGTCTATCATTGTAGTATATATCAGATTGCCAACAAACTGAATATTTTATTGAAAGTGTCATTAGTCTTGAGAGTAGTGGGAAAAGTGGAATGAATCTTAAAAGAGAAAAAAAAAGCAGAAGTTCCAGATGCAAAAGTGCACAATAGGATGAATAGATCAAAGGCTAGCCTTTGGGAAACAGGTCCAGAGTAGGCAGCTTCCTTAAAGGGGAAATACACCCAAAATTTATGTTTTGTTCTACCACAGAGACCTGTCAATACATCACATCAAGGAGTGTGTAAGCTTATATAACTGATGATTTCCAAAACTATGGAGCCCCCAAACAACTTTGCAACACAAGAGATTTTCATCAAACCCTTTTGTGATGTCAGAGATTTTTAGTGAATGAAATCTCTCAATGGTATCTATGGATTTGAGAGCTTTAACACAGTTACAACCCCATCATTTTAAATAATGGTTGATGTGAAGTGTTGTAAATAAGGCGAGGCGAATGCTGGCATCTTAGGCTACATTTGCTTGAGTCTGGTAACAGGATGAGAGCCTGCATGCGTCATCTTGCCAGGTGGCTGCACTTTGTCTAAAAAAGGGTGGTAAGCTCGCCAAATAGTTTTCATCATTGGGAGAGAGCTGGGAGTGACCGGAACTGCATTCTGTGAACATAAGAGTGTGATGAATTGAGGGAGTGAAACTCTTGACTGTGCTGCGGTGGACTGCAATTAATCATTGTATTGACTCCCCTATTATATCACTGCACTGCTGCTCCCTGAGATAGGGCAGAAATAATCTCTTCAGCTACACTATATGCATAGGGGAAAGGGGGGCATACTGAGGGTGGCAAAAAGGGGGTCTCAGAGCTGCCAGGAGGTATTTGATAGGTGATTATGTATTCTTGTAGTTCACAATAAAAACAATAAAAAACAATAAAAACAATACTTGCTTTAAAGAAAAAGCCCAACCATGATGCATTTATTATCTTTTTAATACCATTTTAAATATGTACATGGATATTTCATAACTTAAAAAGAAAAACTTAAAAAGCATATCATAACGGGAAATCTACACAGCTGTAACAGAACAATTCCAATATAGAAGTAATACCAACTATAGTTAGACAGAAGAATGTAAGGCAGCACTACCAAATTTGTGAAAAAAATTATCCTTTTATTCCACGTGTGTGCGACATTTCAGCTCAGTGTGAGCCTTTCTCAAGCATAAGGCTGGAATCAAACGAGCATTTTCGGTCCGTAAAGGACGGAACGTATTTCGGCAGCAAGTCCCAGACCGAGCACACTGCAGGGAGCCGGGCTCCTAGCATCATAGTTATGTACGACGCTAGGAGTCCCTGCCTCTCCGTGGAAATACTGTCCCGTACTGAAAACATGATTACAGTACGGGACAGATGTCCCGCAGCGAGGCAGGGACTCCTAGCGTCGTACATAACTATGATGCTAGGAGCCCGGATCCCTGCAGTGTGTTCGGTCTGGGATTTGGGGCCGAAATACGTTTCTATTTCGTTACCTCTCTCTTGTAATTTGGAGGTGTTTGACCATATGTAGGGATCACCTAGCCATTGAACGTGTCCTGTGAGACTTGTGTTGTTTATAAAAAGTGCATGTGTATTTACAATGTGTACTTTATATGTGTATAATGTTCTTATGTGTATGTACAGTGAAGGAAATAAGTATTTGATCCCTTGCTGATTTTGTAAGTTTGCCCACTGTCAAAGACATGAACAGTCTAGAATTTTTAGGCTAGGTTAATTTTACCAGTGAGAGGTAGATTATATAAAAAAAAAAAAAAAGAAAATGACATTGTCAAAATTATATATATTTATTTGCATTGTGCACAGAGAAATAAGTATTTGATCCCTTTGGCAAACAAGACTTAATACTTGGTGGCAAAACCCTTGTTGGCAAGCACAGTAGTCAGACGTTTTTTGTAGTTGATGATGAGGTTTGCACACATGTTAGATGGAATTTTGGCCCACTCCTCTTTGCAGATCATCTGTAAATCATTAAGATTTCGAGGCTGTCGCTTGGCAACTCGGATCTTCAGCTCCCTCCATAAGTTTTCGATGGGATTAAGGTCTGGAGACTGGCTAGGCCACTCCATGACCTTAATGTGCTTCTTTTTGAGCCACTCCTTTGTTGCCTTGGCTGTATGTTTCAAGTCATTGTCGTGCTGGAAGACCCAGCCACGAGCCATTTTTAGTGTCCTGGTGGAGGGAAGGAGGTTGTCACTCAGGATTTGACAGTACATGGCTCCATCCATTCTCCTATTGATGCGGTGAAGTAGTCCTGTGCCCTTAGCAGAGAAACACCCCCAAAACATAATATTTCCACCTCCATGCTTGACAGTGGGGACGGTGTTCTTTGGGTCATAGGCAGCATTTCTCTTCCTCCAAAAACGGCGAGTTGAGTTAATGCCAAAGAGCTAAATTTTAGTCTCATCTGACCACAGCACCTTCTCCCAATCACTCTCAGAATCATCCAGATGTTCATTTGCAAACTTCAGACGGGCCTGTACATGTGCCTTCTTGAGCAGGGGGACCTTGCGGGCACTGCAGGATTTTAATCCATTACGGTGTAATGTGTTACCAATGGTTTTCTTGGTGACTGTGGTCCCATCTGCCTTGAGATCATTAACAAGTTCCCCCCGTGTAGTTTTCGGCTGAGCTCTCACCTTCCTCAGGATCAAGGATACCCCACGAGGTGAGATTTTGCATGGAGCCCCAGATCGATGTCGATTGACAGTCATTTTGTATGTCTTCCATTTTGTTACTATTGCACCAACAGTTGTCTCCTTCTCACCCAGCGTCTTACTTATGGATTTGTAGCCCATTCCAGGCTTGTGCAGGTCTATGATCTTGTCCCTGACATCCTTAGAAAGCTCTTTGGTCTTGCCCATGTTGTAGAGGTTAGAGTCAGACTGATTAATTGAGTCTGTGGACAGGAGTCTTTTATACAGGTGACCATGTAAGACAGCTGTCTTTAATGCAGGCACCAAGTTGATTTGGAGCGTGTAACTGGTCTGGAGGAGGCTCAACTCTTAATGGTTGGTAGGAGATCAAATACTTATTTCTCTGTGCACAATGCAAATTAATATATATAATTTTGACAATGTGATTTTCTTATTTTTTTTTAATATAATCTATCTCTCACTGGTAAAATTAACCTAGCCTAAAAATTCTAGACTGTTCATGACTTTGACAGTGGGCAAACTTACAAAATCAGCAAGGGATCAAATACTTATTTCCTCCACTGTATATGATGTTTGTATGGAATGTGCATATTCTTGTGTGTCTGTGATGTGTACATGTATATATAGTGAGTTTGATGTGTACATGTATATATAGTGTGCGATGTATACATGTGTATATATATATATATATATATATATATATATATATATATATAGTGTGTGTGTGTGTGTGTGATGTGTACATGTGTATATATGTACTAAGCTTGGTTCTGGTGTTCTGGTGGTGGTGTTGTTTGTTTGTGTGTGTTTGTTTGTGTGTGTGTGTGTGTGTGTGTGTGTGTGTGTGTGTGTGTATGTACTAAGCTTTGCTCTGGTGCTGTATATATGTACTGAGCTTTGTTCTGGTGCTGTATATATGTACTGAGCTTTGTTCTGGTGCTGTATATATGTACTGAGCTTGGTTCTGGTGCTGTTTATATGTACTGAGCTCTGCTCTGGTGCTGTATACATGTATTGATCTTGGTTCTGGTGCTGTAATTATGTAGGATATATTTATAATACAAAATTGCAGAGAAGATGTAATTGTTGCAATTCATTGTATATTAAATGGCAACCTGCCAGGTAGTTTTAACCCTTTTAACAGCCACCATGCGGTAATAAATGACCTAACAATATTTCCAAACATTCCCCTGTATGTTTGTTTCAGATGCAGCAAAAACTATCAAATCAACCTTTAAAATAGTGCACAATATATGCTAATTACTCATTAAAGGCTCATAGGGCGATGCCGCTATCCTAAAGAGTCACATAGTCCTAACTCCAAACCCACCCTTCCATGTTTGGTTGACATCCCCCTGGCTGTTCTACATCACTACCAATCTCCTCCAATTCTCTTGGATACGCCATTACCTTGTACTCCATGAGCACACACCGTTCAGCGAGGTTTACTCGGCCAGGCTTTAGCGCTGCACCGCGCATGCCAGGGGAGTACAAGGCAATGGAGAAGGCTGGTAGTAATGTAGAACAGTCAAGGGGATGTCAATCAAGATCTGGGGGGGCGCCATTTCAATATTTGACTCAGAAAAGCTAGAATCGGCCTTGGTTGCAGAATATTTCTGTAACAAAATCTGTCACATGTGACTGCACCTTATTGTGCAGGCCTATCCATGCAAACAAGTACTGGTATGCATATTGAAGAAAGCATAAGAATTCTTAAGGTTAAGTTTAGGTTAAAATTAGTTTGTAGCACTTACAAATCAGCTGTTAGCTGAAACACACAAAGTATAGGACTTTTCTTTGACATTTCTTCAGAATAAAATGAAATAACCTTTAATGTTTATGCAGACATGGAAGTACATTCATTGGAATGTATGTATTGGAGTGATGTATGTGTGATTGTCAAATAACTCACAGTTATCGCGGTGTTAACTCCTTAACGGATGCACACCATTTTTTACAGAGTATTCTGCAGGTTTAGAATAGAGGCTGCATGGGGAATTTGAGCTTCAAATGCCCAGTAAAGAGGGCAGAAAATTTTCTTTACAAATTCTGCCTTCTCAATCTGTGTATACATAACGCTCATTGAACGTTGTGTATACTAAAAGACTCCCACGATCACGTGATCACCAGGACAACTGACAGTTTACAGTGCTGCTGTTAGGCCAGGATCACACACACAGGTTTGATGCAGTTTTTCTGGTAGTGTTTGGCTCAGGTTTTTTTTAGCTAAAGCCAGAAGTGAATCCAAAAGGAAGTAAAGATATGAAAAAAAGACTAATGCATCTCCTTTCTTTTAAGTCCATTTCTGTGTTTGGCTCAAAAAGCTGAGCCGAAAACTACAACAAAAACTTACCGTATTTTTCGGACTATAAGACGCAGTATAAGAATAAATCTTGCTAAAAAGTCCCTGCGTCTTATAGTCGGCAGTTAGGGGACCCGGCGGTGATCAGCTTATATATCACTGTGGAAGCTGCATATGGTCATACATTTCCTGGGGAAATGAATGGTTGTGCTAAAGCTAGAGTCATTTTTTTATTAGTGGTTCTATGATCTGATTAATAGAGATGGGGACCCCCTGTCTATGATGTCCGGGTTTTCCAGTAGGGCATATGAAAAGTAATCTTCATGTAAAAACCCCTCACGGCGAGTCCTTATACTAAAAGTGACCAAATTAACATATTATATACATTTACAGTAGTGGCATGTGTATTTATTGAAAAATGACTCACTCTGTTTGCATCCCTCTCTCCTGTGGCTCTTTTCCTTACCTGCACTACTTTTGATCTTACCAATACATCAGTCAATCCTTTATTATAGCATGCACTACTCACTTTCTTATGATATCCCTCCCCAATGAGTGGAAGGGCTGTGACTTGTGGGGGATTAGGGGGAGCCAGCCATTAGTAATACAAATTTTCATCTCGTTTACTTAGTTACCCCAAATTTCTGCATAGTTTCACACACTATAAAGGTCTGTGACAGGATGATCCGGCCATGCAGCTGTGTGTTCAGGCTGTGTTGCATTAAAAGAATCTGGGCCAGATGTAGAAGAAGACTGGGAAAGCGAGTGACTGAAATCAGAGAAGACGTCACCTGTAAGTCACTGAATGTAGTTGTTTATTTTACCTTTGACAGCGTCTGATCATTACTTTATTAATTTGTCCAGTCTGCAGTGTGGTCATATTCTGCAGACTGCCTGTGTGGTATCTGGAACAGTTTGGTGGTGTCATTTAGTCACGGTATGGTGGTGTTATTTAGCCATGGGATGGGGGTGTTATCCAGTCACTGTGTGGTGATTTTATCTATTCACATTATGGTGGTGTTATTTAATCATGGTATGGGGGTGTTACTTAGTTACAGTATGATGGTATTATTCAATCACGGTATAATGGTCTTATCTAGTCACTGTATGGTGGTATTATCCAGTCACTGTAAGGTGGTGTTATCCAGTCACTGTACGGGGGTGTTATTTAGTTATGGTTTGTTGGTGTTATCGAGTCACTGTACTGTGGTATTATTCAGTCATGTTATAGTGATATTATTTAGTGATGGTATAGTGGTGTTATTTAATCACAGTATGGTGGTATTATTAATTCACAGAATAGATGGCGCTATCCAGTCATGGCATGGTTGTGTTATCCAGTTACTGTATGGTGGTAACATTTAGTCACTGTAGTTATGATTATCTTGGGGTAGGGCTAATATATGTATACAGATTCCAGATTCTTGTGCAGCATATTGTCCCCTGTATTTCCCAGCCCATGAGTCTTGGAGAACATGATCCACACCACTGAACACTAGGACCTGCTTGTGCACTAGGCAGGAATGCCTTGTGTAAATGTCACTCAGGCATTTACATTTATGTATTGTCCCACCGATAACAATTATTTTTACGGCATTACAATTGATGTTAAATTATACTGTCGTTTTATTGTTGATCTTCTCCTTTGTTAGCACTACCAATTATTATTACGATTGCTCAGCTTTGCTTTGTTTTAGCGATCGATGGGGGTCTTAGTGCTCGGACCTGCACTGATCCAAACTTCTGATATGTCACTATGACATGTCAAACGTTTCTTAACCCCATAACGCACCAGGACGCAGGAAGAGAAGTATGGAACTCCATACGCTGCGGGTGTCGGGACAAACTGCCAGGAACAGCGATCACGCTGTTCCTAGCTGGTTAACCCCTCAAATTCTCCGGTCAATCGCTACCGCTGCATCTGAGGCGTTGAAAAGAGGGGGGTGGCCGCGTCTGACAGCTCATCGTTCCCCCACAGTGAGGTCAGGGGGTGGAGATGGTTTTCATGGCAGCCCGGGGGCCTAATGAAGGCCCCCAAGTCTGCCTTCAATCTGCCTCTGCTAAGCACTGCATGCGGCAGGGCTTAACAGAAGCCTGTAAAAATGACAATATACAGCAATACGTTAGTACTGCAGTTTATTGTACCACTGTAAAAATAAGTGAAATAACGTTTTTAGTAGTAAAAACAAAAAAAATTATAGTTAAAAAAAACAACCTTTTTCCCATTTTTCCTCCAAAGTAATCTAAAACATAAAAAAAGTTAACAAAATTGATATTGCTGCATCTGTAAAAGTCTGAAATATTACAATATTGTAATGTCGGGGTAGGGAGACAGACAGGTGAGCCCTAATCTACCCGCCACTCAGTCCCTGCCTACTTGCACGGCCCGTCCTAGGCGACTGCGTACAACTGGGCGACGGTCCCTACGCTCAATATGTGCACGACAGACAAACAGACAAGGGTACACAGAAGCTAAGTGAAATGGGGCAGTTGCCCACGGCAACACCATGAGCAACAAGAGTAGTGAACGAGCCGAGTCAAACCAGGAGTGTACGAGGTACCAAACGCAGAGCAGGAGCGTAGTCAGTAAAGCCAGGGTCAGTAGTATTAGCAGAGGTCAGTAGTATTAGCAGGAACAGCAGAGCTATGAAACAAGAGAGAATCACAGGCAAAGACAAGAAGCAAATGAAGGTATACATAGACCGAGGGCAGGAACTAGAAACGTCTGGCAAGGCTGTGATAGGTTCTCCCATTCCTCAGCTTACCAGCCTGAGTGGTAGCAGCTCGAGTCACTCTATCAGACCTAGGAGCAGATGCAGACTGATTAACCACGGGCGTCGACACAGAAGCTGTGTCTGGCAGATCATAGATCCTTTACAAATATAGTGTTATTTAACGCGCACAGTGAACACCGTAAAAAATAAAAAAATGAAACCGCCCAAATTGATGTTTTTGGGTCAACTAAGCTACCAAAACGTTTTCATAAAAAGTGATCAAAAAATAAAAAAGTTATGGCTCTAAGAATGTGGTGAAACGAAACAATTTTTTTTTGAACAAAAAGTTTTTTTTTTTTTTTAAAGTAGTAAAATATAAAAAAAAACATATAAATTTGATATCACCGTAATCGTATTGAGCCACAGAATAAAGGTAAGTTGTTGTTTTTACCACACGGTGAAAGCTGTAAAAACGACACCCAGAAAAAAATGGAGGAATCACAGTTTTTGGTGCCATTAAAATCTACAACTCCTCCAGCCAAATATAAGCCCTCACACCACTCTATTGACGGAAAAATAGGAGTTATGACTCTTTGAAGGAGAGGAGTGAAAAACGAAAATGAAAAATAAAAAAATGGCTCGGACCTTAAGGGGTTAAAAGTATAAAATGTTTTTATATTTTAGATGCATTGGAACTATAAAAATATTTGCTTCAAAGGTGGACCCATAATGCAATTCAGGCTACAATTTCATTCTATTGCTCACAGAGGACACAGAGCGCTAGCTCCCACATCTTCTAAAATTTGGAGGCAGGGTGGGTCACTCAATATGACATCTACTTGTCAACTCCCCCTACTTCATACAGCAATAAGGCCCCAAGCACACGATCGTAAAACCGCGGACCATACTACGTTCCGCGGTTTTAGGGACCCATTCAGTTCTATTGGCCGTGGACACCTTTCCGTAGCGTAACAGTTGGGTGTCCGTGCGGTAGAACCGTGCCGGGAATTATGGAGCATGTCCTGTTTTTCATATTTTACGGGCAGCCGTCAGCGACCGGCCGTACCTGCAATTGCGGGCTGTGATTATGGGCAAGGCCGTGTGCATGGGGCCTAACATGAAGGACAGGGTCAGTGGTCTCCAAAGATTATAGCATACATTTTTTTATTTTTTTTTCATACAATTTTTCTTATGATTTTGATTTATTATTATTATTAATAATAATAATAATAATTTATTATGCATTATTATAATAATTATTATTAATCATTTATTATTTATTATTAATATTTTTATTATGTATTATTATCATTTAGATTATCTTATTATTTTTGTTATTATTCGTTTTCTTACATATATTATTTTTCTAAATCATAAAGTAAAACAATAAAATGTTTTATATAAATTAAACAATATCAATAGTTCTTAGTGCTGATAAGACCATATCCTTGTACATGTGTTTCTACACTTTATACTTCTTATATTTCAAGGTGTTATTATACATAGCCATATAGGTCTCGCGCTCCATGAAATCCATTTTCTGTCTTGTGTTGCAGAACGACAATGATGCTGTTGACTGACAATGGCTTTAACTTAGTATTTGCCCTCTATACGGCTTCTTTTCAGAGCTGCTAAGAAAGTTAATCATATGTAAGACACAACTGTATAAGACAGTTCTGAGGTACAAGTCATTATTATTCATGACACAATTGTTCTTTTCCCAGGGGTAGCACCATTAACAGCCATCTAAAGTAACCATGAATGTGTGTCCCGAATGGAAGTTACAGCTTTCTACACGAACAATGAAAACCATGGTTCTTATCATCTTGGAGGAAATATGTGTTCATTCACAAGCTTTTTCCATTAGCTCAGAATCTCAAAGCACATCTAATACTAAGAACTAAACCTAAATTTCTTTGACAGAATAATGGCTGCATCTCCAAGCAAAGAAAATTGTTCTAGTTTGTTGCATGGGGGAAATGGAAATGATTGAATTGCAATATTTTAATTTGCCATTGTGAGTTGAAGTGTGGAAAAAAAGTATCACATCATTACTGAAATGACATTTAAGAGCTTCCTATTATCATATTACCTGTCATTCTAGAACAGTTTTCTGCTGCTGTTAGAACTTGATAATCTGCAGTGAAGGGCATTTCAATTATTTGATCTGTCTTGTAGAATTGATATGAGATACTTTAATGTATATGAAACTTGGAATTATGTTATTTATTTTACTACACTATTTTTACTCTTTCATTTGATATACGAAGGTGCAATGCAGATTGCGAAAATAATGTCAACAGTTTCATTGGCTCTTTCAAATTGCGGCATCGGACTGGCATTCCATGGGGCGTTTTGATTGCGTTTTAAGGCATTTTAACTGCAGTTTTGTAGTGATTTTTATGTGCTTCTTAATTGCTGTGAAAAACGCATGGTAAAAACTGCATGCATTTTACCGCACTGTGGTTTTCGGCTGTGCGACTATCAGGGTATGTGCACACGCTAGCTTCCTTTTACGTCCGAAAAGACAGACTGTTTTCAGGAGAAACTGCATCACAAAACCGCATTTGTTATGTTGTGATATGGAACAAAAGGAATTATCGTTTCCCAATATGAAATGCCACTATGAGGCTTCTCCCCTGTTTACACGGGGAGATGTGCTGCTGACAAACAATCATATTTTAGGCAGCATAAAAGATGCGACCAGCCAACAAACGATGCATGTTTATCAACTGATTGCTGCAATGTTTATACGGGCCACTGATTGAGAATGAGTTTTCATATAAGTGCACGTTCATCCATCATTGGCCCGTGTAAAAGGGCCTCAGGATAGGCCATCAATATCTCACCGGTCGGGGTCCGATTCCCGGCGCACCCGCCGATCAATTGTTTTGAAGGGGCTGCAGCGCTCATACGAGCACTGCTTCCCCTTTATTTCCTGTACTGCTCACATAGTGAATCACCGACACACTTGTAGCGGCGGTTCACAGATTTACAGTCTTCTCCCATTGAAGGGAATGGAAGGAGGCTGTAATACTGTGAACAGCTGCTACAAGTGTGACGGCAATTCACAGTTTGCGCAATACAGGAAATTATGAGCGCTGATGCCTGAGGTGAGTTCCTCAACTCATCTCTGCCTCTTCATAGGTGTGGCCCTTTTCTTATTATTAATGAGGCCTCCGGGATTCCATAGAAGTAAAGTTTACTTTACATGGAAACTGAAATCAAGAAATTCCATCAGAGATTGTGTCACTGTCCGTGGGTATGTGGACCCACTAGGCCGCACCGCCATAGCGGGGAGGTAGCTGGCCAAAACACAGAGCACCCCAGCATTACAAAGTCCCGCACTAGGGTACCTGAATAGTCCAGACAGTGGCCGAGGCTTTGGCACGGATGGAGGTGGGTGCAGCAGGTTACACCAGACGTACCAGATGACAGCAGGTGCAGCACGTTGCACCAGACGTGGTGGATCACACTGGACGAGGAGGATGGCACTGGACGTGGCAGTTGACAGCAGGTGCAACACGTTGCGCCAGTCGTGGTGGATCACACTGGACGTGGAAGATGGCACTGGACGTGGAAGATGACACAGCAGGTGAAGTAGACACGACTCCAACAATAGTAGGCACAGGAACAAGAACACAGCACGGGATACGGGAACAGATAACAGGGCATGGGTAACAACTGAAACGGGAAAACACTAAGGGACCATTTGCAAGACAGACTTGGGATACACTAACAACGCTCATGCAAGGATCAGAAGGGCAGGGCCCTTCTTATAGTCTAGGAAATAAAGTGTAGTTGAGGATGATGATTGTTCACATGTGCGAGCGCTGGCCCTTTAAGACCGGGTACGAGCGCGCGCGCACCCTACAGGACACAGCAGACCGGAGCGGAAGTGAGCGCTAGCATCTCCTAGGAAGGAGATGCGAGCTAGCACTCACGGATCCATGGCTGCGGGCGTCGGGAGGTGAGTAAACCCAACGGCCCGCGGCCATGGACGCTACAGATTGCTTCTGGTAAATGACAATGTATTATCCTGCTTTATGAGGACAAAAGCTTCACTCTTATATTATGGCTGCAATTTTTCCTTGATGTACTGTAAAGCAGTTGCCTTGTCTTAAGTTTTTTTATATACATTGGTGCTTGAAAGTTTGTGAAATTTCTGAATAAATTTAGTATGTGAACCTTTAGGATTAGCAAATAATTTTAAGGTAAAATTAGAGTCATGTGTATTCACATATATACGGCCAACATTGAGGTCCTTAAAAACCCACGACATAGTGTATCTACGGCACAGGTTTTAGCTGGCTGCCCAAGCGATAGGGCAGCTAAATGTTGGGTGCTTATCAGTGAGTGACTGCCAGGGACACTGAAGAGACGATAGAAGCAGCTTTCACTGCTTCTGTCTTCTCTGATCGCTTGTACACAGTGCTCAATGAGTGTTGTGTATAGAATAGAGGCAAAGGCAGCACTGCTGCCTCTCTTGGTCCCAGTGATCATGTGACTGGTCACATGGTCGCCAGGATTCCATTAGTGAGAGGCCGCCTTTGGGTCTGGACCCAGCACAGCCCTAAAAGTGACAATTGTCACTATAAGAGGGCTGATTTCCCCTGTAACTGGGGCTTCTGTACAGCCCCAGTTACCGTGTAAAAACAATGTGTAAAAGAAAAAAAACTAAATATAAAGTCCCCCAAAGGGCTTTTCTGACCTTTGAGGGATAGACCATAATAATAAAAAAATACAAGTAAAATAAAGTTCAAATGAACAAAATAATACTTACACATAAAATACCCACCCAAAACAAAATGTTGTCCACACCAATCATTGTCATAACGCTAGCGCTGACCCAATTACCCTAAAACAGACATGTAATATATTAATTTATGGTAGACAATGACAATGACAAATAAAAGGTCTATTTTAGGGGAAAGGTATAATATTACCTGAGAAATTTAACTGAAATGGAAAACAGCATATTGATTTTACTATTAATTTCAAACTATAAGCCTGAAAATTCTAAAAGAGCGAAAAGGATGTGTATAAAAATGATAAAAAAAGAAACCTGCAAACGTCGCAAAAATCACGTAGCTAGCTCAACAAATAAAAAAGCTAAATCCGTTCAACTAACGCATGCTAAAAATGGCTAAACAGTGTCTGGTCCTGAAGACTCAAAATAGCTTGGTCCTGAACCAGTTAAAGAACAGGGATTTATCAGAGTCTGATCTTCACAACACATGATCGCGGAAGTGTACCATGGCGCGAACAAAGGAGATTTCTGAGAAGAGTTGTTGATGCTCATTAGGCTGGAAAACTTAACAAAACCATGTTATTTACAAGTTTCTGACCACTTATAAAATATGTTCAAAGTGCTGCCCATTGTGTTGGATTGTCAATGCAACCCTCTTCTCCCACTCTTCACACACTGATAGCAACACCGCAGAAGAAATTGCCTTCAGATGACCCCAAAGATAAAAGTCTAAGGGGGTCAGATCGGGAGACCTAGGGGGCCATTCAACTGGCCCACGACGACCAATCCACTTTCCAGGAAACTGTTAATCTAGGAATGCTCGGACCTGACACCCATAATGACATAAATAACTCATGAAAGAATAAAGTAACGTTAAAACCAAGCACACCATTGTTTTTCTTGTGAAATTCTCGATAAGTTTGATGTGTCACATGACCCTCTTCCCATTGAAAAAACTAAAGTTGGATACAAAATGGCCGACTTCAAAATGGCCACCATGGTCAACACCCAGCTTGAAAAGTTTCCCCCCTCCCATATACTAATGTGCCACAAACAGGAAGGTAATATCACCAACCATTCCCATTTTATTTAGGTGTATCCATATAAATGGCCCACCCTGTATATATAAAAGCAGTTGGCTCATCTGGGCACTAACTGAACAGCAGCTTTCCTTGCCTGTTATAAACCATGAGTACTGTTTTACTTGGATCAGGCTTCACCTGTTCGGGAGTTATGGAAACAGCCGAGTGCTTGTTGAGCTACGCTGTTTCCGTAACTCCCATAGAAGTGAATGGGAGTTACTAAAACAGTATAGCACGGTGAGCTACACTGTTTCCGTAAAACTCAGTAGCTACGGAAACAGTGTAGTTTGCCGTGCTATGTTGTTTCCGTAACTCTCATTCACTTCTATGGGAGTTACGGAAACTGTGTAGCTCAGTGAGCTCAGCTGTTTCCGTAACTCCCAACCACCTCACCAGGAAGTGGTCGGGAGGCAGCAGGAGCCGAGTAAGCTAGAATGGGGTTTAGGGGGATCCCGTTCTACAGATAGGTGAGGGGCCCAGAGGTGGGACCCACATCTACCAGACTTTTATGCCACTTTTATTCCAAGATGGGAAAACTCCTCTGACAACGTTTTGATCCAACTCAACGGGATCTTTGTCAAGCAATGACTAACATTCAAAGTTAGTGTAGTACTGTCTACTTTTTTGATTTTTGTATCTACGAGGGCTCGTAGCCTGAACCCAGGAGACTTGCACACACTACTGAGGCTGTGCTTCTTTACAATTATATATAGATATAGATATATATATATATATGTATATATATATATATATATATGTATATACATATATGTATATATATATATATATATATATATATATACACAGAAATCTGGAAAAAAAAAGATCATGCAAAACAGATTCCAGGTTTCCGACCCTTGAAATAGTTTATACTTGTACCCTATTCTTTATGGAAATGTGCTATTGGATTGTATTTATGTAATTGATCGAGCACTCATGGACCAAAAACGTCCTTTTTACATGTACTTGCATCTTAGATTTACCTAAAAAAAAAAACAGTCCACAATATTATCTCACAATGCATGAAGAAAAAAAAAATACAGGAACATACTGCACTGTGTGCAGTCTAGTGAAATGCTTCAGAAAACCTTGAAGACAAGTCTGCTGGCAAAAAATGATTTGGAAATCCTTGAAACTTCACGTTTCAATCTGTAAAGAATCAGTACTTCTAGGGATCCTTGCCACGCAACTGAACTATATGGTTTACCCTGCTACAGATATACTTACAAATCTACAGGTAAGGCACTGTTCACATAATATGATCTCCATTCAGCGCATATGCTGGGTAAATCAGCCAACATACAAATGTTTCATTCCTTACCTTTTTTTTTATAGCTCAACACATCCCAAGAAGTCCAGCTTTTAAAAAAAAGATGACTTTGCGAAAACTCTGTCGGGAGTTCCTTAACCCTTTCAGGGCCGAGCTCATTTTGGCCTTCAGAACCAGCCCCATTTTTTCAAATCTGACATGTGTCATTTTATGTCATAATAACTCTGGAATGCTTTTGCCTATCCAAGCGATTCTAAGATTGTTTTCTCGTGACATATTGTACTTTATGTTAGTGGAAAAAATTGGTCAATAAATTCTATGTTTATTTGTGAAAAACACCAAAATGTAAAGAAAATTTTCAAAAAATATAATTTTTCTCATTTTTAATGTATCTGCCTGTAAAACAGATAGTAATACCCCACAAAATAGTTACTATTTCACATATTCCATATGTCTACTTTATATTTGCTTCGGTTTTTGAAACTTATTTAATTTTTCTAGGACGTTACAAGGCTTAGAACTTTAGCAGCAATTTCTCACATTTTCAAGAAAATGTGAAAAGGCTATTTTTAACGGACCAGTTCAGTTCTCAAGTGCCTTTGAGGGCCTTATGTACTAGATAGACCCCATAAATCACCCCATTTTAAAAATTGCACCCCTCAAACTATTCAAAACAGCATTCTGAAAGGGTTTTTTTAACGCTTTAGGTGTTTCACAGGAACTAAACCAAAGTAGAAGTGAAATTTACAGATTTATTTTTTTTGCCAAAATTAATTTGTAATAAATTGTTTTCTGTAACGCAGAAGGTTTTACCAAAGAAACGCAACTCAATATTTATGGCCCAGATTTTGCAGTTTTTAGAAATATCACACATGTGGCTCTAGTGTGATAATGAACTGAAACACAGGCCTCAGAAGCAAAATAGCACCTAGTGGATTTTGGGGTCTCCTTTTTTTAGAATATATTTTAGGCACCACGTCAGGTTTGAAGAGGTCTTGTGGTGCCAAAACAGTGGAAACTCCCCAAAAGTGACATGGTTTTGGAAACTACACACCTCAAGGAATTTATCTAAGGGTATAGTTAGCATCTTGACTCCACATGTCTTTTGCTATATTTATTAGAGTTTGTCTGTGAAAATGAAAATCTACTTTTTTTTCTGAAAAAATATAAAAAAAATGAATTTTTACAAGGAATAAAGAATAAAAAGCACCCTTGTAAAACTTGTAAAGCAATTTCTCCTGATTACGGCAATACCACATATGTGGTAATAAACTGCTGTTTGGACCCACGGCAGAGCTCAGAACGGAAGGAGCGCCATTTGGATTTTGGAGCGGCAGATTTTGCTGGATTGGTTTTTAGTGCTATGTTGCATTTGCAACGCCCTGGAGGGACCAAAACAGTGGAATCCCCCTGAAAGTGACCCATTTTAGAAACTACAACCCTCAAGGAATTTTTCTAGGGGTATAGTTAGCATTTTGACCCCACAGTTTTTTGCTGAGTTTTGTAGAATTAGACCGTGAAATGAATATCGACTTTTTAACTGAAAAAACATAGAAATGTTCAATTTTTACAATGAATAAAGGAGAAAAAGAACAACAAAATTTGAAAAGCAATTTCTCCTGATTACGGCAATATGCCATATGTGGTCATAAACTGCTGTTTGGAGCCACGGCAGGACTCAGTAGGGAAGGTGCAATATTTGGCTTTTGGAGCTTAAATTTAGCTGGAATAGTTTTTGGGTGTCATGTCACATTTGCAAAGCCTCTGAGGTAACAAAATCGTGAAAACACCCCAAATTTGACCCCATTTTGGAAAGTACAACCCTTAAGAAATCTATCTAGGGGTATATTTTTAGCATTTTGACCCCACAGGTCTTTTGCAGAATTTCTTAGAGTTCCAGGATAAAGGAAAAAAAGCACCCCAAAATTTGTAAAGCAATTTCTCCCAAGTACGACAAAAAACCCCACGTTGTCATAAATGGTTTTTCATTATAAATTAATTAACCATTTCAGGACTGATCCATTATTTGATTTTTGATTTTAGTTTTAAAAACAAATTTTTGGGTTTTGTAACTTATAACCTATTTTACACTTTGATCCTCATTAAAGAGGCTCTGTCACCAGATTTTGCAGCCCCTATCTGCTATTGCAGCAGATAGGCGCTGCAATGTAGATTACAGTAACGTTGTTATTTTTAAAAAACGAGCATTTTTGGCCAAGTTATGACCATTTTTGTAGTTATGAAAATGAGGCTTGCAAAAGTCCAAGTGGGCGTGTTTAAAAGTAAAAGTCCAAGTGGGCGTGTATTATGTGTGTACATCGGGGCGTTTTTAATACTTTTACTAGCTGGCCGTTCTGATGAGAAGTATCATCCACTTCTCTTCAGAACGCCCAGCTTCTGGCAGTGCAGATCTGTGACGTCACTCACAGGTCCTGCATCGTGTCGGACACATCGGCACCAGAGGCTACAGTTGATTCTGCAGCAGCATCGGCGTTTGCAGGTAAGTAGCTACATCGACTTACCTGCTAACGCCGATGCTGCTGCAGAATCAACTGAAGCCTCTGGTGCCGATGTGTCCGACACGATGCAGGACCTGTGAGTGACGTCACAGATCTGCACTGCCAGAAGCTGGGCGTTCTGAAGAGAAGTGGATGATACTTCTCGTCAGAGCGCCCAGCTAGTAAAAGTATTAAAAACGCCCCGATGTACGCACATAATACACGCCCACTTGGACTTTTACTTTTCAACACACCCACTTGGACTTTTGCAAGCCTCATTTGCATAACTACAAAAATGGTCATAACTTAGCCAAAAATGCTCGTTTTTTAAAAATAAAAATGTTACTGTAATCTACATTGCAGCGCCTATCTGCTGCAATAGCAGATAGGGGCTGCAAAATCTGGTGACAGAGCCTCTTTAAGCTTTGGTTCATGGCAGACACGGAGGCCATTGTATGGCCTCTGGTTTTGCCATGACAACCGACGGTAGCACCCGCAATCGGTCCCCGGAAAGTTTGTTGTAGCAACACACTTTCCCTGCGATCACATGATCGGGACCTGAACCAATCAGGTCCCAATCATGTCTCTGTGACCAGAGGCAGGGGTTAGCAGCGCGTTCTGGGTGTGAGCGCTACTCTGAGACACTCGATCGTGCTTTTAACACCCTCCGTAAATTCACAATTTGATTTGTTTGCCTGTTGAAATAATGTATTGAACTTGAATCGAGAGATATTGGTGTCCTTAATAATATTCACAGAAAATTAAAGGTGGACACATCTGTATGTACCGAATGTAAAGCCCCGACATATGTTACTGTATGCCGTATAATGGCACACTTATACTCTCATTTTCATGACATCTACATTAAACAGATCCAATAAGAGTCACTGTATCACAGGAATCCGTCACAGGAATCTGTTACCTATAGACTACTATGACATCAGTTTAATGTATGCGCCATGAAAAGCTCATGACTATACATTTAATGGATCCCTTAGACATATGCAATGCAATGTATGGAATAGCATAGTTTACTCCGCTATTCTATACGTAAAAAACAATTTATACCGATGTATACCAGCCCGACAGAGGCCAAAATAACACTCTTTCGGCCTTAGTAGGGCTAATGGAGCCCTATGGACACATTTAGCATGTATGCCAGAAGCATTCATTGTATACACGCTAAATATACATCACAAACATGATGTGAACAGTGCCTTAAGGTGGTTTTACATGGGCAGATATTTTCCCGTGTTTATCACCTTTGATGAGCACTATAATAATGAGCGCTAATAAAATGACAAACAGTACAGCTTGTCGATCTCCGTTTATTTGCTCCATTCAAACGTAGCAATGATCGGGAGTTTTGGGATGAATTATCATTACTACGATTGTTCATCCCCATACATTACGCATATTGTCCGCAGCACATCCCCTGTTTACACAGGGAGATGTGCTGCTGACTAGCCACCATTTTGATTGTTGGGCTGAATGCTGCCGTGTTTAACCAAGCAATGATTGTGAACAAGCGTTTGTATGAATGCTCATTCACCCAATCATTGGCCCGTTTAAAAGGGTCTTCAGAGTTGTATAAGCAATGACAGGATTAAGATATGATAACAAGACACAATACTGTTTTCAGGTCTTTTGAGTACATTTCTGTCATGTTATCTCTTACACAGTGCAAATAAGGAAATTGAAGACATGTTAGACATGGCGGTCTAGTTTGCTATGAGTACAAAGAGGTGAGGTTTATACCTCATTCTAAAACTACAGGTAGGGAGAAATTTTTTGTACAATTTCTTCCCTTTTTTAAAAAACAACATCAAAACTTTACCTATATATATATGTGTGTATATATATATATATATATATATATATATATATATATACAATTTCATCTGTGCTCATAATATACAGCTCTTCACATAGAACACCAATTAATAGTCATGATATTATTTGACATACAGAGGAAATACATTAAAAAGCAAATTTCACAGTGCATGCTACTTCACTAAATGTAGTCATTAGATACAATTAACGCTCGGAAATTAATGCAAATAAATTCTCAGGAGAAGGCTTCTAAAAAAAATAAGAAATACAGAGGTCTGTGCTTTAATTTACTCTGAAATTCCCAATGATCTCAATTTAATGTAACCCACCATTAAATTAACAACTAGAACATCGCCTATTGCTGATTCATATTGTTACTAAACCACAGATAGAGTCATTTATATTAGGATCACATGCTTGCATTATACATTATGACGTTATCTATAGCTATTATTCTGTAAAATACAGCATTCATAATGTTCTGTGTATACCTTTTTGTGTATATATGTTTATATGGATGCCACTGATTTCAAAGGGATCTGCTAACATCCTAATGTATGTATGTGTAGATACATTCTGTCAGTGGAAACAAGTGTCGGAATGATAAGATTTAAAACCACCTGATCTCCTAGAAACATAAGCAATGACATAGGTGTCTGGCCACCACGTATCTTCCACCTATTGAAAAAATAGTCGAATGATTCAGTTTATATGAAAAAAAGAGGGAAAAAGCTTTCAGGTAATATAGATAATAAAATATATGCTTAAATACTAATATACTACTACAACCACTGATTCCAATCCATTACATGCCACAATTTCAAATCAATATCTTCCTTCTTATGGTAACCTTAGGCTCTGTTCACATATGCATTGGGGTCCCGTTCTGACGTTCCGTCAGAGCTTGCTGTCAGAACGGGACCCTGAGCAGACACAAACTGACAACGACGGAAACCAGAGGTTTCCATTTCCATCACCATTGATTTCGGTGCCTGTGGTTTTCGTTTGTCTTTTTTGTGCACCGGATCCGTCGTTTTGCCTGAAGCAATAGCGTAGTCTAAATCAATGGTCATGGAAACGGAAACCTCTGGTTTCCGTCTGTGTCAGTTTGTGTCTGCTCAGGGCAGTGCCGCATCTACCATGAGGCAATGTGAGCCGACAGCCTCAGGCTGTGCAGCCCAGCTGCAAGTGGGGGGCGGCATTTTGAGCCAGAGACGGACTGGACCGGGGAGGGGGATTATTTTGCTTAGCAGACGTGCCCGTCTCCTGCTCCTCTCTGACGCTGTATGAAGCACGCGCCACCAGAGAGGAGCAGGTCTGCAGGAGGAGCGGTGGTCTCCTCAAGCAAGTGACCAGACGCATGAGGTGAGCGGTGGACTGCTTTGAATACAAGCTACGTCCTTTCCCTCTCTCTCCCTTTCGTCTGAAGCAGTCGGTGCAGAGAAGAGGGGGAGGGGAGAGTTCACAGCCTCAGCGTCTGCAGAGAGAAAGCTCCGTGTCTAGTCCTCCCCTGTGCTCTCCTGTGTCACTCGTCTGTGTCTGCTGTATCCCACTCCTCTCCTGTGTCCCCTGTATCCCCCTCCTCTCCTGTGTCTCCTCTGCCCCCCTCCTCTCGTGTGCTGTGTCCCCCTATTTGTCTAACAGACCAGCTACTTCTGCAGCTGGTTATATCTGCTGTCCTGGGATGCCCCTGCTGCTTCAAGAGACTGCATGAGAGATCCTACATAGAAGGTAAGTGTGTGTATGAGTGTGTAAATGTTTGTTTGTGTGTGTTTGTTTGTGTGTGTGTGTGTGTGTGTGTGTGTGTGTGCATATATATATATATATATATGATTCTCGTCTATATATGAGACTGTCTGCATTAGAGATCCTACATAGAAGGTAAGTGTGTGTGTATGAGTGTGTAAATGTGTGTGTTATATATATATATATATGTATATGTGTATATATAATCTGTGTGTATGTGGAAATATGATTCTCGTGTACATGATACTGTAAGGACATTCACACATTGTAGTTTTGCAGCAATAATTTAGAAACTGTTTTTGCTGTGCTTTTGTGTAAATAGTGGGAAAACTGATGTGTAGAGTATATAGTGTATATACTGGTATTGTGTGTGTAGACTGTGTAGCAGTATTGTGCGTAGTGTATGTTGCAATATAATAGGCAGTGGCGTAGCTGTAGGGGTCGCAGCGGTCGCAATTGCGACCGGGCCCCGAAGCCAGGGGGGCCCGCAGCCCCCCGCACCACATCAATGAAAAGTTACTATAGTAACTCGGGCCGCGGGCCCCTGTTACTATAGTAACTGACAGTACTTACCCTGCTGGTTCTGGAGCGCAGTGGAGGTCCTGACGTCACAGCGCTGTGCGCAGCGCATGACGTCACACCGCTATGCGCCGTGCACAACATCGTGATCCTGGATAGAGTTAGGACAGAGCTTCCGCCGCGGCTGAAGAGGAGGGTAAGATTAATATCCGTCTGCTGAAGCTGATTGGCGGGGTCCGACTCCCGGGACCCGCCAATCAGCTGTTTTGAAGGGGCCGCAGTGTTAGTACGAGAGCTGCTTCCCCTTCATTCCGGTCACTTCATTCCGGTCACACTGTGAATCGGTGTCGGCGATTCACAGTGTGAGTGAGTAGTGAAATGAAGGGGAAGCAGCTCTCGTACGAGTGCTGCGGCCCCTTCAAAACAGCTGATTGGCGGGTCCCGGGAGACGGACCCCAACACATCAGCTATTGATGGCCTATCCTGAGGATAGGCCATCAATGTTTAGGGACTGGACAAGTCCTTTAAGCCTACGATGTAGCAGGTATAGAGGGCCCATGAGGATCACAGATTGTGTGATGCGGTCTGCTGGGCCCTGTATCTAAGCCAATCACATGGTAGGCTTAGATACATGGCCCATGTGTGATCCTGTCTGATGGGCCTCCATCCTCTTCTGCCCCAGTCACTTATTCCCAAGCACTGTAAACTTTCAGATTGGTTGCGCTGTGAATATTCGGAGAACGTGATTGGTTTATGTGCAGGGTAATGAACATACAGACAAGCAGTAGAAGACTGAAATCAATCAAATGCTCAGCCCTTAGTCAGTCTTCTGCTGCTTGTCTGTATGTTCATTACCCTGCACATAAACCAATCACGTTCTCCGAATATTCACAGCGCAAACAATCTGAAAGTTTACAGTGCTTGGGAATAAGTGACTGGGGCAGAAGAGGATGGAGGCGCAGCCTTATATAGTGGATCGAGTGGGTTCCTCAGCAGCATTTAAAAAAAACAGGATCCTGACCTGTCCACAGAGTTTAAGGCAGCACAGAGTATTTCAGGAGATGAGCGTGCGGATCTTGTGCGGGGTGGTGACTTGCCAATCATGTGAAGGTGTTATTGAGAACAGGAGTGGAGGAGAGGTAACAGACTGAGAGCTACGTAATGGTAAGAGCAGAGTTCACAGCAGCACAGAATATTTCAGGAGAGGAGCATGCAGATGTTGAGGAGTGTATGACGCTGACTGGTCACTGATTGGTCAGCGTCATACACATAAACACGCCCAGTTAAAAACAATACAAGCCCAGTTGGACATAACGAAAAAAAAAACGCCCAGTTGTCCATTTCAAAGCTCATTTGCATATATATAAAATAGCTCATAACTTGGCCAAAAATTAACGTTTTAAAAAAACAAAAACGTTGCTGTTATTTACATTGCAGCGCCGATCACATGCAATAGGAGATAGGGGTTTGAGAATCTGGTGACAGAGCCTCTTTAAGCCCCGCCTTAGTAATGGAGGTTGTCAATCAGCCAGCGACCATTACTAAGGCGGTAATAATAAAGTTTAAAAAAGTACAAGCACATAGAAAAAATATTTTATTCAAATAAAAAAAACACAACCCCCATTAACCATTTTATTGAGAATAAAAAAACGCGGTCATTGAAATTGTCCTCGAATCCGAAGTCCAACAACCGAACCTGTAAAAAAACACAAACACACAAAAATAATTCGAAACACATAAAAAGCAAAACAATGATTATTCTTAACTTTCCTGGGTCCAGCGCTGGAGCCGCAATGTGAGCGAACTGAGTCCTGTATCTAATCCTATCATTTGTGATACTGTCTGCTGAGCTGTGTATCTAATCCTATAATGTGTGATACTGTCTGCTGATCTGTGTATCTAATTCTATCATGTGTGATACTGTCTGCTGAGCTGTGTATCTAATCCTATCATGTGTGATACTGTCTGCTGAGCCACTGTATCTAATCCTATCGTGTGATACTGTCTGCTGAACCACTGTATCTAATCCTATCATGTGTAATACTGTCTGCTGAGCCATTGTATCTAATCCTATCATGTGTGACACTGTCTGCTGAGCTGTGTATCTAATCCTATCATGTGTGATACTCTGCTGGGCCTTATATCTAATCCTATCATTTGTGATACTGTCAGCTCAGCCACTGTATCTAATCCTATCATGTGTGATACTATCTGCTGAGCTGTATATCTAATCCCATCATGTGTGAAACTCTGCTGGGCCTTATATCTAATCCCATCATGTGTGATACTGTCTGCTGAGCTGTGTATCTAATCCTATCATGTGTGATACTGTCTGCTGAGCCATTGTATCTAATCCTATCATGTGTGATACTGTCTGCTGGGCCTCTGTATCTAATCCCATTATGTGTGATACTGTCTGCTGAGCTGTGTATCTAATCCTCTCATGTGTGATACTGTCTGCTGAGCTGTGTATCTAATCCTATCATGTGTGATACTGTCTGCTGAGCCAATGTATCCTATCCATAGTTTATAGGGTCGTAGTGCTATACACACACACACACATTTTTTTTGGCAGACACATATGTATTGGGGCTATTTCCCCTGACATTTTAAGTCCTTAGTGAAGCCCTCGGCTGCTAGTGCTGGATTGTTGGGTCACTTAGGAGACCCAGCGATGCAACTGAAAGCTGCAGACTGTCGGCCATGAGAAGTTTGAGGAGGGGACCCAATAAGAACTTTAGCATCGGGGCCCATGAGCCTTTACCTATGCCCCTGGTTATAGGTGTTTGCAGTATATAGCGGTATTATATGTGAGTGTAGTATATAGCAGTATAATAGGTGTGCAGTGAATATAATGGTACTATATGTCTACAGTTATAGCAGTATTTTTTATACAAACAATATGTAGTGGTATTATATGTGTACACACCTATAACACCGCTATATAATGTACAGAGTATAAAGTGATTTGATTAATTATACTTACAGCATATGTTGGACTCTATATGTACAATACATGGCAGCATTATATATATATATATATATATATATATATAGTACATGGGGTATTATTCAGTCACTATGTGGTTATGGTATGGCGGTATTATTCAGTAACAGTATGGGGGTATTATTCAGTCACTATGTGGTTATGGTGTGGGGGTATTACTCAGTAACAGTATGGGGGTATTATTCAGTCACTATGTGGTTATGGTGTGGTGGTATTATCAGTAACAGTATGAGGGTATTATTCAGTCACTATGTGGTTATGGTGTGGGGGTATTTTTCAGTAACCAGTAACAGTATGGGGGTATTATTCAGTAACAGTATGGGGGTATTATTCAGTAACAGTATGGAGGTATTATTCAGTAACAGTATGGGGTATTATTCAGTAACAGTATGGTGGTATTATTCAGTAACAGTATGGAGGTATTATTCAGCAACAACATGGGGGTATTATTCAGTCACTATGTGGTTATGGTATGGGGGTATTACTCAGTAACAGTATGGGGAATTATTCAGTCACTATGTGGTTATGGTGTGGTGGTATTATTCAGCAACATTATGGAGGTATTATTCAGTAACAGTATGGGGGTATTATTCCGTAACAGTATGGAGGTATTATTCAGTAACAGTATGGAGGTATTATTCAGTAACAGTATGGGGGTATTATTCAGTAACAGTATGGGGGTATTATTCAGTAACAGTATGGGGGTATTATTCAGTAACAGTATGGGGGTATTATTCAGTAACAGTATGGGGGTATTATTCAGTAACAGTATGGGGGTATTATTCAGTAACAGTATGGGGGTATTATTCAGTATCAGTATGGGGGTATTATTCAGTAACAGTATGGAGGTATTATTCAGTAACAGTATGGAGGTATTATTCAGTAACAGTATGGGGGTATTATTCAGTAACAGTATGGGGGTTTTATTCAGTAACAGTATGGGGGTATTATTCAGTAACAGTATGGGGGTATTATTCAGTAACAGTATGGGGGTATTATTCAGTAACAGTATGGGGGTATTATTCAGTAACAGTATGGGGTATTATTCAGTAACAGTATGGGGGTATTATTCAGTAACAGTATGGAGGTATTATTCAGTAACAGTATGGGGGTATTATTCAGTAACAGTATGGGGGTAATATTCAGTAACAGTATGGGGGTATTATTCAGTAACAGTATGGGGGTATTATTCAGTAACAGTATGGGGGTATTATTCAGTAACAGTATGGGGGTATTATTCAGTAACAGTATGGGGGTATTATTCAGTAACAGTATGGGGGTATTATTCAGTCACTATGTCGTTATGGTGTGGCGGTATTATTCAGTAACAGTATGGGGGTATTATTCAGTAACAGTATGGGGTATTATTGAGTAACAGTATAGGGGTATTATTTGTAATGTTGGTCTTACAATCTATGTGCATTACTGTGGTGGGGGCTGTGGGGAAGTGTGAGTGTGGCAGCAGATGATCAGGCTAAGAGACAGTCTGCAGAGCGGCATGTGATGTACTTTGACATGTAGGTGATACTTACGTGTGGGATGTGGGCCCATAACTTATGTACAGCCCAGGGCCTAAGATCATATTAATCCACCACTGTCATCGAGCCAGCACAGGCAGACCACTACAATACAGCAGGTAGAGCAAAGAAACCAGCCCAGGACGTGCCGCTTCAAAACATCGCTAAGCGCGATCCGTCCTGGACTGGCCTGAATGTAATTGCAGAGAGTAACGCCGCAGAGGAGATTGGCTGCCGAGGAGAGATATGGGGCATTGCAGACTGTACTATTTGCACTGCACTGATTGGCAGTAAGAATAATTCTTTAAATATTTTCCATACTTCAAACAGCACTTTAAGGCTATGTTCACACTGAGTTTTTTGCAGGAGGAAAATTCTGCCTCAAAATTCAGTTTGAGATTTTGAGGCAGATTTTGTCCCTTCCTGCACGTTGTTTGCCGCGTTTTTCGCCGCGTTTTTCGCTGCGTTTTTCGCTTGCGCCCATTGAGTGCTACGGGCAAAAAACTCAGCGAAATACGCTTTCTCTGCCTCCCATTGATGTCAATGGGAAGTCAGAGGCGTAAACGCGTGAAGATAGGGCATGTCCCTTCTTTCTCGGGAGGCATTTTCGGCTGGTTTTTGAGGATTTTGCGGATCCGTTTCCGCACCAAAAAACTCGTTAAAATACTCCATGTGAACAGGGCCTAACAAATAAACATCAAATGTTTTCATATTTAAAAAATTTATATATTGCGTGTTTGTGTAAAGCTAGTAATGAGAAAACTCCGATAGATTTGGGGGGGGGGGGGCGCTTTTTTATAGTTCGCCTCAGGCAGCAGAGGGGCTAGGTTCACCCCTGGCTCAGGGTCCCGTTTTGACGGAAAGCTCCAACGGAACGTCAGAACGGGACACCAACGCAGATGTGAGCAGAGACTTATCTTCACAAAACTTTGTAACTATGAAAATTATTATTAATATTATTAATAATATAAAAAATATACATATAATAATAGACAGATAGATAGATGATAGATAAATAGATCTCATACAGTATATATCATATTGTATAAGTAGTAAAGACAAGACTTTCCATGCCAAATATTACTGACCACCCCATAGTGTTTTTACGGCTGCCACTAACAGACTTTATTCCTATGCAGTAGCCTTTTTACGGCGCTGCATCAATATAAATAAATAAAGCAGGGAGCCATTAAATCTCCCTGCTCTTAGCTACCAGAGGTAGCTGAGGGCTGGGAGCATCCCTGTTTGAACGGGCGAGATCGATATCAATATCGATCTCGCTCGTTTAACCCCTCAGATGCAGCCCTCAATAGCGAGCGCCACATCTGAGTGGTTTTAGGGAGAGGGAGGGTAGCTCCCTCTTACCGCACCGGCACCCTGCGTGTGATTGCAGGGTGTCGGTGTCTTCTATGGCAGTTGAGGGGCATAACAAAGGCCCCCAGGTCTGCCCCAGTTAATGCCTGCTAGGCCATGACAGAGGCATGGCCTAGCAGATGCTTGTCCATTTTACACGGACAAGCAGTAATATACTGCAATACAGAAGTATTGCAGTGTATTATAACAGCGATTGGACAATCGTATAGTGAAGTCCCCTAGTGGGACAGGTAAAAAAAAGTCCAAAAAAAAAAAAAGTTTCATTAAGTTAATAAATAAAAAAGTAAAAGAAAAAATAAAAAATCCACTTTTTCCCCTTACAAACTGCTTTATTATTAAAAAAAGAAAAAAAAAGAAAAAAAGTTACACATATTTGGTATCACCGCGTTCATAACGACCCCAACTATAAAGGTATTACTTTATTTAACCCATTCGGGTTAAAAAATAATGCAAAATTGCTGTTTTCTGTGCCTTAAAAGAAATGTGATAAAAAGTGATCAAAAAGTCGCATGTACTCCAAAATGGTACCAATAAAAACTAAAAGTCATCCTGTAAAACAAAAGCCCTCATACAGCTGCATCTGCGGAAAAATAAAAAAAGTTATGGCTCTTCAAATATGGAGACACAAAAACAAATAATTTTGAAAAAAAAAAAAGGTTTGACTGTGTAAAAGTAGTAAAATATACAAAATCAATATAAATGTGGTATCGTTGCAATCGTAACAACCCGCTAAATAAAGTTATTGTGTTCTTTATACCACACGGTAAACGGTGTAAATTTAGGACGCAAAAAAGTGTGGCAAAATTGCTGTTTTTTTTCTATTCCCCCCAAAAAAGTTAAGAAAAGTTAATCAATAAATTATACGTACCGCAAAAGGGTCCTATTATAAAACACAACTTGTCCTGCAAAAAACAAGTTGTTATACAGCTATGTTGATGCAAAAATAAAAAAGTTATAGCTCTTGGAATGCGACGATGGAAAAACGTAAAAATAGCTTGGTCATTAAGGTTTAAAATAGGCTGGTCATTAAAGGGTTAATGTAAATAGTTACAACATCTTTCCGTGAGCTGCTAGCTCTGAGCTCCCGTGATGAAGAACAAAAGCACATTACATAATATTACTTACAAGTTGGCACCTTGTTTTTTAGTTTCCTAAACTGAGTTTCATGCAAAAAAAATATCTAGCTGTTCTACAGTTTAAGAGTTCATCTATTTCCATGGCAACATCTACATCCTAGCAACCGTATATTGGTACTCAGCTGGTGAACAGATGAAAGTAGCGGCTCTAAAAGTGGCACGTTAGAAGACAGAATAGGTTTAAATAGATTGTACTTGAAATAATTGCACAAAAATGATATAAAAATGTTGTCCAACTGAAATAAAATGAATAGTTCTTCTTCATAATAAATAAAATAGAATGACATGTTTTATGTCAGTGCATTTAGTAGTTATCAGTGAATACTTAAAGGCTTCTTTGGGGGGTACAAGAAGAGTTAAAAATATTCCGTAGGTCAATATAAATTAATTTGAAATATACTAAATAGGTAGCTCACAAGAGTGCTCACATCCCTAGTAAAACCTGCTAAACTGCACCTGAGAGGGAATTTTAATTTTCATGCCACTTATGCGATCATTACACGTTTATACTGCAATTTTCATAAAATGTCTTCAAAACATTTGCATTTAGGCGAAAACCGTCGCAAAAATGGATTTCATAACAACGTGTGAATACACCTTAACCACTAGGCGCAGCACGACGCAACTGTACGTCCATGTGGCCAGTGTCTTAAGGCACAGGGCATTACAGTTACTGCGTGGTTCCCGGTGCACACTGTCGGCGACAGTGTGCACCGGGGACCGGGAGGCCAGCTGTCCCTGACAGCTGACACTCCACTGTATGCCGATCAGCGGCTTATTTCCGCTGATTTCGGCAATTAACCCCTTAATTGCGGTGATCAATTGCAATCACCGCATTCAGGGGTTTCTAGCACATCGGCAGACCTCACAATGAAATCGTGAGCTTTGCAGATGGCTAGCATGGCGATCAGAGGCCAAGTAATGGCCTCCGTGTCTACCTTGTATAGAAGCCTATCAGGACTAGCCTCCTGATAGACTTCCTGTCAGAGTGACAGGACGTCACTGCCGTTCGCGATGCACACTGTCGGCGACAGTGTCTGTGACAGTGTCGGTGAGAGTGTGCATCGGGAACCGGGAGGTCAGCTGTCCCTGATCGCTGACACTCCACTGTTGCCGATCAGCGGCTCATTGATTTTGGCAATTAACCCGTTATATGCGGGGCTCGATTGCGATCTCCGCATGTAGGGGGTTTGTAGCACATCAGCAGCCCCCATGCAATTGGGGCTGCTGATGCTTGTGATGGCACCCGGGGGCCAGACAACGGCCTCCGGGTCTGCCATGTATGGAAGCCTATGAGGATCAGCCTCTGGCTGGTCCTCGTAGACTAACGGTCAGAGTGACTGTGACGTCACACTGACAGATGGAATATGTTACACTACCTAGGTAGCGTCATGTATTCTAGCAGCGATCAGAGCTGCAGGTAAAAAATGAAAGTGTAAAAAGTAAAGAAAAAATTAAAAAAAAAGTAAAAAAACAAAAGATTTTTTTTCCTATAATAAATCTCTTATTATAGGGAAAACATGAAACCGTTAAAAAAACAGTACACATATTGGTTATCACCGCGTTCGTAACGACCCAATCTATAAAACTATAATGTTATTTTTACCCCACGGTGAACGCCGCAAAAAAAAACAAACTAAAAACAATGCCAGAATCACTATATTCTGGTCACCACCCCTCCCAAAATATAGAATAAAAAGTGATCAAAAAGTCGCATGTACCCGAAAATAGTACCAATAAAATCTACAACCGGGTCTCGCAAAAAACAAGCCCTACTACAGCTTTTTTGACTGAAAAATAAAAAAAGTTACGGCTCTCAGAATATGGTGACACAGAAAATAAATTATTTTATAAAGAAGTGATTTTATTGTGCAAACGCTACAAAACATAAAAAAACCTATATACATATGGTATCGCCGTAATCGTACCGACCCGCAGAATAAAGTAAAATTGTAATTTATAGCGCATTATGAACGCCGTAAGAAATAAAGAATTTAAACCGCCAAAATCACTGGTTTTGGTCACCAAAGCTCTAAATAAAATGTAATAAAAAGTTATCAAAAAGTTGCATGTACCAAAAAATAGTACCAATTAAAACTACAGCTCGTGCTGCCAAAAATAAGCCCTCACACCACTCAATTCATGGAAAAATAAAAAAGTTATGGCGTTTGGAAGGCGGGGAGTGAAAAACTAAAATGGAAAAGCAAAAAAGGATCAGTCCTGCAAAGGTTAATTAATTTATATTAAAAAAAAAAATTATTACACATGTGGGGTATTGTCATACTTGGGAGAGATTGCGTTACAAATTTAGGGCAACTTTTTCTCCTTTATTCCTTGTGAAAATGAAAAAATTCAACATTTTAGTGGACAAAAATGTTTATATTCCTTTTCACAGCCTAATTCTACTAAATTCTGCAAAAAACCTGTGTGGTATAAATGCTTACTGTAGCCCTAGAAAAATTCCTTGAGGGGTCTAGGATCTAAAATAGGGTCACTTTTGGGGAGTTTCTACTGTTTTGGCACCACAAAACCTCTTCAAACCTGACATGGTGCCTAAAATATAATCTAAAAATAAGCAGGCCCCAAAATCCACCAGGTGCTCCTTTGCTTCTGAGGCCGGTGTTTCGGTCCATTAGGGCACTAGGGCCACATGTGGGATATTCCTAAAAACTGCAGGACCTGGGCAATAAATATTAAGTTGTATTTCTCTGGTAAAACCTTCTGTGTTACACAATTTTTTTTATTACAAATGAATTTCGGCAAAAAAAAGAGAAATTTGTACATTTCCTCTCTACTTTGCTTTATTTCCTGTGAAACGCCTAAAGGGTTAAGAAACTTTCTGAATGCTGTTTTGAATACTTTGAGGGGTGCAGTTTTTAAAATGGGGTGATTTATTGGGGGATTCATATATATAAGGCCCTCAAAACCACTTCAGAACTGAACTGGTCCCTGTAAAAATAGCATTTTGACATTTTCTTGAAAATGTGAGAAATTGCTGCTAAAGTTCTAAGCTTTGTAATGTCCTAGAAAAATAAAAGGATGTTCAAAAAACAATGCACATATAAAGAACACATATGGGAAATGGTAACTAGTGACTATTTTGTGTGGTATTACTATTTGTTTTACAAGCAGATACATTTAAATTTAGAAAAATGCAAATTTTGGCACATTTTCTCTAAATTTTGGTGTTTTTCACGAATACATATAGAATTTATTGACCAAATTTTTCCACTATCACAAAGTATAATATGTCACGAGAAAACAATCTCAGACTCGCTTGAATAGGTAAAAGCATTCCGGAGTTATTACCACATAAAGTGACACATGTCAGATTTGAAAAAATCGGCTGTGCCACAAGGCCAAAACAGGCTGGGTTAAAAGGAGTTAAAAAGCAGCTTGTAAACAATTAACTGAACGGTGGGCCCGCAACCGCACAAACATATTTCATGGACAGTAGGTCGGCTTATGTGCTTTAAAAATGCCAGGGCTGATTTTATGTCCCAGTTCGACCCTGGGACAGGTCATCAATTTAAAAAAAAAAATCATGTTCCATATTTTTATTGGTTTTAAAACAAACACGTATAAAACACATTTGGAAGAAACACTTTATCAAGAAAACAAAATTTAAAAAAAAATAAATAAGTAAAAAAAAAAAAATATATATATATATATATATATATAATATAAAAAAAATAAGGATAAAGCCTCAACAAGGAGGTGAGTATCACATTCTATGACTGGTGATGCTATACATAAATAGCGTGTAGAAGAATAATGAGCAGCAGACTGAATGAATTAATGAATGAATGAATGAATAGGGGACTGAATGTATGGCGTTGACAGATGCACGTTAACACAAGGCACTTCAGTTGGGAAGATTGTGGCCAATGGAAATGGGAGTTGGTCCATTCCTAGGTGAGGTCCATGTCCACGGAAGAGTGGACAGGATACGGGTACATAGTTGTTGGGCTAAACAAACCCAAATTTTGGATTCATGGTTATGAAAGAAGACAAGAACACGTGTGTGGGTCTTCGCAAGGTAATAGAGACGACAGTCCGGGAAATCAACCCCACCCGCATCTCTTGAACGAGTAAGAATTGTCCTACTTATCGGGGACGGCCTGAGGGCCAGATGAAGGATCCAAAGAATTGTTGGATTCGTAGCCAAAAAGAGGATGGGATATAGATGGAGATCGTCTGCAGGAGGTACAGTCATCTGGGGAGGAGTGAAATTTTGATAATATTAATATGGCCAAACCAGGATAATTCCTTTTTATTCCAGGAAGCAAGGTTTGTGTGGAATTTGGACAGTACGGGGATAAAGTTACTTGTGAACAATTGTGAATGGTCATTTGTTATACGTGTTCCCAGATATGCTATACCATTAGTGGGCCAGGAAAAGGGGAATTTACTTTTGTGGAGTGATACTGTTGAGGATGAAAGGGATACATTTAAAGCCTCTGATTTAGGGAAGTTGATCTTAAAGTTGGATGACGTTCCAAAACAGGACAGCTCTGATATCAATAAGGGAAGAGACATATGCGGGTTTGTGAGATAAATCAGTAAATCATCGGCGAATGCAGAGCACTTATATTCCACTCCATGAGAATACCCTTGATATCCAGGCTGTTCCGAATAGAGGCCATAAGATGTTCCATAACGAGAAAATATATAGCAATGGGGACAAGAGATAGCCTTGCTTGGTGCCATTGTGAATAGTGAAGGGTGCAGAAAGAGAGCCTTTGATTTTTAATTGGGGAGAGGGAGATTAGTAGAGGGACAGTATCTTACTAATTAGGGAAGGGCCCAGTCCTATATGTTGAAGAGTTTGGTTAAGGGCGGGCCACGATATTTTGTCAAACGCCTTTTCGGCATCTAGGGACAGGATCATGAGAGGGGTGTGTTGAGTCTGGACATGATGGATGATATCCAAAGTTTTAAGTGAATTATCGCGTGCCTGCTGACCAGGCATGAATTCCACTTGGTCCGGGTTTACCAGGTTAGGCAAGTGCTTGTTCAATCTGTTGGCATCGATTTTGAGGTCAACGTTGAATAATGAGATGGGACGGTAACTGGAGCAAAGTTGAGGGTCCTTGCCTGGTTTGGGGAGGACAGCGACGTGGGCCAAAGTGGAGCTAGGTGGGAATAGGACTTCAGGTGAGATGGAATTGAAGGTCTGGAGCAGAAGGGGTGCCAGACAGTCAACTAATATTTTATAACATTTGTCAGTGTAGTTGGTGAAGGGACGAAGTTTATAGAGATCGGAATAAAATGTATGAAGGCTATTTCGGGAGTTTTATGAACAACATGACCAGACGGAGATTTAATGTTCGGTATATGAGACTGAGCCATGTGATTCTTTAGGGCTCTGGCTAGCATGCGACCACTTTTGTTACCAAATTTGTAGAATTGACCACAGCAGATTTGTAGGGCACGCTTTTAGACTCAGTCCAGTAGACGTCTGGCTTCTTGCCGGGCACTCTGTTTCTCCCGTAATAGCGTAATAGAAATCACACGTGAACCAGTTCGAGGGAGTTTTAAGGGAATGGGCCCTTTCTCTTTAAAAGGCGAGCTCCATGTTTGATGAGGACACCTCTGAGTACACATTTAAGAGCCTCCCGAAGCATCATGGGCATGGTCAGAAGTGAAATGTTCAATTTTTTTTTTAATAATTCAGCTTTGTAAACCCCATCAAGGAGTAGGTAACCCAGGGAAGGCTATGATGTTGAAGAAGGATGTAGTCCAGGCGACTGTAGGCGCCATGCGGAAGAGAATAACAGCTATAATCTTTGTCAGAGATATGTTGAAGGCGCCAAGTGTCACAGACCTGAAGCTGTAAACCCTTTTGATAGCACTGTATGCAATACTGGAGCGACCAGTAGCGTTATCCACTGTCAGATCTAAAGTGAGATTAAAGTCTCCGCATAACACCACAGTCCCCCGCACAGCAGGAAGGGCAGTGTCTATGAGATTGATAAGGAAATGTACTTGGAATTGGTTGGGAGCGTATGCATTGATCACAGTGAACTCATGTCCACCAATACGTAGAACTAGGATAATATACTGAGCTTCAGAGTCTGCTATAAAGTTTATGACCTGGTGAGTGAGGGATTTCTGAGAAGCTATGGTAACCCCACAAGATCTGGAATGTGGATTGATATTTGTGTGTAAAATTTATGTTTAATGGTAGGGGAATGACCTTCCTTGAAATGTGTCTCCTGAAAACAGGCAATGAGTACCTTATGTTTGTGGAGGTGGTGCGGAATTTGTGCCCGCTTTTCTGGAGTATTCAGCCCCTTCGCATTGAGGGAAGCTATAGTGATGTCAGCTATTTGTGTAGACAGAACTGCTCGCTGGAGACAATACACTGCAAAACATAAGTATCTGCCGATCGCTGGTTCAAATGTCCTAGGGGGGCTAATAAAAAATATAAAAAAAAGTTAATGTTTTCAGAAGTGAAATAAATATATATATTAAAAGTAAAAAAACAAAACTTTTCCCATTTTTCCTCTAAAGTAATGTGAATAAAAAAATTAACAAAATTGCTATTGACGCGTTCGTAAAAGTGTGAACTATTACAATATTAAATTATTTAACTTGCACAGTGCCGTAAATAGAAAAAAATTAAATAAACAAAATTGCTGTTTTTTGGTCACCTTAGCGCTTAAATAAAAAACAAGTATAGGTCAGCAGAACTGGACAAAAAATTGAGTTGGGTGCACGCCTCTTGGGTCACAGTCCAATGACCCTTTAATATAGACAGAAGAAAGTAAGGCAGCACTACCAAACTTGTGAAAAAAATGATCCTTTTATTCCACGTGTGTGCGACGTTTCAGCTCAGCCTTTCTGAAACATAACAGTGAAGCACAAAAAGCACATATATATGCAAATCACAATTATTAATGTAATTATAAACATTAACATAAAATAGTGGTAAAATTGTAACACTGGTACATACAAAACTGTGTCAGTAAAATCCCTTATAGGTATACTCATACAAAGATATATAAAGATAGCACTCCAATTAGTAGTGAAAAAAATGGCTTTTTTATTAGCCCTTGTGCGACGTTTTGGCTCTTTACATGGAGCCTTTTCAAGCATGCTTTTTTTTCACTACTAATTGGAGTGCTGTCTCTTATTGGACGACTATAGAAGAATAGGAGCTGTGATCGGGCTCCTGGGACGTGCACCCACCCATATTTTGGCTGGTGCTGCTGGATGGTGGACTTTCTATATATAAAGATATATATATATCGAGTGATACGTGTAGCTAGTGTAATCATCATATTCTATTAATAAGGCCAATCAGTGAGATTGGCAACATATATGTGACAACATGTGAATAATATCACAACAAATGTACATATCAAACTTTAAAAACATTCTAACCTCGCTGGATCGGCTGTTGACGTCCAACACTGTCTACTGCGCATGCCCATAGATTACATCACATCCAGTGTTACGTTAATGTGCGTTGTGAGGTATAACGTCCATTCGCGCATGCGTGATTCACACTCGCAATGTGAGTCGCCATCTTGGAAGAGGCCACTGCTGATTTCTCATATCCCGTATGTATCCCAAATTATTATCATTCGAAAATGGCTTTATGCAATTACTTATCACCTTATAGAGTACACGCTATGTCAAATATATATAGAGAAAATAATTTTACGTACGACCATGAACTCCGATAATCCTATATCAATATAGTTCATCCCCATATCAGTAAATGTCAAATCCCATCATATATTCATATTATAGAGGGATTAATATTATTTATTTTTGTTTTTTATTTTGACATTGTGTCAAGTCAATTGTATATATACATAAAGTCTATGATGTATCTATATATAGGACCACATTAACATAAAGAGAAGGTACAGTATATGAATCTCACAGGTAATTTGCGAATAATGAGAAAATAGGATGTGATATAATTTCACGGACCCAATGGAGAAAAATCTAAAGCGAAACATTTAAAATACAGAGTGGAAAAAAGCCAACCAAGGATTTCAGATGCAGTGTATATGCGTCTTCAGACGATCCTATAGGTGAAACTTAAGAGAAGTATTCTCTAAAAGAGAAAAAAAAGGGAATATCTTATAAACAACATATCAGATGGTTATATTCTCAAATATTCATACCATAAATAGATATACATATTTACTCAATGGTCAAACTGTTATTGTTTTCCAAAAGAGGGAAAGACATAGAAACCATTATGGGATTCTGAGCAAGTGTCTGGCGTCTCTCTCCTGCAGGACAAGCCACATGGGTATGTTATGTCAGTTCTGTTACATCCAGGCACAGTTGTACTCTGCATTCGTTGTCAGCAGTTGATATAGTTCATGACTAGCTACTGACATACAACACTCTGCACTTCGTGCTTTATTTATTTATGCCCATGCTTTACATCGTTTTGTCAATACACATTTCCTGCAATGAGTGACGCCTTGTTCATGCTCTGCATGACTCATCTTTTAATCTACATTGTTACATTTTGTGAATAAAGTTTGTATTTTTTCTAAAAAACATTGTTATGTGTTAATTGAAACCCACACCCTGTAGGTTTCATATCAGAGCAAGGTTATGGGTTATCTAGAGAAACTAGGGAAGATTTTATAATCCACATTAAGGCCTCTAGGGGATTGGGTATCTAATTTAAAGGAACAGTGTCACCACAATTTTTTTTTTTTAATATGTTAAAGATGTTAGTGCTTTATTAAAAACGTTTGGATTAATTTGCGTGTTTGTGTGTTACTTTTTTTTATTTTTACACGTTTTCTTCCCTATGGGGGCTGCCATTTTTTTTCCATTTCTGTATGTGTCGATTAACGACACATACAGACATGGAATACGGCAGCTCCAGTCCCATAGGGACTGCGAACGGGGCCCGTTCCATCCACTATCATGTACGCCGCTGTGTGGGAACGGCGCATGCGCCACTCCCACACAGTTCAATTTGAAATGCGCGCCGTCCGGCGCCATTTTCCTGTGGACCGGAAGTCGCGGCCGGACAGTAATATTACTACTTCCGGTCGCGGCTTCCGGACTTGTGCACATGGAGCAGCGGCAGCAGACGGAGCGGATGGACCGGAGGGAGCGGCGGCGACTGGAGCAGGTAAGGGATTTCTATGTATGTTTGTGTTTCAGTGTGTGTTTACTACTGTATGTAAACCTACTACACTGTGTGTTAGCTCAAAAAATGGCGACACACAGTGTAGGAGGTTAGACCGTTCAAACCCCTCGTTTCTCCCGGCACTAGCCAAGATAAAGGAGGGGGGGGATTCTGAGAGCTCACTAGAGCGAGGGATTTTTACCCAATTTTGCAGCATAAAGCAATGTGGTTGCTTTACCACATGCAATGCTGCAATTTTGGGAATGGCTCCATCTAGTGACCAGCAATGGAAAATATTATAAATTAGAATCCAATTGAATCCAATTTATAATATTTTCTGACTCGTGAAAAAAAATAAATAAAATTAGAACAATGTTTAATCACCTACACACGAATTGTTTAACTAAAAAAAAAAAAACATGTTTTGCTGGCAACACATTCCCTTTAAAGATCCATTGGAGCTCTAAACGTTTTAATTTTGAGATCCTATCACCGCCACATCTATGGCGGGGTACATGGTCAACTATGAATAATTTAAAATAGTTTTCACCGTGGCTTTCCTCCACAAAATGCTTGGGCAAAGGTAAGTCAATCTTTTTAGTATGAATTGTTGATTTATGGTTATCGATGAATTTTCGGCATTTCAGGGTAGTTTCACCTACATATAATAGTTTGCAGGGACATTGTATAATATATACCACATGGTCTGATTTACATGTTAGATGGTGTTTAATTTTATATACAGTGCCTTTTATCGGATGGACAAAGACCTCACCTTTAACCAGATTTTTACAATTAATACACCCTAGGCATGGGAAACACCCTGATTTTGTAGGTGTTAAAAAGGATTGATAGTTTTTAACCGATGACCCCACATCCGCATGGACCAAGCGATCTCTAAAAAAATGTTGTCCTACGATAGGCCATACGTGGTGGAGCTACAAATTCTGGAATCTTATCATAGGTACTCCTCAATATCCCCCATTCTTTTTTAATAATTTTTGCAATTTCATTGATTTTGTAGAAATATGTGGATACTAATGCTAATCTGTGTGATTTAATCTGTGTTCTTTTCTTCAAAAGATCTTGTCTGGAAATCTCATCAACTTTCGATCTTTTGTTAACCAATAATTTTTTAGGATACCCACGAGTTTTACATTTTTGGGACATATCTCTCAACCTGATTTCCAATGTGGAAGGATCCTGTACGATCCTTTTGATTCGCAACATCTGGCTAAAAGGGAAGCAAGCAATAATTGGATGAGGATGGCAACTTTCAAACCTCAGCAAATTATTGCGGTCTGTAAATTTACTATACAGATCGGTACATAGTTTATTGTCTTTTCTAAAGACTCTCGTGTCAAGGAACTGTAATGATGTTGCCGAAGATTCCATAGTGAATTTAATGTCGCTATCCATTTAATTTAGAAATGAAAAGAAACACTCTAGCTCCTCCTGGGAGCCCATCCAAACAACAAAGACGTTGTCTATGTATCTCCACCACTTCAGGACTTTAGTGAAGTGGGGAGACACATAGATAGCGCCTTCCTCTAAAGCCATAAACATGTTCGCGTATGTGGGTGCCACATTTGATCCCATTGCAGTTCCCCTCCTTTGGGCATAAAAAGTGTCACTATGTAGAAAGTAATTTTCAGTTAGAATAATTTCCAACGAACACATCAGAAGGTTAATACATACATGGGTATATTCTGAACTCTGAAATGCATCAGATACTATACGCAAACCCCTGGTATGATTGATTGAGATGTACAGACTGCACACATCGAAGGATACGAGTATGCAGTCACCGTCCAACTCAATCTCATCTAGTTTGGTCAAAAAATCTGTTGTATCTTGAATAAAGGACTTAGCTGATGTTGCAAAGTCTCTCAACATTTTACCCAGAAATATTGCTATAGGAGAGAAAATTGAACCACAACCAGATATTATCGGTCTACCTGGAGGGTCAGTCATCGACTTATGGATCTTTTGTAGACAATACACTACTGGGACCACTGGGTGCCGCACCGCATAAAGTCCTGTAGGTCCTTTAATAGAACACAAGTAGAGCCTGGTAGTTGGCGGGTATATGAGAAAATACAAAATTCTAATATGCCTGAGGCATAATGAAACCCAGATTTCCAACTACTATATAAAGTCAGAGGATAAAATAGAAATGATCAACTTTAATTAACATGAATGCAAACGACCGAACGATACAAGACATACAGGGTTAAAATTGGCCAATGCAGTCAAGCAATATATGACAGATACGAAGTAGGGCTAAAATATTGGGATGAATATGTTAGGTGTATGACAGCACTGAAGTAACAGTCAGCGGCTGCAGTACGCTGAACAGACACCCAATAAAGCCGATAGCAATTCAATGGCAATTGCTAGATAGACATTGAATTATTAAAAGCAGAGAAGCCCCCCCAAACAGCAGTTTATGTCCACATATGGGATATTACTGTACTCCGGAGGACCCACTCAGCAATTTATGGGGTGTGTGTGTCTCCAGTGGCACAAGCTGGACACAACATATTGGCTTATCTGTGGCAAAATATCTGAAATAGCATATCTGTGGAAAAATTACAATTTTCAATCTGCAACATCTATTGTGAACTAATTTCTGCAAAAGACCTGTGGGGTCTAAATGCTCACTACACCCCTAGATGAATTCCTTGAGGGATGTAGTTTCCGAAATGGGGTCATTTTTTTGAGGTTTCCATTGTACTGGTACCTCATCCCAATGCAACACGAATCTTGTAAAATCTCAACTCCAAAAACCAAATTGTGCTCCTTCCATTTAGAGCTTTGCTGTCTGTCCAAATAGCAGTTTACAACCACATATGGGGTATTTCCTTACTCGGAAGAAATTGTGTAACAAATTTTGGGATACTTTTTCTCCTGTATTTCTTTAACTTCATATTATTGGAAAAAATTTAGATTTACATTTTCACCGCCCAATTCTAATAAAATCTATAAAAAAAAACTGTGGGGTCAAAATGCTCCCTATACCCCTAGATTAATTCCTCAGGGGTGTAGTTTAACAAATGGAGTCACGTTTCAATGGTTTCTACTGTACCTCAGGGGTACTGTAAATGCAACATGGCGCCCAGGAATCAATCCAGCAAAATCTGCGCTCCAAAAGCCAAATGGTGCTTCTTTGTTCTGAGCCCTGCCTTGTGCCCAAACAGCAGTTTATGACCACATATGGGGTATTTTCCTACTCTGGAGAAGTTGCTTTATAAATGTTGGTGTTATTTTTCTCCTTTATTTGTTGATAAAATGAAAAATTTTGAACTAAAGCTACATTTTATTTGAAAAAGAAAATAATTTTTCATTTTCACTGCCCAATTCTAATAAAATCTAGGAAACACCTGTGGGATTAAAATGCTCACTACACCCCTAGATGAATTCCTTGTCGGGTGTAATATCCAAAATGGGTTCTTTTTTGGGCTGTTTCCTTTGTTTTGGCACCACAAAACCTCTTCTAACCTGACAAGGTTATTCTAAAGAAAAGAAGGCCTCAAAATCCACAAGGTGCACCTTTGATTCTGAAGCCTGTGTTTGAGTCCAGTAGCACACTAGTGAGACTTGTAGCTAGGTTCTCCTGCACCCGGGGCATTGATTCAGATTGGCACACCCCCCAACTTATTTCCCGACATCTCCTTCCCCCTCGCCATGTTTGCTTTCCCTATCAATCAATGAGGTGTCACACACAGTCTCTTGTAGATAGTGCGACATACAGCTCCTCTCTTGTAGATAGTGCCACACACAGTCCCCCTTGTAAATAGTGCCACACAGCCCCCATTGTAGATAGTGCCACACACAGCCCGCTTCCCCCTTGTGGATAGCAGCACACGCCACCCCTTGTAGATAGCGGCACACTCCCCTCCTTGTAGATAGTGCCACACACAGCCCGCTGCCCCTTTGTAAATAGCACCACATTCCCCCCTTTTAAATAGCGCCACACTCCCCCCTTGTACTTAGCGCCACACTGTAAACAAAGCGGTGAGTGGTAGCCTACCGCTACCGCTCTTTGCTCTGCCTGATGTGACTTACCGGAGGAGTCGAGGAGGTCATGCGGCGCAAGCAGCGGCGGAATTCCTTCTGACTAGGGTCGGTGACAGCCAGGGCCAACCTTAGGTTGGATGGCGCCCTGTGCGGGACTCTCTATTGCCGCCCCCTACAAAAAACTAAAACTAACCACATATATAGACAAGCACATACTGGAACATATATACTGTACATACATAAAGACAGATATTTAGACATATAGGCAAATATACATACACACATCTGGAATATATACATACAGGTAAATATATAGACGTACAGACACACATATACGCACACACACTGGCAGATAAATACACAGACGGGAGCATATACAAATACATAAAATGCACATATATACAAGCACAAAGACACATTCACAAACAGACCCATATATACCCAGTACAGATATTGTTGTAGATTTCACGTGCAGCCCTATGTAACACCACAGATAACACAGTGATAACTGAGTACAGATAATGTAGTAGATGTTACCTGCAGTCCTGTGTAACACCACAGATAACACAGTGATAACTCTCTGAGTACAGATAATGTAGTAGATGTTACCTGCAGTCCTATGTAACACCACAGATAACACAGTGATAAATCTGCGAGTACAGATAATGTTGTAGTGTTACCTGCAGTCATATGTAACACCACAGATAACACAGTGATAACTCTTTGAGTACAGATAATGTAGTAATGTTACCTGCAGTCCTATGTAACACTGCTGATAACTCTCTGAGTACAGATAATGTAGTAGTGTTACCTGCAGTCCTATGTAACACCACAGATAACACATAGTGATGACTCTCTGAGTACAGATAATGTAGTAGATGTTACCTGCAGTCCTATGTAACACCGCTGATAACACAGTGATAACTCTCTGATTACAAATAATGTAGTAGATGTTAACTATACCCACAGACACATATAAACACACACAGAAGCATATATATAAGGGCAGCAGAGTATATAAGGGGTAGCAGGGTATATAGGGGTCAGCAGGGTATATAAGGGTTAGCAGGGTATAAAGGGGCAGCAGCGTGTATAAGGCCTCATTTACACGAGCGTGTGCGTTTTGCGCGCGAAAACCACGCAGCGTATTGCGCACGTTGGCATTGCGTTTGCACTGCGTATACGCAGCTTTGCTGCGTTTTAAACGAGGGGTTGGGCCAGCGAGGTGATTAATGCGAGGTCAGCCTACAAATAGGCCTGCTGGCCCAACCCCTGCTTGCTGGGAAAAGCAGATTTTGCACCTTAATTTCCGCCTCTGCTGAAACCCCAGTGTGTGTTTCTCCATTGAAGTTGTAATTGGCTTTGCACGGCACACTTATGCCTTCTCAGTCGCTGGCACGTGTGCTTCTTGCCTGGATGATCTCACGTCGTTTTGGGGAGCGTCGACCCATGCTGCAGCACCAGACGCGTGGAAGATGTCGCATTTGGGTTCATCCACTTGTGGCCCAACGTACGACGAAAGGCCATTTCCATACCCTGTATGAGGACTTACGACGGCATCCTAAAAAATTTTGAGCGTTCTGCCACATGTCTGTGGGCACATTTGACCTTCTGCTTGAGCAGATTCGCCCTGGTATCACCTACAAGAATACCAACATGAGACGCTGCATTTCGCCTGAGGAACGTCTGCTTGTGACCTTGAGGTATGTGTGCAGTTGCAATTACTTAGTCAATGACGCTGTCAGTTTTACCAGCCCCCCCTAACATGTGTTGTGGCTTTCTTTTTCTTTCTCTTTGCTTTCTAGATTTCTGGCCACAGGCAATAGTTATCATTCGTTACATTTAGAATTTTTGAATTATTTCGTTCATTGTCACATCCACCTGTGTCGTGTTGTGGCAGAGGTTAAAGACCACGGTCATGCCTCAGCCCACGACAGAACAGTGGCTAAGAATTTCAGAGGGATTTCTTAGAGCAAGTGAATTTCCAAATTGCATTGGTGCCTTAGACGGCAAACACATTCGTGTGAAAAAGCCCCCACGCAGTGGCTCGCAATACTATAACTACAAGCAGTTTTTTTCTATGGTATTGTTGGCCTTGGCGGACACAAATTATTCTTTCAGTATTGTTGACATCGGCTCGTATGGAAGCTCGGCAGATGCCCGCATATTCCGTTCATCAAGAATGGGGAAGCGACTCGTGAATAATCGACTGGCGGTGCCGAAACTTTCCATCCTCCCTGGCTCCAGCGGACCCCCAATCCCGTATGTCATCGTGGTGGATGAGGGGTTTGCCCTGACAAGGCAAGTCATGCGGCCTTTTGCAAGAAGGGGCTTGGATGACCGTCGGCGCATGTTCAATCTCCGCCTAGGCCGAGCTCGTCGATGTGTGGAATGTGCCTTTGGCATTATGTTGAACAGGTGGCGTGTCTTTCTGACGACAATGCAATTGTCCATGCAGAATGTGACACGTGTTATACAAGCGTGTGTCGTTCTGCATAACTTCTGCCGCATTAATGATGCTACCTTTGATGCAGAATATATCCTAACACATGCAGCCACCAGCGACAATGCCCCGGGTATTCCTCTCGGCCGATCTCTCACATCCGGCCTTCGAGTGCGGGATACTTTTGCGGCATATTTAGAGTGCCCATCAGGAGCCACACCGTGGGGGCGTGATGACCTTTGAAGGCTTGTCTGTTTTTTGGAGGCTTCACTACACAGGTCACAAGTGGCCAGTGTTTTTTTCAGTTTTTTGGGTTCGTGTTGGGTTAGGGACTCGCAAAACATGAGGACCCTTGACGCGGGTTGCGAGCTTACATCTGTCGGGGTTTGATCAGGACATTTGACATTTGGAAACATGTTTTCTGGAGATAGAATGATGGTCGGCCAAAAGTTAAGCGAGTCCAATTGCGAGTGTACTTAGTGTGCTTTGAGTCCCATGACAGCACCCAAACGTTCTCATCTGTTGCAAACAATGTCAAACCCCGATAGATGAACTAAAACCTCATAATCCATGTGCATGCATTGGGGGCAAAGGCCAGAAGTGTGTGAGGGTATAGACAAAAGAAATGTGGGGCAAAGATTGTGTTGAGGGGTGTGAAATAAAAACAACACGCAATAGAAACAATGAACATCCATGTTTTTTATGTGTTCGTATTTCACACTACCGAAACATGGTGTGGACAGTAAGAACCAAAGACATTTTAATAAAAATAACACAAACATGGTGTAACAAACATTATAGGATGAGTTGCCATCCCGTACAACAAATTGCCCGGCCAACTTTGAGGACACGAACACACTCACAGGTGTTGGTAGTGGTGGCCCGGGGAGGAATACGCGGGCATTTCAGCACCACTATGCTGGACCTGGAGCTGCGGAGGATGTTCCTCGCCAGCATAGTGGTGCTGATGTTGTCCGTGGTACGTTGGGGCAGGGAAGGGGGGAGCCATAGGGCGCATATAGGGGTGCGGCCGTGCCATCGGGGTGGCTTGATGGTAGGGTGCCAGCAATTGGGGCGTGGTGGCCGGCATGGCAAATCCGCACCACTGCTCTATGGCCGTGAAGCAGTGGTTTGGATTGTGGGGGTGTGTGGATGTGTCGATCACGATTATGGAGCCGGGCCATGCGATCCATAGGGACCAGGCGGAGTAGGTGAACTATGCTGCGGGCAAAAGTCCTGGCCGTCCTCATCCGCGGCTCGGCTCAGAAATTCCAACACCCGGCTATCCACTTGGACACCGGCGGAGGGCTGTGGAGCACGGCGCCGGCGAGTTGTGGTACACAGGGGGCGCTCCTCAGCCAGAGAGGCAACGGCCCGTGCAGACTGGAGAGGGGCGGGGTCCAGGGGCTATTTTCTCCGGGCTAAGGGGCAGGTCATGGGCAGCAGGAGGTTGCGGCTGAGACTCGGAGATGTCCGTGTCCTCAGCTGTGTCCTCCAAATTGTCGGTGGTTCTAGAATGGGAAAACAGAGATAGAACACAATATAGATCAATGCCCACAACAACACGATGGCAAACAGGACATGGGTGAACACACATTAGACACATGCAAAAGCACAATCTCTTACGTCCGCATCTCCATAATGTCCTTCAAGAACATCAATTGTTTCATATAGATGTAGGGGCGCTTACGCGAGCCCCCATCTCCGCTGCGTCCCTTTTCCCCCATTTCTCGCCTAAATTGGTCACGGCAGCTCCGGCACCATGTTTTTATATCTTGGACTGTTGGAGGAAAAACAAATATAACGCCATAACAACTCTGCCCTCTCACAAAATGAGGGGCCCTACCCTGCTAATGACATGGTACACGGTGATGCGCCTGCTACACAAAAGGTCATTGGGCAATTGCGCGGAAGACACATACAGGGCCACAGTTCTTCAATAGGGATGACATTGCATTGCAGAAAAAAACATGGTCCTCACCCAACCGACTGCGGTCCCGGGTTCGGCCACTCTCCCATTCTTCTCCAAAAAGCTCCTTTGCAACCTCCTCCCAGGCGTCCTCCTTGACCGTGCGGTCGTGGTACGCCTCCGCGCGAGTGTCCCAAATAGCCCCATGGCCCTGGACCAGGCTGATGAGGCGCTCAACGTCAAGCCCACGCGGCATAGCAGCAGATCTCTGTGGAGTGTAGTTTCTCTGACACAGGCTTGCCCACTCACAGAGAAAACGCAAGCACTTCCTGGTTTATGTTTGCTTTGTCCAGCTTTATAAACTCTTTTGCATGGACAGACCAAGTGATTCGTGAAATTCGCGCATGCAACGCAGGAGCATCCGTGTGCCATGCGTGGTTTTCAATGGGTGCGTGATGCACGAGAAACGCACGATTTTAGAACATGTCGTGAGTTTTACGCAACGCACTCGCGCTGCACAAAAAACACGGACAGTCTGCACTGTCCCATAGAGTAATATAGGTGCGTACGTCACGCGTGGCGCACACGCGTATATTACGCTCGTGTAAATGAGGCCTAAGGGGCAGCAGGGTATATAAAGGGCAGCATGTTATATAAGGGGCAGTGGGATATATAGGGGACAGAAAGCTATATAGGGTCAGCAGTGTGTATAGGGGGAACAGGGTATATAGGGGAAGCAAGGTTTATAGGGGCAGCAGGGTATATAGGCGCAGCAGTGTATATGGGAGCAGCAGGGTATATAGAGGCAGTACAGATATCTGCATTTTATCTGTTCTACTTTAATATTGAACACACTTTTACAAAGAGACATATACACATGCAGAGACATATATACACACACACACAATCAGCAGTATTCAGCTGCTCTGCGGCGCCCCCCCCTACCCTACCACCTAGTTGTGCCCGGGGCACATGCCCCGCCTGCCCCCCTAGCTACGCCCCTGCTTTCTAAATGCTGTTTTGAATACTTTGAGGTGTTTTTAAAATGGGGTTATTTATGGGGTTTCTAATACGTAGGCCCCTCAAAGCTACTTCAGAACTGAACTGGTCCTTATAAAAATAAACTTTTGAAATTTTCTTGAAAATGTGAGAAATTGCTGCAAAATTTATTAGCCATATATCATCCTAGAAAAATAAAATAACATTCAAAAAACAATGTCAACATAAAGTAGTAGACATATGGGAAATGTTAATTAGTAACTATTCTGTCTGGTATTACTATCTGTCTTACAAGTACAAACATTCAAATTTAGAAAAAAAATTGCACTTTCTCTAAATTTTGGTGTTTTTCACAAATAAGCAATGAATTTATCGACCAAATTTTACCCCTTACATAAAGTACAATGTCTCACGAGAAAACAATTTCAGAATCGCTTGGCTAGGCGAAAGCATTTTAAATTAATTACCGCATAAAGTGACACGTCAGATTTGAAAAATGGTGCTGTCACGAAGTCTAAAAGTGGTTGTGATGGGAAGGGGTCATAGCAGTTTTCCCATAATCAATATTTGTCACCTATCTGCAGGATAGGTGATAAATACCCGATCATGGGGGTACGACCGCTGGGACCCCACCGATCACGAGAATGGGCATACTTTGCCGTTCCTGGAAGCCACATAGGAATAGAGAAGGAGTGCGCATGTTCAACCACCACTTCATTCGTTTCTATGGGGTTGCCGAGCCTGTGGATAGGCAATAAATATTGATTATGGAGAAAACCCCTTTAAGCCCCTGATCTTTAAAGGGATTATCCGGGGACCAAAAATTGCATTGCATTAATATTTTTATGTGAAAAAATTTCACTTACTGATGTACTTTAATTTAAAATTTGGTACTAAATGATGCAGTTAAAACCCAGTGAATCGTTCACGGAAGTCCTGTAGATTTTCTAATATTGATGACGAGCCCCCACGTGACTGAGGGCTTGCTTCCTGTGCTGTTCGTGTTGGCGTGTTATCAAGCGTATGAAAGCAAGGGACTGCCCCTTTGCCTATTGCTGGAGTCCTCAAACAGAGCAACAGCTAGCGCTTTGCTCGGGACTCCAGCACTGCTCACGATGTCACTGTCCATATTTAGTCAGTGACTTTAGGGGTTTCATATCGCTGGATTTCCTGAGCAGAGCATCAGCTGATGCTCTGCCCGAGGACTCCAGCACTGCTGCCAACATCACTGTCACTGTCCATATATAGACAGTGACGTCAGCAGCAGCACTGGAGTATCCGAACAGAGCAAGAGCTGAGGCTCGGCCCGGGGACTCCAGCACTGCTCAGCACTGCTGTCCATATATGGTTAGTGGCTTTAGGGGTTTTCTATTGCTGGAATTCCCGAGAAGAGCATTAGCTGATGCTCTGCCTGGGGACTCCAGCACTGCTGCCAACGTCACTGTCACTGTCCATGGCCAGTGACGTCGGCAGCAGTGCTGGAGTCCCTGAGCAGACCATCACTTGAGATAAAATATATATATATATATATACATATATATAAGGTCAAGCTAATTTTTGGCTTGAAAATGCTTCCATGGAGGAAGTGAAACGTTGCTGTGTTGGGTGAATAAATTCACATTTTTTGCTATTGAGTGCTGCTTCTGGGCTCTATTTTTTGTATATATATATATATATATATATATATATATATATATATATATATATATATATATATATATATACATATATGGTCAGTGACTTCAGGGGTTTCCTATCGGTTTCCTGAGCAGAGCATCAGCTGATGCCATGCCTGGGGACTCCAGCACTGCTCCCGACGTCATTGTCCTGACAGTGACGTTGGCAGCAGTGCTGGAGTTTCTTGGCAGAGCATCAGCTGATGCTCTGCTCAGAAACTCCAGCGATAGGAAACCCCCGAAGTCACTGACCAAATATGGACAGTGATGTCAGGAGCAGTGCTGGAGTACCATACAAAGCGCTAGCTGTTGCTCTGCTCGGGGACTCTAGCAATAGGCAATGTGACAGCCCCTTGCGGTCATGCGCTTGATAACACGCCGACACGAACAGCACAGGAAGCAAGCCCTCAGTCACGTGGGGCCGTGTCGGTGCGTCCTCAATATTAGAAAAGCTCCAGGACTTCTGGGAACAATTCACCGGGTTTGAATTGCACCATTTAGTACCGAATTTTAAATTAAAGTACATTAGTAAGTGACTTCTTTTCACATAAAAATATTAATGCAATTCAATTTTTAGTCCCCGGATAACCCCTTTAAAGACCCCAGCAAAGCCACTGTGTTTGCTACTGAATTTTTGATCTTTTTGGCAATACACATTTTACTTTCTGCTTAACTAATTTAGGAAAATGTAGCAAATGTTTCATTTTATATTTGATTGAGGGTACATTTTGGGTAAAATACTGAAATAAAGGAAGTTCAGTTTAATTTATCATCAATATTTTTTACCTGTGTCGAGACAAAATATAAAATATAAGGCACTAAAGTATCCAGTCGAGCAATAAATTACATTTCATAAATGTTATGGTGTAGGAGGTGAAAAAGTAGGAAGCCAAGAAATGCTACAGTGTATTATTCTACAATAAATAATCCTTGTGTTTGTTCGATAGTTGCTCAGTGCGTTTTCCTTTATAGTAAGTTCAAGGTTAAAGGTATTACCTCGTTTTGATAAACATTTTCTAGTCGCAGGTTCTCTTGAGAGCAGTTGATTTCAGAATGTGCCAGTGGGGAGGGTACATGTAATCAGATGTACAATGTTTTTTCAGCATTTTCAGTAAAGTTTATTTTTGTATTTTTCTTTTAGGAGGGGGGGGTCTAAAATGCTGCCTTCAGTTTTAGTCTATAGTGGCGGTCAATAACGTTATTATCAAAATTATCAAAATGTAGCATGCTCCAGGTATGGCTAAAAACAGTAAAAAATAATAATATATCTATTATACACTTATCTTATCATTTTGCTGCACTGTTAGGCTGGGTTCACACGAGCACATTAGTTATGTACGACGCTAGGAGTCCCTGCCTCTCCGTGGAACTACTGTCCCGTACTGAAAACATGATTACAGTACGGGACAGTTGTCCTGCAGAGAGGCAGGGACTCCTAGCGTCGTACATAAGTATGATGCTAGGAGCCCGGCTCCCTGCACTGAGTTCGGTCCGGGACTTCCGGCCGAAATACGTCCGTCCATTACGGACGTTAATGTGCTCGTGTGAACCAAGCCTTAGTCAGTACAGTGACCCTGTGTGCAAGCTGCGTGCACGCTGACATGACGTGTTGTTCACATTGAATAAGTTTTATTACCTAGAAAATCCTGCTAAAGCTGAAATCACACATGCAGTTTTCATGGAAGTTTTTGATGCATTTTTCAGTACCAAAGCCTGGAATGGCAATAAAAAGTTGTAAAAGTATAAGGCCTTAGTCACGCGGACATGTCCGTTTTGCGCGCGTGGTTCTTTTCTGTTTGTCATTAATTTATTTTACTACTGTAGCGCGAAACACGCGCGGCACCCGAAAGTGCTTCCGTGTGCCGTGCGCGATTTGCATGTACCCATTGACTTCAATGGGTGCGTGCTGCGCGAAACATGGCCAAATATAGGACATGTTGTGAGTTTTACGCAGCGCACATACGCTGCGTGAAATTCATTGACAGTCTGAACGGCCCCATTCATTAACATAGGTCCGTGCGACACGCGTGAATATTACGTGCGTAGCACGGACGTATAGCACCTTCATGTGAATAAGGCCTAAGGGTAAGTTCACACAGGGCTGATATGCTGCGTAAAAACACACAGCGTATCTGCTCTCTGTGCCACAGGGAATTCCGGCCGAAAAAAACCTCATCAAATTGTGGTGCAGTTTTTCAACCAGGATGTCTGCTGCGGAAAACTGCACCTGAAAAAAAAAAAGATTCAGACATCCCTAAGCCGTCCTGCAGCCCGACCTCCTGGGATGAAGTTTTATCCCATGTGACTGCTGCTGCCTGTGATTGGCTGAGTTGCAGATTTTTCAGCGGAATCGCTGCTTTTCCGCCGGAAATAACGCAACATCTGCTATTTGTTGCGAGTTTTACCTCCCCATTGAATTCAATGGGAAAAACTCACAACAAATAAGCAGTGTTTATGCAAATACAATTCACATGCTGCGGATTAAAAAAAAACGCACCGCAGGTCAATATCTAAGCGTTTTTTTTACCGCTCAGCATTTACGCAGCGTGTGGATGAGATTTGTGAGACTATATTATGCTGCGGAAAATCTGCAGTATTTACGCTACGTGTGAACTGACCCTAAAGGGTGGGCTGAAACTTCTTCTCTCGTTAGTATTCACTCCTGTGTTTGGCTACAACAAAAGTGTGATTTTAGCCTAAATACTGCTCACATATTCAGGGTTGTACAGAAAATGTAACCCTTGGCATCTGCCACTGCTATAGCCAAATAAACAATCACATTTCCTCTATCATTGTCACAAATGTAAGGGCACACCAGGGCTAGTTTTGTAGGGAGCCAATTAACATGTCAGAGTCTTTTGGACAGTAAATTATTGACTCACTTTCTTTTATATTTTGTTGCTTTTTTGGTCGGAACAATTACACTGTAACAAACAAGGAACAGCTTGAACAATCTATGTTTAACTTTAATGCTGTTTTAAGATGTCTGCAATGTAAATAGCAGTAAATAATGGCTGAATCTGAATGTATCACACACATTACTTTTCCATAGGCATGTTAAAGAAGCTGGAAGAAACAACCCTGGGCAGGGGCGTAACTGGGAAGGACTGGGCCCCATAGCAAACTCATGACTGGGGGCCCCCCAGGTGCCACAAGCAGCCCCCTTAAAGATAGTGCCCCCTGTAGAATGTGCCATACAGCCCCCCTGTAGACTGTGCTATGCAGCCCCGCCTATTGACAGTGTCACACCATACCTGTAGATAGCGCCCCCACCTCCCCCTTGTACATAGTTCCATACAGCCCCCCTGTATATAGCGCTATACTGCTCCCAATGTATATAGTGCCACACAGCCCCCTCCCTTCTATATAGTACCACACAGTCCCCCCTTAGTAGATAGTGCCACACACAGACCCCTGTAGATTGTGCCACACACAGCCCCCTGTAGATAGAGCCACTGCCCTCCCCTTGTAAATAGTGCCACACAGCTCCCCTTGTGTATAGTGCCACACAGCCCCCACTTGTGTATAGCGCTACAAGGCAATGCAAATCTGGATGTTGGTCATGTGGCTGATTTGATATATTTGGATTTTGCAAAAGCATTTGAAACTGTTCCACACAATAGTCTTGTTCTGTTGCTACAGACACAGGGACTGGGGGAACGTGTATGCAAGTAGGTAAAGAATTGGCTAAGGGACAGAAAACAAAAGGTCATTATACATGGAACTTATTCAAAATGGGTTGAAGTCAGCAGTGGGGTACCACAAGGAGCGGTGTTAGGCCCAATTCTTTTCAATCTTTTTATTAATGACTTTGTGGATAGGTTTGATAGCAAGATGTCAGTTTTTGCTGATGATACAAAACTTTGTAGGATATTTAAAACTCAGCTTGACCTTAAAATATTACAGAAAGACCAAGATAAGCTGACAGCATGGGCAAAAACATGGTAGATAAATAATGTTGATAAATGTAAAGTAATGCACTTAGGACACAATAATAGCATTAATTCATATACATTAAATGGAAAAACAACTGGGTATAACGGAACAAGAGAAGGACCTGGGTATTCTGGTAACAAATAAACTAAGCAACACTCAATGTCAGGCAGCAGCTGCAAAAGCAAATAGGATTTTAGGGTGTATAAAAAGAGAGATAAAAACCCGGGATTCAAATGTAATATTACCCTCTGTAAATCCCTTGTAAGGCCACATCTAGAATATGGAATTCAGTTTTGGGCTCCACCTTGTAAAAAGGACATAAAAGAACTGTTGATGGTTCAAAGGCGGGCAACAAGATTATTGAATGGGATGGGAGGTGTCGCTTACAATGGAAGGCTAGAAAAATTCTGCTTGTTCAGCTAGGAAAAAGAGGTCTTAGAGGGGATCTTATTAATATGTATATGTGTGGTCAATACAGAGAACTAGCACATGATCTGCTCCTTCCAAGGACTCTACAAAGGACAAGGGGACACCCATTGCGTGTGGAAGAAAGACGTTTCAGACATCAATATAGAAAAGGGTTCTTTACAGTTAGAGTGGTCAAGCTATGGAATGCCCTTCCCCAAGAGGTAGTGATGGCAGATATTATGTCAGCATTTAAAAAAAAGGCAAGATGCCTATTTATTTACGCATGGCATTGAGGGTTATAGTTTATCAAGCAATGAATGATGTGTAATTTATTGAAAAAGGTTGAACCCGATGGACCTGTGTCTATTTTCAAGCAATGCAACTATGTAACTATGTAACTACTCAGACTAAGTTTGAAACAATCCCTCTGTTCTCGGATTGGACATAAATGTTCACGTAAGCATCTCTGGCCAATCCGAGAACAGTGAGAGTGTCTCAGACTCGTAGTCTAAGTAGCGCTGCAGACATTTTGGGACATCACAAAGGGGACCCTAAAATGGCGGATCCATGGCACAACTGGAGGGCACCAGGTAATATTACTCAATATACACCATCATATTCAAAATGTTGTCCTGAGACCGGAGAGTCGCTTTAACTGGTTGTCAACGCATGAGGAGTATGCTCATTATAAGTGGCAGGATGTATCAGGACAAGTATACTCATCCTGCTAACCACATGGGCACATCAAGTGTGCCCATGTGATCAGGAGCGGGGCAACGATTGTAATACACAGCTGCAGCCCCGTCCTACCAATAAAGATCAGAGGAACCCTAATACTAAGGAAGGTTCCCCCTTTGATCGCATCAGAAAGAATACTAATATGGACCGACAGCCCAGGGTCCATTGAAGAACCACAGGGCTGTCTGACCATATTTCCTGTTTTTAGGGCATACTTAGGTATTTCCTCACAGATGACTGTGTATTACCACTACCTAATTATAGTTAAAAAATGAAAGATCAAAAATTTAAAATCTACCTATGGGATTTAAAAAAAATAAATAAATAGTACAATGAATTTAAAAAGTCATGTTAAATGAGTAAAAAATAAGTAAAAAAAGAATCAAACACCAATTCACATTGTTTACAATAATATATTAACTCCTTCCCGCTGTGGCCACTTTTGACCTTCCTGACAGAGCCTCAGTTTTCAAATCTGACATGTTTCACTTTATGTGGTAATAACTCCGGAATGCTTTTACCTATCCAAGCAATTCTGAGACTGTTTTCTCGTGACACATTGGACTTTATGTTACTGGCAAAATTTGCCCAATACATTTAGTATTTAATTGTGAAAAACACCAAAATTTAGCCAAAAATTTAAAAACTTAGCATTTTTTTCTCAATTTAAATGTATCTGCTTGTAAGACAGGCAGTTATTTCACACAAAAATGTTGGTAATTAACATCCCCCATGTGTCTACTTTAGTTTGGCATCGTTTTTTGAACATCCTTTTATTTTTCTAGAGCATTACAAGGCTTAGAACTTTAGCAGCAATTTCTCACATTTTCAAGAAAATTTAAAAATGCAAAATTGCACAATAAAATCACTTTTTTTTATCAAATCATTTGTTTTCTGTGTCGCCATATTCTAAGACCCATAACTTTTTTATTTTTGCGTGCACAAAGTGGAGTCAGTGATTATTTTTTGCGGGACGGATTGTCGTATTTATTAGTACTATTTTGGAGTAAATGTGACTTTTTGATCACTTTTTATAGCATTTTTTGGAAGGAGATGTGACCTAAAAACAGAGATTCTGGAGTTGTTTTTCATGGTTTTTTTTTACGCCGTTCACCGTGCGGGATAAATTACATAATGGTTTTGTAGTTTAGGTCGTTACGGACGCGGCGATACCAATTATGTATCGTTTCTTTTTAATTTTTACGTTTTTTTCCATAATAAAAGTCTTAATATGGGAAAAAAGTCAGTTTAGCTTTTTTTTTATTTGAAACGTATGTTTTTATTGTTTTACGAAATTTTTATTAACTTTTTTTAACTTTTTTGACTTGTCCCACTAGGGCACTTGAGGGCGCTGGGTTGCCGGTCGGCTTAAAACGCAGCATCTAAGGGGTTAATCAGCCGGATTGGAGAATAGCTCCGATCCTGGCAGTTACAGGAGGGTGCCAGCTGTCTAATACAGCTGTAACCCCGTGGTGATGGTGCCGGCTCTGCTTCTGAGCCTGCACCATCACTGCGACGTAACTGTACTGCGGTTTGCGGGAACACCTTCCCGGCAGCGCCGTATATATACGGCGGATGTTGGGAAGGGGTTAAATATAAGTCCCAAAACAAAATATAATATACACATACTGTATATGATTTCGTAATAACAACGAGTACAATAAATTTGCAGCATAATTTATGATGTACGATGTATGCTGTAAGAAAATAAAAATAAAAGCTTCAGCGGAACTGCTTTTTTTCTACATTTTTACCAAAATAAAAACGAATGGAAATTAAATGCTAATGTACGGTATACATACCAAAAAAAGGCACCAACGTAAAGTCGAATTTATCCAACAACAACATTCAGCAATGTCGAACAAAAAATAAAAAGTTATGACCGCCGGGATGTAGGGAGAAAAAAAAAATAGTTCTCGTCCTTAAAAATTGGCTTGGCCCTCGAAGGGTTAAAGCAGTTGTCCAGAAAGAAAGACTATTTTCTAATCCTTGACAACCCCTTTAATAGCTTAATGCCCAATTGCATCAGCTTAATCTGGACAAAATTAAAAGCATTTCTTTAACCCCTTCTTGACATTTGACGTATGCCTACGTCATAGCTAGGTAAAGGGAGGTATAGAGCGGGCTCATGGGCTGTATGCCGGTATCAGCAGACACTTCACGATAACGAGTGGGATCCCACTTGGGCGCGATCCCGCTCATTTAACCCATTAAGAGCCTTAGTCAATAGCGACTGCAGCATTCAAATCGTTAAAAAGAGGCGGATGACACCCCTCTAACAGCTCAATATTTTTTTGGTCACATTAGCACTTAAAAAATGAAATAAAAAAAAATGTGATCAAAAAAATCGTATGTGACAAAAAATTGTGCCAATAAAACTACAGCTCGTCCCGCAACAAATAAGCCCTCACACCGCTCAATCGATGAAAAAAATACAAAAAAAATTGATGGCTCTCAGAATGTGGTGATTTTTTAACAAATATTTTTTTTCCTATTTTCTGTTGTCTAAATCCTGCGTGCGTCTTATAGTCTGAAAAATACAGTATATATTTTTTCCCATTTCCTTGTACATTATATGGCACGATAAATGGTGCCATAAAAAACTACAATTCGTCTGGCAAAGGACTATATCGACGGAAAAAGAAAAAAGTTATGGCTTTTGGAAGGTGGGAAGGAAAAAAATAAATTGAAAATCTGAAAAATGGCTGCGGCGGGAAGGGGTTAAAAACCTAATGCTAGATATTAAATGGCTTAAATTTCATCCATGGAATATGCCCTAACTGACTGATAGATGCACATCGCAGCACTGGGACCCACACCTATATCAAGTGTCACCTAGTGTTGTAACCACTGGCTGCAGAACCTAGGCGGGGACTAGTGGTCAGGGTGCTGCACGCGACTCTCCCCATTTTGTTGTATCGTTGTTGCAAAAACAGCAGAGCAGCTAAGAACCGACAGTCAGTTTGGTGCAACCTGACTTGGTGGGAACTTCTGCGGCGGTTGATTCCCAACCCGGTTACGACTGTATGAAAATTGATACCAGAAAATAAACTTTATTAAATCTGCTGAAACTTCAATACTCTGTGATTTTTAAAGGTCCAACCATTACAAATAAGTTATTAAGCAGTTCAACTTTACTCATATCACAGTTTGAAGAAAACTGATATGTTGTTAACACAAAGCACCAAGATAAGCCCAGGGTGCTCTGCCCATGTAACAATGTAATTAAAAAAACAAAAAACTGTGTTTACATCTGCGCCAGGGTCCCGTTCAGAAGTTCAGTCTGAGCTTTCCGACGGAACGGAGCCTTGACTGACACAAACGGAAACCAGAGGTTTCCGTTTCCATCACCATTGATTTCAATGGTGACGGATCCAGTGCCAATGGTTTCCGTTTGTCTCCATTGTGCAGGAGTGCCATCGTTTTTACGGAATCAATAGCATAGTCGACTACTGTATTAATTTCCGTTAAAATGACGGAATACTTGCACAACGGAGACCTATGGAAACCATTGGCACCGGATCCATTGATTTCAATGGTGACGGAAATGGAAACCTATGGTTTCCGTTTGTGTCAGTTAGGATCCATTCCGACGGAAAGCTCAGACGGAACGTCGGAACGGAGCCCTGACGCAGATGTGAACATAGCCTAATGCTACACAGGGAAAGCACCAAAATTAACAATTAGCCTGGGTTTAAATGGGTTGAAATATTTCCTAATAAATATTTGAATGATTGAGCAGTTGAGCTCTATTCAGGTCCTCTAATGCTGAAAATGGTGCCAGGACAGCGCAGCACTAACTCATATATTGGGTTTGTGTCATGCCACAACACTTCTGACTGACTAAAAGGTTTCTTAATTGGAAAATATTCTACTTACCCAGAATCATGCAACAGCTTAATTTCATTTTTGTCTATTAATCACATTTAGTGTACCTTCACATATGCTGGTATGTGTCTACAACTGCTTCTAAGTTAGACCGTGTTTTTTACATGCAAATTAAATTTCTGCTTTTTTCGCCACTCAAGTCAATGGAAAAAACATGCAAATTCATGACAAAATACTCGACAGTAAAAGAGACAAGAAAAATAATTGTCACAATGATAAAGATCAGAGTACAGTACCAACAAATCCTCCTCTTAGGTCTACAACTGTATGGTACTGCAACTTTAAATTTAATGTGGACATTCATATACAGTATCCATGAGTAGTATTATAGTTAAAGAATTGTATTCATATGTTACCATGCACAGTAAATATATGTCTAGGCCTTTAAAATAAAAGCATTTTGACAACAATTCAATCACATTTCCCCTTATCATGCTTCAGGGATTAGTCTAATTCCCCTTGAAAGCTAGAAATAAGGTAGATATTTTAAAGAAAAAAAAAAAGAAGAAGAAATCATGACTTTACTCAAAAAAGAATAATAAATAAAAGTAAGAATCGAGGGATAGGAGGAAGAAATAACATGATATGTGACATTTTAAATGCTTGACAAATAAGGTTCACTCCACAATACTTGCAACGAGCCATGCAATAGAGGGTATTGGTTCATTTATAATTTGTCAGCTGCTACAAACATTTTAGAAGAAAACATAAATCAAACTCTCTGCGGTCCTGTTTGTCGTACAGTTTATCTGGGAGTTGGAAGAAAAAAAAATGAAAGCTGGAAGCAGAAAATATGACATTGGGGACACTTTCCTGCTCATCAGGACAGAAATCATCAATCAGATAAATGCAAACTCATTAGTTATATTATTATTTAGACTTGAGTCATATTTTATTTGAGTTTAGCTTTATCCATTTTATTTAACTCCCCTAATGTTAGATATTTTTGAATAGAAGTGAGGAATCTACATGAAAATCTTTTTTGAAATACAGGACTTCTTGACAATGCATCGACAGGAAATACTATCATTAGAAAGGAATGTGAAATACCATGTGAAGTAGAGCCTCTAGGTTTTAGTGTCATTGAGAATTAGCCTGCCTTCAAACTCTAGTCGATAACTCCCCTAGAAAAAGACACCGACATGATATGTAAGACAAGTGAAATTGATCACTTTAAGGGTGGAATTGCTTCAACTTTTTCACCCCTATTGCGTTAGGGAGTAGTATAGACCTCTTTTCCATCGCCGTAAAAATTGATGTGGAATCAATTTTGTATAAAACCAATGGTAATATTACAAAAGGGGAAGAATCACGCTGTAGAGAAAGATAAAAACAAAGCGCACATCGTGCATGAACCTGTGTAATCACGGGGAAGAAAAGGATGGTCAATTATGCTGACCTGATGGTGTTATGCTGGGAGCATAACATCCAAAAATCCGTATCCACAATGCCCTTGTAGAAGCTGGTTGCAGCCCAATTTCCGATTCGGAGGTTTAGGAACAAACTCTGCTATGCGAATCCAGTAGGAAGAAAAAGGGAAAAAAGGGGACGGAAAAATCCAAGGGCGCAGCCGTGTAGGAAATAAGTTTTAATTATACATAAAACAACAACAATATATGTGTTTCGAAGCCGTACCGGCCCCTTCGTCAGGTCAAGTACAAGTAATTTACTTCAAAGAAATTTCTCTGCTTATATAGCCAGTTTACAAATTCGGTAGCCCGAATGACTACCGGGTTAGGTTATAGGTCAAACGGAGGATAGATTACGGCATAACATTTTGTACACAAAAAACACATAGATAACACATAAAAAAGCACATAAAACACACTTTTTTGTCTATGATATAAAAGACCATAAAAAAAGATGTTACTCCCATACTGAAATTTTGAAGAGAATAAAAACAGTGAAAACAGAAAATGAAACGAATGAAAAACCATATAAATACATATATAAGTATACACATATATAAATACACATGCACATATATATTCATTAACTCTAAAATGTTTTGTTTTAGTCAAGTGGTGCATATTCTAAATATAAAGCTATCAGTTGTGCGCTTTGTTGTACTAAGAACATGACGCTCTTTAAGACCATAAAAAAAGACCATAAAAAAAGATGCTAATATGGTATTACTCGCTGGAAGGATAAAAAGGTTATAAATATAAGTATGAGTGTAAATATCGAAAACTCAAAACATATACATGTATATACACAGAATTTCTCGAAAAATTGATAAAAATAAAATTAATTAAAAGTAAAAAGTTAAATCTTGTCTAGTACCTATATATGTTTGTTCAGCTCATTTTTTCAAAGAAGCTGAATGTTTTTATATATATATATATATATATCTTATTAATTTGATGGAAGGCTTTTATTTACAAGTGTTCAGGGTTGTGATAGTAACGTGATCTTCATGAATGTAAATTATCTAGACGGAGCGCTCCACTAGAAGGGTAAGAGACATTGCTGAGGACAAGAGCAACGAAAAAGAAAGAGAAAGAAAAGGAAAAACGAAAAAGCTTTCTTTAACCTCCAAGCGAAAATCTTGAATTTTGCAGGTATCACACAAAATATACAGCAATTTATTAGTTGTAAGACTAAATTCGTTGTCTACATTATCTTTTGTCCATGTGGACGTTTCTAAATAGGGAAAACTATTAGATGTTTGTATGTTAGATTCAGAGAGCATTGTAAGTCAATACCAACAGGAGAGGGAGCTCCAAGATTAATTGATCATACGAGATAGGCCCATGGAGGAGATTTCTCCTTACTTAGGTTTTCGGGTATCGAGCATATTCCAATTCCAGTAAATGGGAGAGGTAGACATAAGATTTTGCTCAGAAAAGAAGCAGGATGGATCATACGTGCAAATGCAATGGGACCTGCCGGTCTAAATGATAAAAACGATATGGCAGTTTTTCGATAACATTTTCTGTGCTTATGGTTTTGTATTTACTTTGCTGCACATTGAGATATGTTCTGCATTTTAATTTTAATTTCACTTATATGTACAACAGTGGAACCCCTCGTTCTGTAAATGAACGGCTTATAAAAATCCAATACACCGCGTTCCAAATTATTATGCAAATGTTATTTTTCGCTGGTTTTCCTAAATAGTCGATGCAAATGACAGTCAGAATAATCTTCAAGCCATCAACCGTTGGAGTAAAATGCAAATTTTATTGAACAAATCTCCTAATGATAACAGATTTTTTTTTAGAAGTAAAAAACTCAAAATGCACTGTTTCACATTATTATGCACAACAGAGAACAAAACATTTTAAAGGTTGTAAAGAGAACTAATATGGTAATTTGTTGAATTTGCAGCATCAGGAGGTCATATTTACAGAAATCAAAAGATCTTTCAATAAAAAAAAACTTAGCAGGCCAAGTTACATGTTAATATAAGACCCCTTCTTTGATATCACCTTCACAATTCTTGCATCCATTGAATTTGTGAGTATTTGGACAGTTTCTGCTTGAATATCTTTGCAGGATGTCAGAATAGCCTCCCAGAGCTTCTGTTTTAATGTGAACTGCCTCCCTCCCATATCATAGATATTTTGCTTGAGGATGCTCCAAAGGTTATCAATAGGGTTGAGGTCAGGGGAACATGGGGGCCACACCATGAGTTTCCTTTTATGCCCATAGCAGCCAATGACACAGAGGTATTCTTTGCAGCCTGAGATGGTGCATTGTCATGCATGAAGATAATTTTGCTACGGAAGGCACGGTTCTTCTTTTTGTACCATGGAAGAAAGTGGTCAGTCATAAACTCTACGTACTTTGCAGAGGTCATTTTCACACCGTCAGGGACCCTAAAGGGGCCTACCAGCTCTCTCCCCATGATTCCAGCCCAAAACATGACTCCGCCAGCTCCTTGCTGACGTTGCAGCCTTGTTGGGACATGGTGGCCATTCACCAACCATCCACTACTCCATCCATCTGGACCATCCAGGGTTGCACGGCACTCATCAGTAAACAACACGGTTTGAAAATTAGTCTTCATGTATTTCTGAGTCCATTGCAACCGTTTCTGCTTGTGAGCATTGTTTAGGGGTGGCCGAATAATAGCTTTATGCACACTTGCAAACCTCTGGAGGATCCTACACCTTGAGGTTTGCGGGACTCTAGAGGCACCAGCGGCTTCAAATACCTGTTTTCTGCTTTGCAATGGCATTTTAGCAGCTGCTCTCCTAATCCTATTAATTTGTCTTGCAGAAACCTTCCTCATTATGCCTTTATCTGAACGAACCCGTCTGTGCTCTGAATCAGCCACAAATCTTTTCACAGTACGATGATCATGCTTAAGTTTTCTTGAAATATCCAATGTTGTCATACCTTGTCCAAGGTATTGCACTATTTCAGCAGAGAGATCTTTTTTCTTTCCCATATTGCTTGAAACCTGTGGCCTGCTTAATAATGTGGAACGTCCTTCTTAAGTAGTTTTTCTTTGATTGGGCACACCTGGCAAACTAATTATAACAGGTGTCTGAGATTGATTACAATGATCCAAAGAGCCCTAAGACACAATACCATCCATGAGTTTAATTGAAAAACCGAATAATTAAATGTTTATGACACTTAAATCCAATGGGCATAATAATTTGGAACACGGTGTATTAGGGGTAACTTACTCTAAAGCTATTCTATACAACTAAATATTGTTCTAATCTTACTGTCCCATGTTTATTAATAGACATTTTCCTAACTTCTCTTTAGAGATTCTGTTAACCACTTTCCTCTTACCTGGACTAGTCCCACGCAGCCGCAAAATAGACGATCTCTTCTTAGCGGCTTATATGTTACGACCAGTTGGGACATTTTCATCCACCCAGTTATGATGTAATGAGGTTTTCCTTTCTCCCAAGATTGTTTAACATAAAGGGGTGTGTATGAGGGTCCGATCACTGCTGCTACACGCGTTACCAAAGAAGTTGCAGCTGACGGGAGTTTAAAAGAACGCTACCAGCGATGACGTTTCAGGTCTAAGCGCGAAACAGACTGTAACCTGCAATCTGCTATGTCCTCCCTTGAATGCTTTTATTGTTGCTAGCTGTCACAACAAAATAAAGTATAAAAGCCAAAACGGGTGAGTGCCGTATTTTCATCCATCTCACTGCATGATGGACTTCTTGACAATGTTTATGCATTGTATCTAAAAGAGTGAATTTAAGATACATTTTCCGGTATAAATACATTGAAAACATTCGGGCCTAGCCCCATATTTATGAACCTTCTATGCTGCTGTTTTGGACATCTGCACAGAAAATGATTGTTGAAAGTGAGAGAATGCAAGTTTATGCCTCACTGCTCTTTCACACAGTGTGGTCAAATCGCGTTTTTGCCAGGAATTTTCGCAAAATCTGTTTTTGCTGTAATTTGTTAAAACCGCAGCAAAAATGTGATTTGATTACACCATGTAAATAACCCCTAAGGTTTCCTAAAGTGTGGAGCAGCTATTGGACCCATCAATTAACTTTAGACCCTCCACTACATATTGTGGCCCATTTTTTTAATTTAATGCCAAAAAAAAGTGTTGTACAAAAATGTCACATTAACACGTTATTAACCGCCCCATAGTGTTTTTACGTCGGTCACTAACGGGCTTTATTCCGATGCAATAGACTTTTTACGTCACTGAATCGGAATAAGTAAACGGAGCAGGGAGCTGTCAAATCTCCCTGCTCTCAGCTACTAGAGGTAGCTGAGCGCTGGGGGCGTCCCTGCTCGAACGTGTGAGATCAATATTAGTATCAATTTCACCCGTTTAACCCTTCAGATGCGGTGCTCAATAGCGTGCACGGCATTTGAGTGGTTTTGGAGATAGGGATGGAGCTCCCTCTTATCCCACTGACACCCGGCGATAAGATCACCGAGTGTTTGTGTCTCCGATGGCAGCCGGGGGCCTAATAAAGGCCCCCAGGTCTGCCTGTAGTGAATGCCTGCTAAAGGCATGACCTAGCAGATGCCTGTCCGTTTTACACGGACAGGCATAATACACTGCAAAACAGAAGTATTGCAGTGTATTATAAACGCGATCGTAGGATCGCATAGTGAAGTCCCCTAGTAGGACGAGTAAAAAAGTTTAAAAGAAAGTTTCATAAAAAGTGAAAAAAAAAAAGTGAATAAATAAATGAAAAACACACTTTTCCCCCTTACAAACTGCTTTATTATTAACAAACACAATAAAGTAAAAAAGTTACACATATTTAGTATCGCCGCGTCCGTAACGACCCCAACTATAAACTTATTACATCATTTAACCCGCACGGTGAACGTCGTAAAAAATAGAAAAAGCATGCAAAAATTGCTGTTAAAAAAAATTTGATAAAAAGTGATAAAAAAAAAAACACTTATTTATAAAATAATTTATTTTTTGTGTCACCATATTCTGAGAGCCATAACTGTTTTATTTTTCAGTGAATACCAAATATGTGTACTTTTTTTACGTGTTAATTTTTTTCTTATAATAAAAGACTTATTTTAGGAAAAAAAAACAGTTCTTGTTTATGTCACTTATAACTTTTATTTTTACACTTTTTTAAAAACATTTTTATCATCTTTTTTTTACTTCTATTACTTGTCCCACTAGGGGACATTTAGACTTGCAGCTCTGATCGCTGCTAGAACACATTACACTACCTATGTAGTGTAATGTATTCTAACTGTCATTGTGACGTGACAGTCACTCTGACAGGAAGCCTATGAGGACCAGCCGGAAGCTGGTCCTCATAGGCTTCTCTACATGGCAGCCCGGAAGCCATTGTCTGGCGTCCGGTTGCCATGGGTACCATTGTCAGCCCTCGTGATTTCACGTGGGGGCTGCCGATCTGCGCTAAACACCTTAAATGCTGCGATCAAACGCAGCATTTAAGGGTTTAACTGCCGAAATCGGCGGCGATGGGCAACAGGGAATGCAGGGCACAACCCTGCACAGTTAACCGCCGCTGTGGTGTAGCACCGTGTGGCAGTTAACTGTCAAAGCACAGACGTAACTGCACGTCAAGGTGCGCAAACTTACTGCACAACTTGACGTACATTAACGGCATTGGTGAAAATTCTTGCCCCCTGTAAGCGTTTAAAGAGTTCAGAGATCAACGGTAACGGGTACTTGTTTTTTAACGTGATATTATTCAACCCACGGTAGTCAATGCGAGGACGCAGGGAGCCATATATTTTCCCCACAAAGAAAAAACCCTTCGCCAGCAGGAGAGGAGGACTTAAGGATGAATCCTCTCTCCATATTCTCTTGGATATACCGAGACATGGCCTGCGTCTCGGGCAAAGACAGAGGGTAGACTCTACCTCTGGGAGGTGTGGCGTTGGGGACCAGGCCTATGGCACAGTTGTAGGGCCTCCGAGGGGGCAGCGATTCAGCTTGTTGTTTACAGAAAACATCAGGGAAAATTTTATATGGAGTAGGAAGTCCTGCTGAGTTAGGTTCTGTAGGCTGAGGCATGGATGGGCGAATAGGTTGTAGACAAAGTTGGTGACAGAAGTCACTTCAGCGGGTAATTTGACCTGCAGTCCAGTCAATAACAGGAGAGTGCTTCTGCAATCACGGTAGACCCAGTAGCAAAGGGTTCAGAGAGTTGTTTAAAACGTAGAAGGAGATACGTTCCTGGTGCAGCGCCCCTGCTGACATGAAAATGGACTCGGTGACAAGATAGATAGCCTCCTGTAGAAGCCTCCCATCCACAGAAGCAATGGACAAAGGTCTGGTTAGTTTTTGAACTGGGATTTGGTAGTGATTTACCAGGGACTGGCACAGGAAATTTCCAGCGGATCCGGAGTCTAGAAAGGCTTGAACGCAAAAAGTGATTCCTGCAAAGGACAGTTTTGCCGGTATGGTCATCTTCTGAGAGGTTGGTACTCCACCTAGGGTAGCCTCTCCTACTTTCCCTAGGCGTTGGAGTTTTACGGCCTCACTGGACAGTCCTTGAGGAATTGCGTTTTTCCACCACAATATAAACATAATTTCAACTTGCGTCTATTCTGGCGTTTCTCAGGCGTGAGTCTTGTTCTCTCCACCTGCATGGGTTCACCCGACCGAGAGGAAGATGAGTCAAGAAGAGGCGTTTGGAAGGTTGGTGCCAACCGTGATGTCTGATTGTCCTGAGCAGATTGTTGTTGTCTCTCGCGGAAACGTATATCAATCCGATTGGCAAGAGTGATCAAGTCATCCAAGGATGGTGGAAAGTCTCGGCCAGCAAGTTCATCCTTGATTTGACCCGCCAGACCCTCCTAGAAGGTAGATACGAAAGCCTCGTTATTCCACTGGAGTTCTGTAACCAGGGTGCGAAATTTAATGGCGTATTGGCCTACAGTGGAGGATCCTTGCCGGAGCTTGAGAAGAGGGGAAGCTGCTGAAGACGCTCAACCCGGTTCTTCAAACACCTTTGTAAATGTGGAGAGAAAGTTATGAATATCATACATTATGGGGTTGTTTCTCTCCCACAAGGGCGATGCCCAAGCCAGCGCTTCGCCAGAAAGCAGGGACAGGATGTAGGCCACCTTAGCCCTGTCTGAGGAAAAATTAATCACAGTGACTTCAAAATGGATGGTGCATTGATTAACAAATCCCCTGCAGGTTTTTGGGTTACCCTCATAGCGGGCAGGCGTAGATAAATGTAGTCCTGGACTGTAGACAGTAGATTGCGGTGGGAGTGGCTGTACCGGAGGCGCTAGTTCATTCAAACGAGTGGACACATTTTGCAGAAGCTGGATAAGCTGGTCTTGGCGGACTCGTTGTCTTGAAGGTTCCTGAGCCATATCAGCCGCGTCCGGCAGGGCTGTGTCAAGGAGATCCATGGGTTGTTCAAACTATACCGGTTCTCACCGGTTTGTTTGTGGATCCTCTGTGTCGTCTGGGATATGGTGTTTGTAACCCAGGGCAATGCTTGGCACAACAGCTTTAGAGGCAGTCAGATGAATAGGCCAGAAGTCAGGACAGGCAGCAGACATCGTAATGGGTATGGATAGCAATAGGTCAAAGCAAGCGGCAGGCAAGGATAGTACAAGTTCAGGCAGATGTCACAACAGGAAATCCAGACAAAGGTAGAACGCAAGATAACAGGGAAACTGGTACAGGGAACTCACAGGGATAACTTGGTTGAACAAGCAAGGATCTGAGGGAGGAGGATCCTTAAATAAGAAGTCTTAGAATTTTGGCACACGCTGGCCCTTTAAGAAGGGAAGAGTCAGCGCGTGCGCCCTCTAGTGGCTGCAGCCGCACATCGTGGATGACGGCCGTGGAGGGAGGGAAGAGATGCCTAGAGCCTGCAGAGCGTCCGGATCGGGTGAGTGGAGCTCGGGACGAGCATGAGGGAATGGAGGGTACGGGAACTGGAGAAGAGGCCGTGGAAGAAGCGGGGAACGGCGCGGCAGCCGCTACAATATCTACATATTAGGGGACACTTCCCTTTACACTCAGACTAATAAATTAGAATGCATACAGACCCCAGACCTTCTAAAATATTGCCGTTCCCAGACCAGACCCCCCTCCTAAGCAAATACAAACCCCAGACAAGACCCCTAAAAGCAGACCCCAGAACTGCCCCCCTAAACTAATGACCCTAGACCTGACTCCCTAAACTAATACATACCCCAGACCAGACCCCCTAAACTAATACAGACCCCAGACCAGGCCCCCTAAATACAGACCTCATAAACTAATAGAGACCCCATACCTGACTCTCTAAACTAATACAGAACCCAGACCCCCTAAATAAAGATCCTCATAAACTAATATAGAGCAAAGACCAGACCCCCTAAATATACAGACCCCAGACCTGACCCCCTAAATATACAGACCCCAGACCTCCTAAATCCAAACCCAGGACCAGACCCCTAAATGCAGATAAACGTTAAAACCAAGCACACCATTGTTTTTCTTGTGAAATTCTCGTTAAGTTTGATGTGTCACATGACCGTCTTCCCATTGAAAAAACTAAAGTTGGATACAAAATGGCCGACTTCAAAATGGCCGCCATGGTCAACACCCAGCTTGAAAAGTTTCCCCCTCCCATATACTAATGTGCCACAAACAGGAAGTTAATATCACCAACCATTCCCATTTTATTTAGGTGTATCCATATAAATGGCCCACCCTTTACATCAAATTTAACCCTAAAACCTTTGCATTTGATTCCCACCATCTGGGCGGGTTCTTACATTTAGAAATATGCTTTTGTGGCCTGACTGTATAAGGCGTAATTATCTTGAAGAAGGGGTTAGTTCAGCCCAGAAACGCGCACTTAACGAAATTAAATATACCTGCATGAAAATTGTCAGCATCATTTTGGAGTACCAGTGCCCAGGAAGACCCCATTTTTCACTTGCCAAACCTAAATTCCCTACCCTTCCAAAACATTTTTAACTGTTCCATTCCCTACCACTCCATTTCTTTACCATTTACCAAAGATTCACAAATCCCTATCAAATCCCCCTGGCAGACCCATTATCTCAGGGATAGGGTCTATGACTTGTAACTTATCACATTTCATAGATATTCATCTCCAAACACATGTGGTTAAACTGCCGTCCTACCTTAAAGATTCTACCCATCTAATCAGAGAATTGTATAAACTGCAAACCGTCCACGATTTTACGGACCTTTGGTTTTTAACGGCAAATGTGACATCGCTATACACAAATATCCCACATGATCTTGACATGCAAGCGTCTTTAAGTTATTTAACTTCTGACCCTCGATTCCCGAATAATCAGATACATTTTTTAATGGACTGTATTGATTTTATACTTAAACGCAATGTGTTCACATTTGAGGGTAAATTCTACAGTCAGGTAAAGGGTTGTGCGATGGGGTCAAGATTTGCCCCGTCGTACGCTAACCTGTATATGGGGGCCTTTGAAGACTTTTACATATACGGTGACCATAATTTTAAGGATAATATTATTATTTACAAACGCTACATAGATGACCTTTTTTTCATCATTAAAGGGGATGCAACTGTAATTTTAGATTGGGTTAGCCACCTTAATAACAACAATTTTGGTATTTAATTCACGCACACATCGTCTCCTGAACGAATAGACTTTTTAGATCTAACAATTGAAAAAAATGGCCACCTTTTAAGTACTAAAACACATTTTAAAGGAGTTGACGTTAACAGCTATCTGAATTTTAAAAGTGCACATTACCGTCCATGGCTAAAGAATGTACCTTTCGGCCAATTCAAACGAATAAGAAAGAACTGTACTAATGATAAAGATTTCTCTATTGAATGCAATATTTTGAAAAAAAGATTTAAACAAAAAAACTTTCCAACTAGTTTGATCATGGGAGCAGAGTCTAGAGCGAAAGCGTTAACGCAATCAGAATGTATTAACCCTACAACCCAAGCTGTTGTGAAATCGACCGATTTTAACTGTAATTTTATCACCACTTTTACTAAAGGGAGCAAACTAATTAGCTCTATACTTCTGAAACATTGGCACATTCTAAAAAATGACCAATTCATGAAAAGTATTCTTCCCATCAGGCCCAAGATCACATATAGAAGGGCTAAAACGCTGAGAAATATGATTGCGCCTAGCAAACTACAAAAAATTACTCAAGACCCTCCGAAAACATCACTAATTAGTAATGGGTCTTATCGGTGTGGCAAATCTAGATGTCTTTGTTGTCTAAACATTGCAAATAAAAAAATGCACTTCACTTCTATAATTACGAATGAAAGTTTCCCGATAAAAAGTTTTCTCAATTGTGGTAGTGACTACGTCATCTACCTGTTACAATGCACGTGCGATCGACAATATGTGGGTCGTACCACCCAAACCCTCAGATGTAGGGTCAATAAACATAGATTTAATGTTAGGACTGGTTTTGAAAAACATAGCGTGTCCCGCCACTGTGCCACTGAACACAAGTGCAATTTTGACTCCATCACTGTAACCCCCATTGAAAAAATACCTCTAGATATATCCAATAGATTTATTAGATTGAAGCAAAGGGAAATTTTTTGGATATACAAACTGGTGACTTTATATCCAAATGGCCTTAATGATATTGCAGAGTCCGCGCTGGACTAATGACAATACTCTTCTTTTCATTCATTTTTATTTATTTTATTAATTTTATTAATTTTATTAGTAATTTTTATTGATAAATTTTAATATCCATATATTAACACTTCTAGATGTGAATTATCCTCTCCCCCCATCACAAACCCCTCCTCCCCCTCCCCTTCCCCCCCCACCCCCTCTCCGCCCTTTATTGAGGGTATGTATTGATATATATATATATATATATATATATATATTTTTACAATTCAGCAATATGTTTCTTTTATGTTAACTTTTTTTTTTTTTTTTGCAAACGTATATGGCATACCTATCTGCAAGGATTTCCTTGCCCAATTGCTCTAATTATGATACAATTGTGCCATAGGTCTCACCCAGATGCTCTTCTGGCTCCTTGCGTTGATTCTTCTTTTCTTCTTTTCATGCACCATCTGTACAGTGTCATGTGCGTTTTCGTCCTCAGAAAACGGCTTGAACCTGCCCAGCCACCGTAGTTGCTAGTGGTCGTTATGACCACATTTTCCATAGTCTTTACACTATTTTTGTTAAATTTATAATAAACAAATCTTCTATCCGCTTCTATTTGGCCATCGATGCCTCCTTAAATACAAATATAGACATAATTGCCTCGGATAAAACTCCCCCCTGCGCAGTCTCTGCGCCCTGCGCTCCATCATGCGTTCCATCATAGTCTCCCCTCTCTTCCGGTATGTCTGTGGTTACGGTCACCATGACAACGCTCCACTATGCGCTCTATTAAATTTCCCGTACTGTTTTGGCATCATATTATTATATTATTTCATCATCTCCCTGACAGCGCCAGATTGTATATTCCTCTCACATATAATATACTTTTAATGTTTTCACTATGTGCATTAACTCTCTGCACCCTGCGCTCCACCATTCGTTCCATCATAGTCTCCCCTCTCTTTCGGTATGTCTGTGTTTACGGTCACCATGACAACGCTCCACTATGCGCTGTATTAAGTTCTCGTACTGATTTTGCCATCATATTATTTCATCATCTCCCTGACAACACCAGATTGTATATTCCTCTCACATATAATATACTTTTATGTACAATATAATGTTTTCACTATGTGCAATAACTCTTTTTCCTCTGACTGAACGGATCATTCTCCATTGTGCTTATTTGTTAATTTTAGTAGATGTGGCTTTTAATGTCAATTAATGTCAGTTGTCAACCCTTTTGTGACCTTTACTTACCTCTGTTTACTGTTTACTTTGTTTTTGTCACTGTTGAACTTTGACCTGCTTGTTTTGGCGGTTTTTTGGCCAGGAGGCTGGTCTGAACTGGCCCAATCAATTTGCTTTCCATTTTGTACTTCTGTGTATAAATATGTGTTTTTTTGTACTGTCCTGTTGATATGCCTGATGAAGACGCCGGTCCGGTGTCGAAACGCGTAGCATTCTCCGTAATTAAATTAATTACATTAAGCAGCGCCGTTTATCCCGTTTTTTCCTATTGTATTACTAAAAACTAAATGAGGGCATTCTCTGGCACACACTGCAGCGAGCACTGTATTTATTGAGAGCAGTCTCCTACAGGCCCTGTTCATGGGGATCTTGGAAAGCCTTTTTAGAGGGACATTTTTTAATGGAGAGACAGTTTCTGTTATTGGGCACCACAGTTTTAATTTTAATTAGTTATTGGCCATCTTAATTATTTGTGAGTTTATGTGTATGTGTGTTAGTTTGCCAGATAGAACGGAAATGTGATGAAAATAAGAGAGGACCCAGAAAAGATCACATGCAGATCTCTCCTGTGCACAGGCCTTTCTCTGGCTACAGCATTATCTGATTTAGTAACATAAGTGACTAATTTTGTGCTCCTTTTAATATCATACTAGATTTAGGAGAATAACAAAATATTTATTTCATTTTGACATTGACTTCG